>NW_027436769.1:0-300000 GCF_047716275.1 Strix uralensis
GGAGTTCTCTGCCTGCCTTTCCCCAGTGCTCTGCAAGCTCTCCAGGACAACATAAAATCTGGGGCTCTGTGCTTTTCTTTCGTTCTGAACAAGTGTTACTGTTTTCTGCACAAAAGCGATTCTGCGAAGCAATGTGAACACTTCTGCTTCCCAGGCACAGGAGAAGGTTGCTAGCAGGGAATTCTCTTGCCTGCCTTTCCCCAGTGCTCCTGCAAGCTCTCCAGGACAACCTAAAATCTGGGGCTCTGTGCTTTCTTTCGTTCTGAACAAGTGTTACTGTTTTCTGCACAAAAGCGATTCTGCGAAGCAATGTGAAACACTTGTGCTTCCAGGCACAGAGAAGGTGCTAGCAGGGGAATTCTCTGCCTGCCTTTCCCCAGTGCTCTGCAAGCTCTCCAGGACAACCTAAAATCTGGGGGCTCTGTGCTTTCTTTCGTTCTGAACAAGTGTTACTGTTTTCTGCACAAAAGCGATTCTGCGAAGCAATGTGAACACTTGTGCTTCCCAGGCACAGAGAAGGTGCTAGCAGGGAATTCTCTGCCTGCCCTTTCCCCCCAGTGCTCTGCAAGCTCTCCAGGACAACATAAAATCTGGGGCTCTGTGCTTTCTTTCGTTCTGAACAAGTGTTACTGTTTTCTGCCACAAAAGCGATTCTGCGAAGCAATGTGAACACTTCTGCTTCCCAGGCACAGAGAAGGTGCTAGCAGGGAATTCTCTGCCTGCCTTTCCCCAGGTGCTCTGCAAGCTCTCCAGGACAACATAAAATCCTGGGGGCTCTGTGCTTTCTTTCGTTCTGAACAAGTGTTACTGTTTTCTGCACAAAAGCGATTCTGCGAAGCAATGTGAACACTTGTGCTTCCCAGGCACAGAGAAGGTGCTAGCAGGGAATTCTCTGCCTGCCTTTCCCCAGTGCTCTGCAAGCTCTCCAGGACAACCTAAAATCTGGGGCTCTGTGCTTTCTTTCGTTCTGAACAAGTGTTTACTGTTTTCTGCACAAAAGCGATTCTGCGAAGCAATGTGAACACTTCTGCTTCCCAGGCACAGAGAAGGTGCTAGCAGGGAGATTCTCTGCCTGCCTTTCCCCAGTGCTCTGCAAGCTCTCCAGGACAACATAAAAATCTGGGGCTCTGTGCTTTCTTTCGTTCTGAACAAGTGTTACTGTTTTCTGCACAAAAGCGATTCTGCGAAGCAATGTGAACACTTGTGCTTCCCAGGCACAGAGAAGGTGCTAGCAGGGAATTCTCTGCCTGCCTTTCCCCAGTGCTCTGCAAGCTCTCCAGGACAACATAAAATCTGGGGCTCTGTGCTTTCTTTCGTTCTGAACAAGTGTTACTGTTTTCTGCACAAAAGCGATTCTGCGAAGCAATGTGAACACTTCTGCTTCCCAGGCACAGAGAAGGTGCTAGCAGGGAATTCTCTGCCTGCCTTTCCCCAGTGCTCTGCAAGCTCTCCAGGACAACATAAAATCTGGGGCTCTGTGCTTTCTTTCGTTCTGAACAAGTGTTACTGTTTTCTGCACAAAAGCGATTCTGCGAAGCAATGTGAACACTTGTGCTTCCCAGGCACAGAGAAGGTGCTAGCAGGGAATTCTCTGCCTGCCTTTCCCCAGTGCTCTGCAAGCTCTCCAGGACAACATAAAATCTGGGGCTCTGTGCTTTCTTTCGTTCTGAACAAGTGTTACTGTTTTCTGCACAAAAGCGATTCTGCGAAGCAATGTGAACACTTCTGCTTCCCAGGCACAGAGAAGGTGCTAGCAGGGAGTTCTCTGCCTGCCTTTCCCCAGTGCTCTGCAAGCTCTCCAGGACAACATAAAATCTGGGGCTCTGTGCTTTCTTTCGTTCTGAACAAGTGTTACTGTTTTCTGCACAAAAGCGATTCTGCGAAGCAATGTGAACACTTGTGCTTCCCAGGCACAGAGAAGGTGCTAGCAGGGAATTCTCTGCCTGCCTTTCCCCAGTGCTCTGCAAGCTCTCCAGGACAACCTAAAATCTGGGGCTCTGTGCTTTCTTTCGTTCTGAACAAGTGTTACTGTTTTCTGCACAAAAGCGATTCTGCGAAGCAATGTGAACACTTCTGCTTCCCAGGCACAGATAAGGTGCTAGCAGGGAGTTCTCTGCCTGCCTTTCCCCAGTGCTCTGCAAGCTCTCCAGGACAACATAAAATCTGGGGCTCTGTGCTTTCTTTCGTTCTGAACAAGTGTTACTGTTTTCTGCACAAAAGCGATTCTGCGAAGCAATGTGAACACTTGTGCTTCCCAGGCACAGAAAAGGTGCTAGCAGGGAATTCTCTGCCTGCCTTTCCCCAGTGCTCTGCAAGCTCTCCAGGACAACATAAAATCTGGGGCTCTGTGCTTTCTTTCGTTCTGAACAAGTGTTACTGTTTTCTGCACAAAAGCGATTCTGCGAAGCAATGTGAACACTTCTGCTTCCCAGGCACAGAGAAGGTGCTAGCAGGGAATTCTCTGCCTGCCTTTCCCCAGTGCTCTGCAAGCTCTCCAGGACAACCTAAAATCTGGGGCTCTGTGCTTTCTTTCGTTCTGAACAAGTGTTACTGTTTTCTGCACAAAAGCGATTCTGCGAAGCAATGTGAACACTTCTGCTTCCCAGGCACAGAGAAGGTGCTAGCAGGGAATTCTCTGCCTGCCTTTCCCCAGTGCTCTGCAAGCTCTCCAGGACAACCCAAAATCTGGGGCTCTGTGCTTTCTTTCGTTCTGAACAAGTGTTACTGTTTTCTGCACAAAAGCGATTCTGCGAAGCAATGTGAACACTTGTGCTTCCCAGGCACAGAGAAGGTGCTAGCAGGGAATTCTCTGCCTGCCTTTCCCCAGTGCTCTGCAAGCTCTCCAGGACAACATAAAATCTGGGGCTCTGTGCTTTCTTTCGTTCTGAACAAGTGTTACTGTTTTCTGCACAAAAGCGATTCTGCGAAGCAATGTGAACACTTCTGCTTCCCAGGCACAGAGAAGGTGCTAGCAGGGAATTCTCTGCCTGCCTTTCCCCAGTGCTCTGCAAGCTCTCCAGGACAACATAAAATCTGGGGCTCTGTGCTTTCTTTCGTTCTGAACAAGTGTTACTGTTTTCTGCACAAAAGCGATTCTGCGAAGCAATGTGAACACTTCTGCTTCCCAGGCACAGATAAGGTGCTAGCAGGGAGTTCTCTGCCTGCCTTTCCCCAGTGCTCTGCAAGCTCTCCAGGACAACATAAAATCTGGGGCTCTGTGCTTTCTTTCGTTCTGAACAAGTGTTACTGTTTTCTGCACAAAAGCGATTCTGCGAAGCAATGTGAACACTTCTGCTTCCCAGGCACAGAGAAGGTGCTAGCAGGGAATTCTCTGCCTGCCTTTCCCCAGTGCTCTGCAAGCTCTCCAGGACAACATAAAATCTGGGGCTCTGTGCTTTCTTTCGTTCTGAACAAGTGTTACTGTTTTCTGCACAAAAGCGATTCTGCGAAGCAATGTGAACACTTCTGATTCCCAGGCACAGAGAAGGTGCTAGCAGGGAATTCTCTGCCTGCCTTTCCCCAGTGCTCTGCAAGCTCTCCAGGACAACATAAAATCTGGGGCTCTGTGCTTTCTTTCGTTCTGAACAAGTGTTACTGTTTTCTGCACAAAAGCGATTCTGCGAAGCAATGTGAACACTTCTGCTTCCCAGGCACAGATAAGGTGCTAGCAGGGAGTTCTCTGCCTGCCTTTCCCCAGTGCTCTGCAAGCTCTCCAGGACAACATAAAATCTGGGGCTCTGTGCTTTCTTTCGTTCTGAACAAGTGTTACTGTTTTCTGCACAAAAGCGATTCTGCGAAGCAATGTGAACACTTGTGCTTCCCAGGCACAGAGAAGGTGCTAGCAGGGAGTTCTCTGCCTGCCTTTCCCCAGTGCTCTGCAAGCTCTCCAGGACAACATAAAATCTGGGGCTCTGTGCTTTCTTTCGTTCTGAACAAGTGTTACTGTTTTCTGCACAAAAGCGATTCTGCGAAGCAATGTGAACACTTGTGCTTCCCAGGCACAGAGAAGGTGCTAGCAGGGAATTCTCTGCCTGCCTTTCCCCAGTGCTCTGCAAGCTCTCCAGGACAACATAAAATCTGGGGCTCTGTGCTTTCTTTCGTTCTGAACAAGTGTTACTGTTTTCTGCACAAAAGCGATTCTGCGAAGCAATGTGAACACTTCTGCTTCCCAGGCACAGATAAGGTGCTAGCAGGGAGTTCTCTGCCTGCCTTTCCCCAGTGCTCTGCAAGCTCTCCAGGACAACATAAAATCTGGGGCTCTGTGCTTTCTTTCGTTCTGAACAAGTGTTACTGTTTTCTGCACAAAAGCGATTCTGCGAAGCAATGTGAACACTTGTGCTTCCCAGGCACAGAAAAGGTGCTAGCAGGGAATTCTCTGCCTGCCTTTCCCCAGTGCTCTGCAAGCTCTCCAGGACAACATAAAATCTGGGGCTCTGTGCTTTCTTTCGTTCTGAACAAGTGTTACTGTTTTCTGCACAAAAGCGATTCTGCGAAGCAATGTGAACACTTCTGCTTCCCAGGCACAGAGAAGGTGCTAGCAGGGAATTCTCTGCCTGCCTTTCCCCAGTGCTCTGCAAGCTCTCCAGGACAACCTAAAATCTGGGGCTCTCTGCTTTCTTTCGTTCTGAACAAGTGTTACTGTTTTCTGCACAAAAGCGATTCTGCGAAGCAATGTGAACACTTCTGCTTCCCAGGCACAGATAAGGTGCTAGCAGGGAGTTCTCTGCCTGCCTTTCCCCAGTGCTCTGCAAGCTCTCCAGGACAACATAAAATCTGGGGCTCTGTGCTTTCTTTCGTTCTGAACAAGTGTTACTGTTTTCTGCACAAAAGCGATTCTGCGAAGCAATGTGAACACTTGTGCTTCCCAGGCACAGAAAAGGTGCTAGCAGGGAATTCTCTGCCTGCCTTTCCCCAGTGCTCTGCAAGCTCTCCAGGACAACATAAAATCTGGGGCTCTGTGCTTTCTTTCGTTCTGAACAAGTGTTACTGTTTTCTGCACAAAAGCGATTCTGCGAAGCAATGTGAACACTTGTGCTTCCCAGGCACAGAGAAGGTGCTAGCAGGGAATTCTCTGCCTGCCTTTCCCCAGTGCTCTGCAAGCTCTCCAGGACAACCTAAAATCTGGGGCTCTGTGCTTTCTTTCGTTCTGAACAAGTGTTACTGTTTTCTGCACAAAAGCGATTCTGCGAAGCAATGTGAACACTTCTGCTTCCCAGGCACAGAGAAGGTGCTAGCAGGGAATTCTCTGCCTGCCTTTCCCCAGTGCTCTGCAAGCTCTCCAGGACAACATAAAATCTGGGGCTCTGTGCTTTCTTTCGTTCTGAACAAGTGTTACTCTTTTCTGCACAAAAGCGATTCTGCGAAGCAATGTGAACACTTCTGCTTCCCAGGCACAGAGAAGGTGCTAGCAGGGAATTCTCTGCCTGCCTTTCCCCAGTGCTCTGCAAGCTCTCCAGGACAACATAAAATCTGGGGCTCTGTGCTTTCTTTCGTTCTGAACAAGTGTTACTGTTTTCTGCACAAAAGCGATTCTGCGAAGCAATGTCAACAGGCACAGAGAAGGTGCTAGCAGGGAATTCTCTGCCTGCCTTTCCTCAGTGCTCTGCAAGCTCTCCAGGACAACATAAAATCTGGGGCTCTGTGCTTTCTTTCGTTCTGAACAAGTGTTACTCTTTTCTGCACAAAAGCGATTCTGCGAAGCAATGTGAACACTTGTGCTTCCCAGGCACAGAGAAGGTGCTAGCAGGGAATTCTCTGCCTGCCTTTCCCCAGTGCTCTGCAAGCTCTCCAGGACAACATAAAATCTGGGGCTCTGTGCTTTCTTTCGTTCTGAACAAGTGTTACTGTTTTCTGCACAAAAGCGATTCTGCGAAGCAATGTGAACACTTCTGCTTCCCAGGCACAGATAAGGTGCTAGCAGGGAGTTCTCTGCCTGCCTTTCCCCAGTGCTCTGCAAGCTCTCCAGGACAACATAAAATCTGGGGCTCTGTGCTTTCTTTCGTTCTGAACAAGTGTTACTGTTTTCTGCACAAAAGCGATTCTGCGAAGCAATGTCAACAGGCACAGAGAAGGTGCTAGCAGGGAATTCTCTGCCTGCCTTTCCTCAGTGCTCTGCAAGCTCTCCAGGACAACATAAAATCTGGGGCTCTGTGCTTTCTTTCATTCTGAACAAGTGTTACTGTTTTCTGCACAAAAGCGATTCTGCGAAGCAATGTGAACACTTGTGCTTGCCAGGCACAGAGAAGGTGCTAGCAGGGAATTCTCTGCCTGCCTTTCCCCAGTGCTCTGCAAGCTCTCCAGGACAACATAAAATCTGGGGCTCTGTGCTTTCTTTCGTTCTGAACAAGTGTTACTGTTTTCTGCACAAAAGCGATTCTGCGAAGCAATGTGAACACTTCTGCTTCCCAGGCACAGAGAAGGTGCTAGCAGGGAATTCTCTGCCTGCCTTTCCCCAGTGCTCTGCAAGCTCTCCAGGACAACATAAAATCTGGGGCTCTGTGCTTTCTTTCGTTCTGAACAAGTGTTACTGTTTTCTGCACAAAAGCGATTCTGCGAAGCAATGTGAACACTTGTGCTTCCCAGGCACAGAGAAGGTGCTAGCAGGGAATTCTCTGCCTGCCTTTCCCCAGTGCTCTGCAAGCTCTCCAGGACAACCTAAAATCTGGGGCTCTGTGCTTTCTTTCGTTCTGAACAAGTGTTACTGTTTTCTGCACAAAAGCGATTCTGCGAAGCAATGTGAACACTTCTGCTTCCCAGGCACAGATAAGGTGCTAGCAGGGAGTTCTCTGCCTGCCTTTCCCCAGTGCTCTGCAAGCTCTCCAGGACAACATAAAATCTGGGGCTCTGTGCTTTCTTTCGTTCTGAACAAGTGTTACTGTTTTCTGCACAAAAGCGATTCTGCGAAGCAATGTGAACACTTGTGCTTCCCAGGCACAGAGAAGGTGCTAGCAGGGAATTCTCTGCCTGCCTTTCCCCAGTGCTCTGCAAGCTCTCCAGGACAACAGCAAATCTGGGGCTCTGTGCTTTCTTTCGTTCTGAACAAGTGTTACTGTTTTCTGCACAAAAGCGATTCTGCGAAGCAATGTGAACACTTGTGCTTCCCAGGCACAGAGAAGGTGCTAGCAGGGAGTTCTCTGCCTGCCTTTCCCCAGTGCTCTGCAAGCTCTCCAGGACAACATAAAATCTGGGGCTCTGTGCTTTCTTTCGTTCTGAACAAGTGTTACTGTTTTCTGCACAAAAGCGATTCTGCGAAGCAATGTGAACACTTCTGCTTCCCAGGCACAGAGAAGGTGCTAGCAGGGAATTCTCTGCCTGCCTTTCCCCAGTGCTCTGCAAGCTCTCCAGGACAACCTAAAATCTGGGGCTCTGTGCTTTCTTTCGTTCTGAACAAGTGTTACTGTTTTCTGCACAAAAGCGATTCTGCGAAGCAATGTGAACACTTGTGCTTCCCAGGCACAGAGAAGGTGCTAGCAGGGAATTCTCTGCCTGCCTTTCCCCAGTGCTCTGCAAGCTCTCCAGGACAACCTAAAATCTGGGGCTCTGTGCTTTCTTTCGTTCTGAACAAGTGTTACTGTTTTCTGCACAAAAGCGATTCTGCGAAGCAATGTGAACACTTGTGCTTCCCAGGCACAGAGAAGGTGCTAGCAGGGAATTCTCTGCCTGCCTTTCCCCAGTGCTCTGCAAGCTCTCCAGGACAACATAAAATCTGGGGCTCTGTGCTTTCTTTCGTTCTGAACAAGTGTTACTGTTTTCTGCACAAAAGCGATTCTGCGAAGCAATGTGAACACTTCTGCTTCCCAGGCACAGAGAAGGTGCTAGCAGGGAATTCTCTGCCTGCCTTTCCCCAGTGCTCTGCAAGCTCTCCAGGACAACATAAAATCTGGGGCTCTGTGCTTTCTTTCGTTCTGAACAAGTGTTACTGTTTTCTGCACAAAAGCGATTCTGCGAAGCAATGTGAACACTTGTGCTTCCCAGGCACAGAGAAGGTGCTAGCAGGGAATTCTCTGCCTGCCTTTCCCCAGTGCTCTGCAAGCTCTCCAGGACAACCTAAAATCTGGGGCTCTGTGCTTTCTTTCGTTCTGAACAAGTGTTACTGTTTTCTGCACAAAAGCGATTCTGCGAAGCAATGTGAACACTTCTGCTTCCCAGGCACAGATAAGGTGCTAGCAGGGAGTTCTCTGCCTGCCTTTCCCCAGTGCTCTGCAAGCTCTCCAGGACAACATAAAATCTGGGGCTCTGTGCTTTCTTTCGTTCTGAACAAGTGTTACTGTTTTCTGCACAAAAGCGATTCTGCGAAGCAATGTGAACACTTGTGCTTCCCAGGCACAGAGAAGGTGCTAGCAGGGAATTCTCTGCCTGCCTTTCCCCAGTGCTCTGCAAGCTCTCCAGGACAACATAAAATCTGGGGCTCTGTGCTTTCTTTCGTTCTGAACAAGTGTTACTGTTTTCTGCACAAAAGCGATTCTGCGAAGCAATGTGAACACTTGTGCTTCCCAGGCACAGAGAAGGTGCTAGCAGGGAATTCTCTGCCTGCCTTTCCCCAGTGCTCTGCAAGCTCTCCAGGACAACATAAAATCTGGGGCTCTGTGCTTTCTTTCGTTCTGAACAAGTGTTACTGTTTTCTGCACAAAAGCGATTCTGCGAAGCAATGTGAACACTTCTGCTTCCCAGGCACAGAGAAGGTGCTAGCAGGGAGTTCTCTGCCTGCCTTTCCCCAGTGCTCTGCAAGCTCTCCAGGACAACATAAAATCTGGGGCTCTGTGCTTTCTTTCGTTCTGAACAAGTGTTACTGTTTTCTGCACAAAAGCGATTCTGCGAAGCAATGTGAACACTTGTGCTTCCCAGGCACAGAGAAGGTGCTAGCAGGGAATTCTCTGCCTGCCTTTCCCCAGTGCTCTGCAAGCTCTCCAGGACAACCTAAAATCTGGGGCTCTGTGCTTTCTTTCGTTCTGAACAAGTGTTACTGTTTTCTGCACAAAAGCGATTCTGCGAAGCAATGTGAACACTTCTGCTTCCCAGGCACAGATAAGGTGCTAGCAGGGAGTTCTCTGCCTGCCTTTCCCCAGTGCTCTGCAAGCTCTCCAGGACAACATAAAATCTGGGGCTCTGTGCTTTCTTTCGTTCTGAACAAGTGTTACTGTTTTCTGCACAAAAGCGATTCTGCGAAGCAATGTGAACACTTGTGCTTCCCAGGCACAGAAAAGGTGCTAGCAGGGAATTCTCTGCCTGCCTTTCCCCAGTGCTCTGCAAGCTCTCCAGGACAACATAAAATCTGGGGCTCTGTGCTTTCTTTCGTTCTGAACAAGTGTTACTGTTTTCTGCACAAAAGCGATTCTGCGAAGCAATGTGAACACTTCTGCTTCCCAGGCACAGAGAAGGTGCTAGCAGGGAATTCTCTGCCTGCCTTTCCCCAGTGCTCTGCAAGCTCTCCAGGACAACCTAAAATCTGGGGCTCTGTGCTTTCTTTCGTTCTGAACAAGTGTTACTGTTTTCTGCACAAAAGCGATTCTGCGAAGCAATGTGAACACTTCTGCTTCCCAGGCACAGAGAAGGTGCTAGCAGGGAATTCTCTGCCTGCCTTTCCCCAGTGCTCTGCAAGCTCTCCAGGACAACCTAAAATCTGGGGCTCTGTGCTTTCTTTCGTTCTGAACAAGTGTTACTGTTTTCTGCACAAAAGCGATTCTGCGAAGCAATGTGAACACTTGTGCTTCCCAGGCACAGAGAAGGTGCTAGCAGGGAATTCTCTGCCTGCCTTTCCCCAGTGCTCTGCAAGCTCTCCAGGACAACATAAAATCTGGGGCTCTGTGCTTTCTTTCGTTCTGAACAAGTGTTACTGTTTTCTGCACAAAAGCGATTCTGCGAAGCAATGTGAACACTTCTGCTTCCCAGGCACAGAGAAGGTGCTAGCAGGGAATTCTCTGCCTGCCTTTCCCCAGTGCTCTGCAAGCTCTCCAGGACAACATAAAATCTGGGGCTCTGTGCTTTCTTTCGTTCTGAACAAGTGTTACTGTTTTCTGCACAAAAGCGATTCTGCGAAGCAATGTGAACACTTCTGCTTCCCAGGCACAGAGAAGGTGCTAGCAGGGAATTCTCTGCCTGCCTTTCCCCAGTGCTCTGCAAGCTCTCCAGGACAACATAAAATCTGGGGCTCTGTGCTTTCTTTCGTTCTGAACAAGTGTTACTGTTTTCTGCACAAAAGCGATTCTGCGAAGCAATGTGAACACTTCTGCTTCCCAGGCACAGATAAGGTGCTAGCAGGGAGTTCTCTGCCTGCCTTTCCCCAGTGCTCTGCAAGCTCTCCAGGACAACATAAAATCTGGGGCTCTGTGCTTTCTTTCGTTCTGAACAAGTGTTACTGTTTTCTGCACAAAAGCGATTCTGCGAAGCAATGTGAACACTTGTGCTTCCCAGGCACAGAGAAGGTGCTAGCAGGGAATTCTCTGCCTGCCTTTCCCCAGTGCTCTGCAAGCTCTCCAGGACAACATAAAATCTGGGGCTCTGTGCTTTCTTTCGTTCTGAACAAGTGTTACTGTTTTCTGCACAAAAGCGATTCTGCGAAGCAATGTGAACACTTCTGCTTCCCAGGCACAGAGAAGGTGCTAGCAGGGAATTCTCTGCCTGCCTTTCCCCAGTGCTCTGCAAGCTCTCCAGGACAACATAAAATCTGGGGCTCTGTGCTTTCTTTCGTTCTGAACAAGTGTTACTGTTTTCTGCACAAAAGCGATTCTGCGAAGCAATGTGAACACTTCTGCTTCCCAGGCACAGATAAGGTGCTAGCAGGGAGTTCTCTGCCTGCCTTTCCCCAGTGCTCTGCAAGCTCTCCAGGACAACATAAAATCTGGGGCTCTGTGCTTTCTTTCGTTCTGAACAAGTGTTACTGTTTTCTGCACAAAAGCGATTCTGCGAAGCAATGTGAACACTTGTGCTTCCCAGGCACAGAGAAGGTGCTAGCAGGGAGTTCTCTGCCTGCCTTTCCCCAGTGCTCTGCAAGCTCTCCAGGACAACATAAAATCTGGGGCTCTGTGCTTTCTTTCGTTCTGAACAAGTGTTACTGTTTTCTGCACAAAAGCGATTCTGCGAAGCAATGTGAACACTTGTGCTTCCCAGGCACAGAGAAGGTGCTAGCAGGGAATTCTCTGCCTGCCTTTCCCCAGTGCTCTGCAAGCTCTCCAGGACAACATAAAATCTGGGGCTCTGTGCTTTCTTTCGTTCTGAACAAGTGTTACTGTTTTCTGCACAAAAGCGATTCTGCGAAGCAATGTGAACACTTCTGCTTCCCAGGCACAGATAAGGTGCTAGCAGGGAGTTCTCTGCCTGCCTTTCCCCAGTGCTCTGCAAGCTCTCCAGGACAACATAAAATCTGGGGCTCTGTGCTTTCTTTCGTTCTGAACAAGTGTTACTGTTTTCTGCACAAAAGCGATTCTGCGAAGCAATGTGAACACTTGTGCTTCCCAGGCACAGAAAAGGTGCTAGCAGGGAATTCTCTGCCTGCCTTTCCCCAGTGCTCTGCAAGCTCTCCAGGACAACATAAAATCTGGGGCTCTGTGCTTTCTTTCGTTCTGAACAAGTGTTACTGTTTTCTGCACAAAAGCGATTCTGCGAAGCAATGTGAACACTTCTGCTTCCCAGGCACAGAGAAGGTGCTAGCAGGGAATTCTCTGCCTGCCTTTCCCCAGTGCTCTGCAAGCTCTCCAGGACAACCTAAAATCTGGGGCTCTCTGCTTTCTTTCGTTCTGAACAAGTGTTACTGTTTTCTGCACAAAAGCGATTCTGCGAAGCAATGTGAACAGGCACAGAGAAGGTGCTAGCAGGGAATTCTCTGCCTGCCTTTCCCCAGTGCTCTGCAAGCTCTCCAGGACAACATAAAATCTGGGGCTCTGTGCTTTCTTTCGTTCTGAACAAGTGTTACTGTTTTCTGCACAAAAGCGATTCTGCGAAGCAATGTGAACACTTCTGCTTCCCAGGCACAGATAAGGTGCTAGCAGGGAGTTCTCTGCCTGCCTTTCCCCAGTGCTCTGCAAGCTCTCCAGGACAACATAAAATCTGGGGCTCTGTGCTTTCTTTCGTTCTGAACAAGTGTTACTGTTTTCTGCACAAAAGCGATTCTGCGAAGCAATGTGAACACTTGTGCTTCCCAGGCACAGAGAAGGTGCTAGCAGGGAGTTCTCTGCCTGCCTTTCC
The DNA here is from genome assembly GCF_047716275.1 of Strix uralensis. Taxonomy (NCBI): domain Eukaryota; kingdom Metazoa; phylum Chordata; class Aves; order Strigiformes; family Strigidae; genus Strix; species Strix uralensis. The sequence goes on from NW_027436769.1 coordinate 12,181, forward strand.
CCAGTGCTCTGCAAGCTCTCCAGGACAACATAAAATCTGGGGCTCTGTGCTTTCTTTCGTTCTGAACAAGTGTTACTGTTTTCTGCACAAAAGCGATTCTGCGAAGCAATGTGAACACTTGTGCTTCCCAGGCACAGAGAAGGTGCTAGCAGGGAATTCTCTGCCTGCCTTTCCCCAGTGCTCTGCAAGCTCTCCAGGACAACATAAAATCTGGGGCTCTGTGCTTTCTTTCGTTCTGAACAAGTGTTACTGTTTTCTGCACAAAAGCGATTCTGCGAAGCAATGTGAACACTTCTGCTTCCCAGGCACAGATAAGGTGCTAGCAGGGAGTTCTCTGCCTGCCTTTCCCCAGTGCTCTGCAAGCTCTCCAGGACAACATAAAATCTGGGGCTCTGTGCTTTCTTTCGTTCTGAACAAGTGTTACTGTTTTCTGCACAAAAGCGATTCTGCGAAGCAATGTGAACACTTGTGCTTCCCAGGCACAGAAAAGGTGCTAGCAGGGAATTCTCTGCCTGCCTTTCCCCAGTGCTCTGCAAGCTCTCCAGGACAACATAAAATCTGGGGCTCTGTGCTTTCTTTCGTTCTGAACAAGTGTTACTGTTTTCTGCACAAAAGCGATTCTGCGAAGCAATGTGAACACTTCTGCTTCCCAGGCACAGAGAAGGTGCTAGCAGGGAATTCTCTGCCTGCCTTTCCCCAGTGCTCTGCAAGCTCTCCAGGACAACCTAAAATCTGGGGCTCTCTGCTTTCTTTCGTTCTGAACAAGTGTTACTGTTTTCTGCACAAAAGCGATTCTGCGAAGCAATGTGAACACTTCTGCTTCCCAGGCACAGATAAGGTGCTAGCAGGGAATTCTCTGCCTGCCTTTCCCCAGTGCTCTGCAAGCTCTCCAGGACAACATAAAATCTGGGGCTCTGTGCTTTCTTTCGTTCTGAACAAGTGTTACTGTTTTCTGCACAAAAGCGATTCTGCGAAGCAATGTGAACACTTGTGCTTCCCAGGCACAGAAAAGGTGCTAGCAGGGAATTCTCTGCCTGCCTTTCCCCAGTGCTCTGCAAGCTCTCCAGGACAACATAAAATCTGGGGCTCTGTGCTTTCTTTCGTTCTGAACAAGTGTTACTGTTTTCTGCACAAAAGCGATTCTGCGAAGCAATGTGAACACTTGTGCTTCCCAGGCACAGAGAAGGTGCTAGCAGGGAATTCTCTGCCTGCCTTTCCCCAGTGCTCTGCAAGCTCTCCAGGACAACCTAAAATCTGGGGCTCTGTGCTTTCTTTCGTTCTGAACAAGTGTTACTGTTTTCTGCACAAAAGCGATTCTGCGAAGCAATGTGAACACTTCTGCTTCCCAGGCACAGAGAAGGTGCTAGCAGGGAATTCTCTGCCTGCCTTTCCCCAGTGCTCTGCAAGCTCTCCAGGACAACATAAAATCTGGGGCTCTGTGCTTTCTTTCGTTCTGAACAAGTGTTACTCTTTTCTGCACAAAAGCGATTCTGCGAAGCAATGTGAACACTTCTGCTTCCCAGGCACAGAGAAGGTGCTAGCAGGGAATTCTCTGCCTGCCTTTCCCCAGTGCTCTGCAAGCTCTCCAGGACAACATAAAATCTGGGGCTCTGTGCTTTCTTTCGTTCTGAACAAGTGTTACTGTTTTCTGCACAAAAGCGATTCTGCGAAGCAATGTCAACAGGCACAGAGAAGGTGCTAGCAGGGAATTCTCTGCCTGCCTTTCCTCAGTGCTCTGCAAGCTCTCCAGGACAACATAAAATCTGGGGCTCTGTGCTTTCTTTCGTTCTGAACAAGTGTTACTCTTTTCTGCACAAAAGCGATTCTGCGAAGCAATGTGAACACTTGTGCTTCCCAGGCACAGAGAAGGTGCTAGCAGGGAATTCTCTGCCTGCCTTTCCCCAGTGCTCTGCAAGCTCTCCAGGACAACATAAAATCTGGGGCTCTGTGCTTTCTTTCGTTCTGAACAAGTGTTACTGTTTTCTGCACAAAAGCGATTCTGCGAAGCAATGTGAACACTTCTGCTTCCCAGGCACAGATAAGGTGCTAGCAGGGAGTTCTCTGCCTGCCTTTCCCCAGTGCTCTGCAAGCTCTCCAGGACAACATAAAATCTGGGGCTCTGTGCTTTCTTTCGTTCTGAACAAGTGTTACTGTTTTCTGCACAAAAGCGATTCTGCGAAGCAATGTCAACAGGCACAGAGAAGGTGCTAGCAGGGAATTCTCTGCCTGCCTTTCCTCAGTGCTCTGCAAGCTCTCCAGGACAACATAAAATCTGGGGCTCTGTGCTTTCTTTCATTCTGAACAAGTGTTACTGTTTTCTGCACAAAAGCGATTCTGCGAAGCAATGTGAACACTTGTGCTTGCCAGGCACAGAGAAGGTGCTAGCAGGGAATTCTCTGCCTGCCTTTCCCCAGTGCTCTGCAAGCTCTCCAGGACAACATAAAATCTGGGGCTCTGTGCTTTCTTTCGTTCTGAACAAGTGTTACTGTTTTCTGCACAAAAGCGATTCTGCGAAGCAATGTGAACACTTCTGCTTCCCAGGCACAGAGAAGGTGCTAGCAGGGAATTCTCTGCCTGCCTTTCCCCAGTGCTCTGCAAGCTCTCCAGGACAACATAAAATCTGGGGCTCTGTGCTTTCTTTCGTTCTGAACAAGTGTTACTGTTTTCTGCACAAAAGCGATTCTGCGAAGCAATGTGAACACTTGTGCTTCCCAGGCACAGAGAAGGTGCTAGCAGGGAATTCTCTGCCTGCCTTTCCCCAGTGCTCTGCAAGCTCTCCAGGACAACCTAAAATCTGGGGCTCTGTGCTTTCTTTCGTTCTGAACAAGTGTTACTGTTTTCTGCACAAAAGCGATTCTGCGAAGCAATGTGAACACTTCTGCTTCCCAGGCACAGATAAGGTGCTAGCAGGGAGTTCTCTGCCTGCCTTTCCCCAGTGCTCTGCAAGCTCTCCAGGACAACATAAAATCTGGGGCTCTGTGCTTTCTTTCGTTCTGAACAAGTGTTACTGTTTTCTGCACAAAAGCGATTCTGCGAAGCAATGTGAACACTTGTGCTTCCCAGGCACAGAGAAGGTGCTAGCAGGGAATTCTCTGCCTGCCTTTCCCCAGTGCTCTGCAAGCTCTCCAGGACAACATAAAATCTGGGGCTCTGTGCTTTCTTTCGTTCTGAACAAGTGTTACTGTTTTCTGCACAAAAGCGATTCTGCGAAGCAATGTGAACACTTGTGCTTCCCAGGCACAGAGAAGGTGCTAGCAGGGAGTTCTCTGCCTGCCTTTCCCCAGTGCTCTGCAAGCTCTCCAGGACAACATAAAATCTGGGGCTCTGTGCTTTCTTTCGTTCTGAACAAGTGTTACTGTTTTCTGCACAAAAGCGATTCTGCGAAGCAATGTGAACACTTCTGCTTCCCAGGCACAGAGAAGGTGCTAGCAGGGAATTCTCTGCCTGCCTTTCCCCAGTGCTCTGCAAGCTCTCCAGGACAACCTAAAATCTGGGGCTCTGTGCTTTCTTTCGTTCTGAACAAGTGTTACTGTTTTCTGCACAAAAGCGATTCTGCGAAGCAATGTGAACACTTGTGCTTCCCAGGCACAGAGAAGGTGCTAGCAGGGAATTCTCTGCCTGCCTTTCCCCAGTGCTCTGCAAGCTCTCCAGGACAACCTAAAATCTGGGGCTCTGTGCTTTCTTTCGTTCTGAACAAGTGTTACTGTTTTCTGCACAAAAGCGATTCTGCGAAGCAATGTGAACACTTGTGCTTCCCAGGCACAGAGAAGGTGCTAGCAGGGAATTCTCTGCCTGCCTTTCCCCAGTGCTCTGCAAGCTCTCCAGGACAACATAAAATCTGGGGCTCTGTGCTTTCTTTCGTTCTGAACAAGTGTTACTGTTTTCTGCACAAAAGCGATTCTGCGAAGCAATGTGAACACTTCTGCTTCCCAGGCACAGAGAAGGTGCTAGCAGGGAATTCTCTGCCTGCCTTTCCCCAGTGCTCTGCAAGCTCTCCAGGACAACATAAAATCTGGGGCTCTGTGCTTTCTTTCGTTCTGAACAAGTGTTACTGTTTTCTGCACAAAAGCGATTCTGCGAAGCAATGTGAACACTTGTGCTTCCCAGGCACAGAGAAGGTGCTAGCAGGGAATTCTCTGCCTGCCTTTCCCCAGTGCTCTGCAAGCTCTCCAGGACAACCTAAAATCTGGGGCTCTGTGCTTTCTTTCGTTCTGAACAAGTGTTACTGTTTTCTGCACAAAAGCGATTCTGCGAAGCAATGTGAACACTTCTGCTTCCCAGGCACAGATAAGGTGCTAGCAGGGAGTTCTCTGCCTGCCTTTCCCCAGTGCTCTGCAAGCTCTCCAGGACAACATAAAATCTGGGGCTCTGTGCTTTCTTTCGTTCTGAACAAGTGTTACTGTTTTCTGCACAAAAGCGATTCTGCGAAGCAATGTGAACACTTGTGCTTCCCAGGCACAGAGAAGGTGCTAGCAGGGAGTTCTCTGCCTGCCTTTCCCCAGTGCTCTGCAAGCTCTCCAGGACAACATAAAATCTGGGGCTCTGTGCTTTCTTTCGTTCTGAACAAGTGTTACTGTTTTCTGCACAAAAGCGATTCTGCGAAGCAATGTGAACACTTGTGCTTCCCAGGCACAGAGAAGGTGCTAGCAGGGAATTCTCTGCCTGCCTTTCCCCAGTGCTCTGCAAGCTCTCCAGGACAACATAAAATCTGGGGCTCTGTGCTTTCTTTCGTTCTGAACAAGTGTTACTGTTTTCTGCACAAAAGCGATTCTGCGAAGCAATGTGAACACTTCTGCTTCCCAGGCACAGATAAGGTGCTAGCAGGGAGTTCTCTGCCTGCCTTTCCCCAGTGCTCTGCAAGCTCTCCAGGACAACATAAAATCTGGGGCTCTGTGCTTTCTTTCGTTCTGAACAAGTGTTACTGTTTTCTGCACAAAAGCGATTCTGCGAAGCAATGTGAACACTTGTGCTTCCCAGGCACAGAAAAGGTGCTAGCAGGGAATTCTCTGCCTGCCTTTCCCCAGTGCTCTGCAAGCTCTCCAGGACAACATAAAATCTGGGGCTCTGTGCTTTCTTTCGTTCTGAACAAGTGTTACTGTTTTCTGCACAAAAGCGATTCTGCGAAGCAATGTGAACACTTCTGCTTCCCAGGCACAGAGAAGGTGCTAGCAGGGAATTCTCTGCCTGCCTTTCCCCAGTGCTCTGCAAGCTCTCCAGGACAACCTAAAATCTGGGGCTCTCTGCTTTCTTTCGTTCTGAACAAGTGTTACTGTTTTCTGCACAAAAGCGATTCTGCGAAGCAATGTGAACACTTCTGCTTCCCAGGCACAGATAAGGTGCTAGCAGGGAATTCTCTGCCTGCCTTTCCCCAGTGCTCTGCAAGCTCTCCAGGACAACATAAAATCTGGGGCTCTGTGCTTTCTTTCGTTCTGAACAAGTGTTACTGTTTTCTGCACAAAAGCGATTCTGCGAAGCAATGTGAACACTTGTGCTTCCCAGGCACAGAAAAGGTGCTAGCAGGGAATTCTCTGCCTGCCTTTCCCCAGTGCTCTGCAAGCTCTCCAGGACAACATAAAATCTGGGGCTCTGTGCTTTCTTTCGTTCTGAACAAGTGTTACTGTTTTCTGCACAAAAGCGATTCTGCGAAGCAATGTGAACACTTGTGCTTCCCAGGCACAGAGAAGGTGCTAGCAGGGAATTCTCTGCCTGCCTTTCCCCAGTGCTCTGCAAGCTCTCCAGGACAACCTAAAATCTGGGGCTCTGTGCTTTCTTTCGTTCTGAACAAGTGTTACTGTTTTCTGCACAAAAGCGATTCTGCGAAGCAATGTGAACACTTCTGCTTCCCAGGCACAGAGAAGGTGCTAGCAGGGAATTCTCTGCCTGCCTTTCCCCAGTGCTCTGCAAGCTCTCCAGGACAACATAAAATCTGGGGCTCTGTGCTTTCTTTCGTTCTGAACAAGTGTTACTCTTTTCTGCACAAAAGCGATTCTGCGAAGCAATGTGAACACTTCTGCTTCCCAGGCACAGAGAAGGTGCTAGCAGGGAATTCTCTGCCTGCCTTTCCCCAGTGCTCTGCAAGCTCTCCAGGACAACATAAAATCTGGGGCTCTGTGCTTTCTTTCGTTCTGAACAAGTGTTACTGTTTTCTGCACAAAAGCGATTCTGCGAAGCAATGTCAACAGGCACAGAGAAGGTGCTAGCAGGGAATTCTCTGCCTGCCTTTCCTCAGTGCTCTGCAAGCTCTCCAGGACAACATAAAATCTGGGGCTCTGTGCTTTCTTTCGTTCTGAACAAGTGTTACTCTTTTCTGCACAAAAGCGATTCTGCGAAGCAATGTGAACACTTGTGCTTCCCAGGCACAGAGAAGGTGCTAGCAGGGAATTCTCTGCCTGCCTTTCCCCAGTGCTCTGCAAGCTCTCCAGGACAACATAAAATCTGGGGCTCTGTGCTTTCTTTCGTTCTGAACAAGTGTTACTGTTTTCTGCACAAAAGCGATTCTGCGAAGCAATGTGAACACTTCTGCTTCCCAGGCACAGATAAGGTGCTAGCAGGGAGTTCTCTGCCTGCCTTTCCCCAGTGCTCTGCAAGCTCTCCAGGACAACATAAAATCTGGGGCTCTGTGCTTTCTTTCGTTCTGAACAAGTGTTACTGTTTTCTGCACAAAAGCGATTCTGCGAAGCAATGTCAACAGGCACAGAGAAGGTGCTAGCAGGGAATTCTCTGCCTGCCTTTCCTCAGTGCTCTGCAAGCTCTCCAGGACAACATAAAATCTGGGGCTCTGTGCTTTCTTTCATTCTGAACAAGTGTTACTGTTTTCTGCACAAAAGCGATTCTGCGAAGCAATGTGAACACTTGTGCTTGCCAGGCACAGAGAAGGTGCTAGCAGGGAATTCTCTGCCTGCCTTTCCCCAGTGCTCTGCAAGCTCTCCAGGACAACATAAAATCTGGGGCTCTGTGCTTTCTTTCGTTCTGAACAAGTGTTACTGTTTTCTGCACAAAAGCGATTCTGCGAAGCAATGTGAACACTTCTGCTTCCCAGGCACAGAGAAGGTGCTAGCAGGGAATTCTCTGCCTGCCTTTCCCCAGTGCTCTGCAAGCTCTCCAGGACAACATAAAATCTGGGGCTCTGTGCTTTCTTTCGTTCTGAACAAGTGTTACTGTTTTCTGCACAAAAGCGATTCTGCGAAGCAATGTGAACACTTGTGCTTCCCAGGCACAGAGAAGGTGCTAGCAGGGAATTCTCTGCCTGCCTTTCCCCAGTGCTCTGCAAGCTCTCCAGGACAACCTAAAATCTGGGGCTCTGTGCTTTCTTTCGTTCTGAACAAGTGTTACTGTTTTCTGCACAAAAGCGATTCTGCGAAGCAATGTGAACACTTCTGCTTCCCAGGCACAGATAAGGTGCTAGCAGGGAGTTCTCTGCCTGCCTTTCCCCAGTGCTCTGCAAGCTCTCCAGGACAACATAAAATCTGGGGCTCTGTGCTTTCTTTCGTTCTGAACAAGTGTTACTGTTTTCTGCACAAAAGCGATTCTGCGAAGCAATGTGAACACTTGTGCTTCCCAGGCACAGAGAAGGTGCTAGCAGGGAATTCTCTGCCTGCCTTTCCCCAGTGCTCTGCAAGCTCTCCAGGACAACATAAAATCTGGGGCTCTGTGCTTTCTTTCGTTCTGAACAAGTGTTACTGTTTTCTGCACAAAAGCGATTCTGCGAAGCAATGTGAACACTTGTGCTTCCCAGGCACAGAGAAGGTGCTAGCAGGGAGTTCTCTGCCTGCCTTTCCCCAGTGCTCTGCAAGCTCTCCAGGACAACATAAAATCTGGGGCTCTGTGCTTTCTTTCGTTCTGAACAAGTGTTACTGTTTTCTGCACAAAAGCGATTCTGCGAAGCAATGTGAACACTTCTGCTTCCCAGGCACAGAGAAGGTGCTAGCAGGGAATTCTCTGCCTGCCTTTCCCCAGTGCTCTGCAAGCTCTCCAGGACAACCTAAAATCTGGGGCTCTGTGCTTTCTTTCGTTCTGAACAAGTGTTACTGTTTTCTGCACAAAAGCGATTCTGCGAAGCAATGTGAACACTTGTGCTTCCCAGGCACAGAGAAGGTGCTAGCAGGGAATTCTCTGCCTGCCTTTCCCCAGTGCTCTGCAAGCTCTCCAGGACAACCTAAAATCTGGGGCTCTGTGCTTTCTTTCGTTCTGAACAAGTGTTACTGTTTTCTGCACAAAAGCGATTCTGCGAAGCAATGTGAACACTTGTGCTTCCCAGGCACAGAGAAGGTGCTAGCAGGGAATTCTCTGCCTGCCTTTCCCCAGTGCTCTGCAAGCTCTCCAGGACAACATAAAATCTGGGGCTCTGTGCTTTCTTTCGTTCTGAACAAGTGTTACTGTTTTCTGCACAAAAGCGATTCTGCGAAGCAATGTGAACACTTCTGCTTCCCAGGCACAGAGAAGGTGCTAGCAGGGAATTCTCTGCCTGCCTTTCCCCAGTGCTCTGCAAGCTCTCCAGGACAACATAAAATCTGGGGCTCTGTGCTTTCTTTCGTTCTGAACAAGTGTTACTGTTTTCTGCACAAAAGCGATTCTGCGAAGCAATGTGAACACTTGTGCTTCCCAGGCACAGAGAAGGTGCTAGCAGGGAATTCTCTGCCTGCCTTTCCCCAGTGCTCTGCAAGCTCTCCAGGACAACCTAAAATCTGGGGCTCTGTGCTTTCTTTCGTTCTGAACAAGTGTTACTGTTTTCTGCACAAAAGCGATTCTGCGAAGCAATGTGAACACTTCTGCTTCCCAGGCACAGATAAGGTGCTAGCAGGGAGTTCTCTGCCTGCCTTTCCCCAGTGCTCTGCAAGCTCTCCAGGACAACATAAAATCTGGGGCTCTGTGCTTTCTTTCGTTCTGAACAAGTGTTACTGTTTTCTGCACAAAAGCGATTCTGCGAAGCAATGTGAACACTTGTGCTTCCCAGGCACAGAGAAGGTGCTAGCAGGGAATTCTCTGCCTGCCTTTCCCCAGTGCTCTGCAAGCTCTCCAGGACAACATAAAATCTGGGGCTCTGTGCTTTCTTTCGTTCTGAACAAGTGTTACTGTTTTCTGCACAAAAGCGATTCTGCGAAGCAATGTGAACACTTGTGCTTCCCAGGCACAGAGAAGGTGCTAGCAGGGAATTCTCTGCCTGCCTTTCCCCAGTGCTCTGCAAGCTCTCCAGGACAACATAAAATCTGGGGCTCTGTGCTTTCTTTCGTTCTGAACAAGTGTTACTGTTTTCTGCACAAAAGCGATTCTGCGAAGCAATGTGAACACTTCTGCTTCCCAGGCACAGAGAAGGTGCTAGCAGGGAGTTCTCTGCCTGCCTTTCCCCAGTGCTCTGCAAGCTCTCCAGGACAACATAAAATCTGGGGCTCTGTGCTTTCTTTCGTTCTGAACAAGTGTTACTGTTTTCTGCACAAAAGCGATTCTGCGAAGCAATGTGAACACTTGTGCTTCCCAGGCACAGAGAAGGTGCTAGCAGGGAATTCTCTGCCTGCCTTTCCCCAGTGCTCTGCAAGCTCTCCAGGACAACCTAAAATCTGGGGCTCTGTGCTTTCTTTCGTTCTGAACAAGTGTTACTGTTTTCTGCACAAAAGCGATTCTGCGAAGCAATGTGAACACTTCTGCTTCCCAGGCACAGATAAGGTGCTAGCAGGGAGTTCTCTGCCTGCCTTTCCCCAGTGCTCTGCAAGCTCTCCAGGACAACATAAAATCTGGGGCTCTGTGCTTTCTTTCGTTCTGAACAAGTGTTACTGTTTTCTGCACAAAAGCGATTCTGCGAAGCAATGTGAACACTTGTGCTTCCCAGGCACAGAAAAGGTGCTAGCAGGGAATTCTCTGCCTGCCTTTCCCCAGTGCTCTGCAAGCTCTCCAGGACAACATAAAATCTGGGGCTCTGTGCTTTCTTTCGTTCTGAACAAGTGTTACTGTTTTCTGCACAAAAGCGATTCTGCGAAGCAATGTGAACACTTCTGCTTCCCAGGCACAGAGAAGGTGCTAGCAGGGAATTCTCTGCCTGCCTTTCCCCAGTGCTCTGCAAGCTCTCCAGGACAACCTAAAATCTGGGGCTCTGTGCTTTCTTTCGTTCTGAACAAGTGTTACTGTTTTCTGCACAAAAGCGATTCTGCGAAGCAATGTGAACACTTCTGCTTCCCAGGCACAGAGAAGGTGCTAGCAGGGAATTCTCTGCCTGCCTTTCCCCAGTGCTCTGCAAGCTCTCCAGGACAACCTAAAATCTGGGGCTCTGTGCTTTCTTTCGTTCTGAACAAGTGTTACTGTTTTCTGCACAAAAGCGATTCTGCGAAGCAATGTGAACACTTGTGCTTCCCAGGCACAGAGAAGGTGCTAGCAGGGAATTCTCTGCCTGCCTTTCCCCAGTGCTCTGCAAGCTCTCCAGGACAACATAAAATCTGGGGCTCTGTGCTTTCTTTCGTTCTGAACAAGTGTTACTGTTTTCTGCACAAAAGCGATTCTGCGAAGCAATGTGAACACTTCTGCTTCCCAGGCACAGAGAAGGTGCTAGCAGGGAATTCTCTGCCTGCCTTTCCCCAGTGCTCTGCAAGCTCTCCAGGACAACATAAAATCTGGGGCTCTGTGCTTTCTTTCGTTCTGAACAAGTGTTACTGTTTTCTGCACAAAAGCGATTCTGCGAAGCAATGTGAACACTTGTGCTTCCCAGGCACAGAGAAGGTGCTAGCAGGGAATTCTCTGCCTGCCTTTCCCCAGTGCTCTGCAAGCTCTCCAGGACAACATAAAATCTGGGGCTCTGTGCTTTCTTTCGTTCTGAACAAGTGTTACTGTTTTCTGCACAAAAGCGATTCTGCGAAGCAATGTGAACACTTCTGCTTCCCAGGCACAGATAAGGTGCTAGCAGGGAGTTCTCTGCCTGCCTTTCCCCAGTGCTCTGCAAGCTCTCCAGGACAACATAAAATCTGGGGCTCTGTGCTTTCTTTCGTTCTGAACAAGTGTTACTGTTTTCTGCACAAAAGCGATTCTGCGAAGCAATGTGAACACTTGTGCTTCCCAGGCACAGAGAAGGTGCTAGCAGGGAATTCTCTGCCTGCCTTTCCCCAGTGCTCTGCAAGCTCTCCAGGACAACATAAAATCTGGGGCTCTGTGCTTTCTTTCGTTCTGAACAAGTGTTACTGTTTTCTGCACAAAAGCGATTCTGCGAAGCAATGTGAACACTTCTGCTTCCCAGGCACAGAGAAGGTGCTAGCAGGGAATTCTCTGCCTGCCTTTCCCCAGTGCTCTGCAAGCTCTCCAGGACAACATAAAATCTGGGGCTCTGTGCTTTCTTTCGTTCTGAACAAGTGTTACTGTTTTCTGCACAAAAGCGATTCTGCGAAGCAATGTGAACACTTCTGCTTCCCAGGCACAGATAAGGTGCTAGCAGGGAGTTCTCTGCCTGCCTTTCCCCAGTGCTCTGCAAGCTCTCCAGGACAACATAAAATCTGGGGCTCTGTGCTTTCTTTCGTTCTGAACAAGTGTTACTGTTTTCTGCACAAAAGCGATTCTGCGAAGCAATGTGAACACTTGTGCTTCCCAGGCACAGAGAAGGTGCTAGCAGGGAGTTCTCTGCCTGCCTTTCCCCAGTGCTCTGCAAGCTCTCCAGGACAACATAAAATCTGGGGCTCTGTGCTTTCTTTCGTTCTGAACAAGTGTTACTGTTTTCTGCACAAAAGCGATTCTGCGAAGCAATGTGAACACTTGTGCTTCCCAGGCACAGAGAAGGTGCTAGCAGGGAATTCTCTGCCTGCCTTTCCCCAGTGCTCTGCAAGCTCTCCAGGACAACATAAAATCTGGGGCTCTGTGCTTTCTTTCGTTCTGAACAAGTGTTACTGTTTTCTGCACAAAAGCGATTCTGCGAAGCAATGTGAACACTTCTGCTTCCCAGGCACAGATAAGGTGCTAGCAGGGAGTTCTCTGCCTGCCTTTCCCCAGTGCTCTGCAAGCTCTCCAGGACAACATAAAATCTGGGGCTCTGTGCTTTCTTTCGTTCTGAACAAGTGTTACTGTTTTCTGCACAAAAGCGATTCTGCGAAGCAATGTGAACACTTGTGCTTCCCAGGCACAGAAAAGGTGCTAGCAGGGAATTCTCTGCCTGCCTTTCCCCAGTGCTCTGCAAGCTCTCCAGGACAACATAAAATCTGGGGCTCTGTGCTTTCTTTCGTTCTGAACAAGTGTTACTGTTTTCTGCACAAAAGCGATTCTGCGAAGCAATGTGAACACTTCTGCTTCCCAGGCACAGAGAAGGTGCTAGCAGGGAATTCTCTGCCTGCCTTTCCCCAGTGCTCTGCAAGCTCTCCAGGACAACCTAAAATCTGGGGCTCTCTGCTTTCTTTCGTTCTGAACAAGTGTTACTGTTTTCTGCACAAAAGCGATTCTGCGAAGCAATGTGAACACTTCTGCTTCCCAGGCACAGATAAGGTGCTAGCAGGGAGTTCTCTGCCTGCCTTTCCCCAGTGCTCTGCAAGCTCTCCAGGACAACATAAAATCTGGGGCTCTGTGCTTTCTTTCGTTCTGAACAAGTGTTACTGTTTTCTGCACAAAAGCGATTCTGCGAAGCAATGTGAACACTTGTGCTTCCCAGGCACAGAAAAGGTGCTAGCAGGGAATTCTCTGCCTGCCTTTCCCCAGTGCTCTGCAAGCTCTCCAGGACAACATAAAATCTGGGGCTCTGTGCTTTCTTTCGTTCTGAACAAGTGTTACTGTTTTCTGCACAAAAGCGATTCTGCGAAGCAATGTGAACACTTCTGCTTCCCAGGCACAGAGAAGGTGCTAGCAGGGAATTCTCTGCCTGCCTTTCCCCAGTGCTCTGCAAGCTCTCCAGGACAACCTAAAATCTGGGGCTCTGTGCTTTCTTTCGTTCTGAACAAGTGTTACTGTTTTCTGCACAAAAGCGATTCTGCGAAGCAATGTGAACACTTCTGCTTCCCAGGCACAGAGAAGGTGCTAGCAGGGAATTCTCTGCCTGCCTTTCCCCAGTGCTCTGCAAGCTCTCCAGGACAACATAAAATCTGGGGCTCTGTGCTTTCTTTCGTTCTGAACAAGTGTTACTGTTTTCTGCACAAAAGCGATTCTGCGAAGCAATGTCAACAGGCACAGAGAAGGTGCTAGCAGGGAATTCTCTGCCTGCCTTTCCTCAGTGCTCTGCAAGCTCTCCAGGACAACATAAAATCTGGGGCTCTGTGCTTTCTTTCGTTCTGAACAAGTGTTACTCTTTTCTGCACAAAAGCGATTCTGCGAAGCAATGTGAACACTTGTGCTTCCCAGGCACAGAGAAGGTGCTAGCAGGGAATTCTCTGCCTGCCTTTCCCCAGTGCTCTGCAAGCTCTCCAGGACAACATAAAATCTGGGGCTCTGTGCTTTCTTTCGTTCTGAACAAGTGTTACTGTTTTCTGCACAAAAGCGATTCTGCGAAGCAATGTGAACACTTCTGCTTCCCAGGCACAGATAAGGTGCTAGCAGGGAGTTCTCTGCCTGCCTTTCCCCAGTGCTCTGCAAGCTCTCCAGGACAACATAAAATCTGGGGCTCTGTGCTTTCTTTCGTTCTGAACAAGTGTTACTGTTTTCTGCACAAAAGCGATTCTGCGAAGCAATGTCAACAGGCACAGAGAAGGTGCTAGCAGGGAATTCTCTGCCTGCCTTTCCTCAGTGCTCTGCAAGCTCTCCAGGACAACATAAAATCTGGGGCTCTGTGCTTTCTTTCATTCTGAACAAGTGTTACTGTTTTCTGCACAAAAGCGATTCTGCGAAGCAATGTGAACACTTCTGCTTCCCAGGCACAGAGAAGGTGCTAGCAGGGAATTCTCTGCCTGCCTTTCCCCAGTGCTCTGCAAGCTCTCCAGGACAACATAAAATCTGGGGCTCTGTGCTTTCTTTCGTTCTGAACAAGTGTTACTGTTTTCTGCACAAAAGCGATTCTGCAAAGCAATGTGAACACTTCTGCTTCCCAGGCACAGAGAAGGTGCTAGCAGGGAATTCTCTGCCTGCCTTTCCCCAGTGCTCTGCAAGCTCTCCAGGACAACATAAAATCTGGGGCTCTGTGCTTTCTTTCGTTCTGAACAAGTGTTACTGTTTTCTGCACAAAAGCGATTCTGCGAAGCAATGTGAACACTTGTGCTTCCCAGGCACAGAGAAGGTGCTAGCAGGGAATTCTCTGCCTGCCTTTCCCCAGTGCTCTGCAAGCTCTCCAGGACAACAGCAAATCTGGGGCTCTGTGCTTTCTTTCGTTCTGAACAAGTGTTACTGTTTTCTGCACAAAAGCGATTCTGCGAAGCAATGTGAACACTTCTGCTTCCCAGGCACAGAGAAGGTGCTAGCAGGGAATTCTCTGCCTGCCTTTCCCCAGTGCTCTGCAAGCTCTCCAGGACAACAGCAAATCTGGGGCTCTGTGCTTTCTTTCGTTCTGAACAAGTGTTACTGTTTTCTGCACAAAAGCAATTCTGCGAAGCAATGTGAACACTTGTGCTTCCCAGGCACAGAGAAGGTGCTAGCAGGGAATTCTCTGCCTGCCTTTCCCCAGTGCTCTGCAAGCTCTCCAGGACAACATAAAATCTGGGGCTCTGTGCTTTCTTTCGTTCTGAACAAGTGTTACTGTTTTCTGCACAAAAGTGATTCTGCAAAGCAATGTGAACACTTCTGCTTCCCAGGCACAGAGAAGGTGCTAGCAGGGAATTCTCTGCCTGCCTTTCCCCAGTGCTCTGCAAGCTCTCCAGGACAACATAAAATCTGGGGCTCTGTGCTTTCTTTCGTTCTGAACAAGTGTTACTGTTTTCTGCACAAAAGCGATTCTGCGAAGCAATGTGAACACTTGTGCTTCCCAGGCACAGAGAAGGTGCTAGCAGGGAATTCTCTGCCTGCCTTTCCCCAGTGCTCTGCAAGCTCTCCAGGACAACATAAAATCTGGGGCTCTGTGCTTTCTTTCGTTCTGAACAAGTGTTACTGTTTTCTGCACAAAAGCGATTCTGCGAAGCAATGTGAACACTTGTGCTTCCCAGGCACAGAGAAGGTGCTAGCAGGGAATTCTCTGCCTGCCTTTCCCCAGTGCTCTGCAAGCTCTCCAGGACAACATAAAATCTGGGGCTCTGTGCTTTCTTTCGTTCTGAACAAGTGTTACTGTTTTCTGCACAAAAGCGATTCTGCGAAGCAATGTGAACACTTCTGCTTCCCAGGCACAGAGAAGGTGCTAGCAGGGAATTCTCTGCCTGCCTTTCCCCAGTGCTCTGCAAGCTCTCCAGGACAACAGCAAATCTGGGGCTCTGTGCTTTCTTTCGTTCTGAACAAGTGTTACTGTTTTCTGCACAAAAGCGATTCTGCGAAGCAATGTGAACACTTGTGCTTCCCAGGCACAGAGAAGGTGCTAGCAGGGAATTCTCTGCCTGCCTTTCCCCAGTGCTCTGCAAGCTCTCCAGGACAACATAAAATCTGGGGCTCTGTGCTTTCTTTCGTTCTGAACAAGTGTTACTGTTTTCTGCACAAAAGCGATTCTGCGAAGCAATGTGAACAGGCACAGAGAAGGTGCTAGCAGGGAATTCTCTGCCTGCTTTTCCCCAGTGCTCTGCAAGCTCTCCAGGACAACATAAAATCTGGGGCTCTGTGCTTTCTTTCGTTCTGAACAAGTGTTACTGTTTTCTGCACAAAAGCGATACTGCGAAGCAAAGTGAACACTTCTGCTTCCCAGGCACAGAGAAGGTGCTAGCAGGGAATTCTCTGCCTGCCTTTCCCCAGTGCTCTGCAAGCTCTCCAGGACAACAGCAAATCTGGGGCTCTGTGCTTTCTTTCGTTCTGAACAAGTGTTACTGTTTTCTGCACAAAAGCGATTCTGCGAAGCAATATGAACACGTGTGCTTCCCAGGCACAGAGAAGGTGCTAGCAGGGAATTCTCTGCCTGCCTTTCCCCAGTGCTCTGCAAGCTCTCCAGGACAAAAGCAAAGCTGGGGCTCTGTGCTTTCTTTCGTTCTGAACAAGTGTTACTGTTTTCTGCACAAAAGCGATTCTGCGAAGCAATGTGAACACTTGTGCTTCCCAGGCACAGAGAAGGTGCTAGCAGGGAATTCTCTGCCTGCTTTTCCCCAGTGCTCTGCAAGCTCTCCAGGACAACAGCAAATCTGGGGCTCTGTGCTTTCTTTCGTTCTGAACAAGTGTTACTGTTTTCTGCACAAAAGCGATTCTGCGAAGCAATGTGAACACTTCTGCTTCCCAGGCACAGAGAAGGTGCTAGCAGGGAAGTCTCTGCCTGCCTTTCCCCAGTGCTCTGCAAGCTCTCCAGGACAACATAAAATCTGGGGCTCTGTGCTTTCTTTCGTTCTGAACAAGTGTTACTGTTTTGTGCACAAAAGCGATTCTGCAAAGCAATGTGAACACTTCTGCTTCCCAGGCACAGAGAAGGTGCTAGCAGGGAATTCTCTGCCTGCCTTTCCCCAGTGCTCTGCAAGCTCTCCAGGACAACAGCAAATCTGGGGCTCTGTGCTTTCTTTCGTTCTGAACAAGTGTTACTGTTTTCTGCACAAAAGCGATTCTGCGAAGCAATGTGAACACTTGTGCTTCCCAGGCACAGAGAAGGTGCTAGCAGGGAATTCTCTGCCTGCCTTTCCCCAGTGCTCTGCAAGCTCTCCAGGACAACATAAAATCTGGGGCTCTGTGCTTTCTTTCGTTCTGAACAAGTGTTACTGTTTTCTGCACAAAAGCGATTCTGCAAAGCAATGTGAACACTTCCCCTTCCCAGGCACAGAGAAGGTGCTAGCAGGGAATTCTCTGCCTGCCTTTCCCCAGTGCTCTGCAAGCTCTCCAGGACAACATAAAATCTGGGGCTCTGTGCTTTCTTTCGTTCTGAACAAGTGTTACTGTTTTCTGCACAAAAGCGATTCTGCGAAGCAATGTGAACACTTCTGCTTCCCAGGCACAGAGAGGGTGCTAGCAGGGAATTCTCTGCCTGCCTTTCCCCAGTGCTCTGCAAGCTCTCCAGGACAACAGCAAATCTGGGGCTCTGTGCTTTCTTTCGTTCTGAACAAGTGTTACTGTTTTCTGCACAAAAGCGATTCTGCGAAGCAATGTGAACACTTCTGCTTCCCAGGCACAGAGAAGGTGCTAGCAGGGAATTCTCTGCCTGCCTTTCCCCAGTGCTCTGCAAGCTCTCCAGGACAACAGCAAATCTGGGGCTCTGTGCTTTCTTTCGTTCTGAACAAGTGTTACTGTTTTCTGCACAAAAGCGATTCTGCGAAGCAATGTGAACACTTCTGCTTCCCAGGCACAGAGAAGGTGCTAGCAGGGAATTCTCTGCCTGCCTTTCCCCAGTGCTCTGCAAGCTCTCCAGGACAACAGCAAATCTGGGGCTCTGTGCTTTCTTTCGTTCTGAACAAGTGTTACTGTTTTCTGCACAAAAGCGATTCTGCGAAGCAATGTGAACACTTGTGCTTCCCAGGCACAGAGAAGGTGCTAGCAGGGAATTCTCTGCCTGCTTTTCCCCAGTGCTCTGCAAGCTCTCCAGGACAACAGCAAATCTGGGGCTCTGTGCTTTCTTTCGTTCTGAACAAGTGTTACTGTTTTCTGCACAAAAGCGATTCTGCGAAGCAATGTGAACACTTCTGCTTCCCAGGCACAGAGAAGGTGCTAGCAGGGAATTCTCTGCCTGCCTTTCCCCAGTGCTCTGCAAGCTCTCCAGGACAACAGCAAATCTGGGGCTCTGTGCTTTCTTTCGTTCTGAACAAGTGTTACTGTTTTCTGCACAAAAGCGATTCTGCGAAGCAATGTGAACACTTGTGCTTCCCAGGCACAGAGAAGGTGCTAGCAGGGAATTCTCTGCCTGCCTTTCCCCAGTGCTCTGCAAGCTCTCCAGGACAACATAAAATCTGGGGCTCTGTGCTTTCTTTCGTTCTGAACAAGTGTTACTGTTTTCTGCACAAAAGTGATTCTGCAAAGCAATGTGAACACTTCTGCTTCCCAGGCACAGAGAAGGTGCTAGCAGGGAATTCTCTGCCTGCCTTTCCCCAGTGCTCTGCAAGCTCTCCAGGACAACATAAAATCTGGGGCTCTGTGCTTTCTTTCGTTCTGAACAAGTGTTACTGTTTTCTGCACAAAAGCGATTCTGCGAAGCAATGTGAACACTTGTGCTTCCCAGGCACAGAGAAGGTGCTAGCAGGGAATTCTCTGCCTGCCTTTCCCCAGTGCTCTGCAAGCTCTCCAGGACAACATAAAATCTGGGGCTCTGTGCTTTCTTTCGTTCTGAACAAGTGTTACTGTTTTCTGCACAAAAGCGATTCTGCGAAGCAATGTGAACACTTGTGCTTCCCAGGCACAGAGAAGGTGCTAGCAGGGAATTCTCTGCCTGCCTTTCCCCAGTGCTCTGCAAGCTCTCCAGGACAACAGCAAATCTGGGGCTCTGTGCTTTCTTTCGTTCTGAACAAGTGTTACTGTTTTCTGCACAAAAGCGATTCTGCGAAGCAATGTGAACACTTGTGCTTCCCAGGCACAGAGAAGGTGCTAGCAGGGAATTCTCTGCCTGCCTTTCCCCAGTGCTCTGCAAGCTCTCCAGGACAACAGCAAATCTGGGGCTCTGTGCTTTCTTTCGTTCTGAACAAGTGTTACTGTTTTCTGCACAAAAGCGATTCTGCGAAGCAATGTGAACAGGCACAGAGAAGGTGCTAGCAGGGAATTCTCTGCCTGCCTTTCCTCAGTGCTCTGCAAGCTCTCCAGGACAACATAAAATCTGGGGCTCTGTGCTTTCTTTCGTTCTGAACAAGTGTTACTGTTTTCTGCACAAAAGCGATTCTGCGAAGCAATGTGAACACTTCTGCTTCCCAGGCACAGAGAAGGTGCTAGCAGGGAATTCTCTGCCTGCCTTTCCCCAGTGCTCTGCAAGCTCTCCAGGACAACAGCAAATCTGGGGCTCTGTGCTTTCTTTCGTTCTGAACAAGTGTTACTGTTTTCTGCACAAAAGCGATTCTGCGAAGCAATGTGAACACTTGTGCTTCCCAGGCACAGAGAAGGTGCTAGCAGGGAATTCTCTGCCTGCTTTTCCCCAGTGCTCTGCAAGCTCTCCAGGACAACAGCAAATCTGGGGCTCTGTGCTTTCTTTCGTTCTGAACAAGTGTTACTGTTTTCTGCACAAAAGCGATTCTGCGAAGCAATGTGAACACTTCTGCTTCCCAGGCACAGAGAAGGTGCTAGCAGGGAATTCTCTGCCTGCCTTTCCCCAGTGCTCTGCAAGCTCTCCAGGACAACAGCAAATCTGGGGCTCTGTGCTTTCTTTCGTTCTGAACAAGTGTTACTGTTTTCTGCACAAAAGCGATTCTGCGAAGCAATGTGAACACTTGTGCTTCCCAGGCACAGAGAAGGTGCTAGCAGGGAATTCTCTGCCTGCCTTTCCCCAGTGCTCTGCAAGCTCTCCAGGACAACATAAAATCTGGGGCTCTGTGCTTTCTTTCGTTCTGAACAAGTGTTACTGTTTTCTGCACAAAAGTGATTCTGCAAAGCAATGTGAACACTTCTGCTTCCCAGGCACAGAGAAGGTGCTAGCAGGGAATTCTCTGCCTGCCTTTCCCCAGTGCTCTGCAAGCTCTCCAGGACAACATAAAATCTGGGGCTCTGTGCTTTCTTTCGTTCTGAACAAGTGTTACTGTTTTCTGCACAAAAGCGATTCTGCGAAGCAATGTGAACACTTGTGCTTCCCAGGCACAGAGAAGGTGCTAGCAGGGAATTCTCTGCCTGCCTTTCCCCAGTGCTCTGCAAGCTCTCCAGGACAACATAAAATCTGGGGCTCTGTGCTTTCTTTCGTTCTGAACAAGTGTTACTGTTTTCTGCACAAAAGCGATTCTGCGAAGCAATGTGAACACTTGTGCTTCCCAGGCACAGAGAAGGTGCTAGCAGGGAATTCTCTGCCTGCCTTTCCCCAGTGCTCTGCAAGCTCTCCAGGACAACATAAAATCTGGGGCTCTGTGCTTTCTTTCGTTCTGAACAAGTGTTACTGTTTTCTGCACAAAAGCGATTCTGCGAAGCAATGTGAACACTTGTGCTTCCCAGGCACAGAGAAGGTGCTAGCAGGGAATTCTCTGCCTGCCTTTCCCCAGTGCTCTGCAAGCTCTCCAGGACAACATAAAATCTGGGGCTCTGTGCTTTCTTTCGTTCTGAACAAGTGTTACTGTTTTCTGCACAAAAGCGATTCTGCAAAGCAATGTGAACACTTCCCCTTCCCAGGCACAGAGAAGGTGCTAGCAGGGAATTCTCTGCCTGCCTTTCCCCAGTGCTCTGCAAGCTCTCCAGGACAACATAAAATCTGGGGCTCTGTGCTTTCTTTCGTTCTGAACAAGTGTTACTGTTTTCTGCACAAAAGCGATTCTGCGAAGCAATGTGAACACTTCTGCTTCCCAGGCACAGAGAGGGTGCTAGCAGGGAATTCTCTGCCTGCCTTTCCCCAGTGCTCTGCAAGCTCTCCAGGACAACAGCAAATCTGGGGCTCTGTGCTTTCTTTCGTTCTGAACAAGTGTTACTGTTTTCTGCACAAAAGCGATTCTGCGAAGCAATGTGAACACTTCTGCTTCCCAGGCACAGAGAAGGTGCTAGCAGGGAATTCTCTGCCTGCCTTTCCCCAGTGCTCTGCAAGCTCTCCAGGACAACAGCAAATCTGGGGCTCTGTGCTTTCTTTCGTTCTGAACAAGTGTTACTGTTTTCTGCACAAAAGCGATTCTGCGAAGCAATGTGAACACTTCTGCTTCCCAGGCACAGAGAAGGTGCTAGCAGGGAATTCTCTGCCTGCCTTTCCCCAGTGCTCTGCAAGCTCTCCAGGACAACAGCAAATCTGGGGCTCTGTGCTTTCTTTCGTTCTGAACAAGTGTTACTGTTTTCTGCACAAAAGCGATTCTGCGAAGCAATGTGAACACTTGTGCTTCCCAGGCACAGAGAAGGTGCTAGCAGGGAATTCTCTGCCTGCTTTTCCCCAGTGCTCTGCAAGCTCTCCAGGACAACAGCAAATCTGGGGCTCTGTGCTTTCTTTCGTTCTGAACAAGTGTTACTGTTTTGTGCACAAAAGCGATTCTGCAAAGCAATGTGAACACTTCTGCTTCCCAGCACAGAGAAGGTGCTAGCAGGGAATTCTCTGCCTGCCTTTCCCCAGTGCTCTGCAAGCTCTCCAGGACAACAGCAAATCTGGGGCTCTGTGCTTTCTTTCGTTCTGAACAAGTGTTACTGTTTTCTGCACAAAAGCGATTCTGCGAAGCAATGTGAACACTTGTGCTTCCCAGGCACAGAGAAGGTGCTAGCAGGGAATTCTCTGCCTGCCTTTCCCCAGTGCTCTGCAAGCTCTCCAGGACAACATAAAATCTGGGGCTCTGTGCTTTCTTTCGTTCTGAACAAGTGTTACTGTTTTCTGCACAAAAGTGATTCTGCAAAGCAATGTGAACACTTCTGCTTCCCAGGCACAGAGAAGGTGCTAGCAGGGAATTCTCTGCCTGCCTTTCCCCAGTGCTCTGCAAGCTCTCCAGGACAACATAAAATCTGGGGCTCTGTGCTTTCTTTCGTTCTGAACAAGTGTTACTGTTTTCTGCACAAAAGCGATTCTGCGAAGCAATGTGAACACTTGTGCTTCCCAGGCACAGAGAAGGTGCTAGCAGGGAATTCTCTGCCTGCCTTTCCCCAGTGCTCTGCAAGCTCTCCAGGACAACATAAAATCTGGGGCTCTGTGCTTTCTTTCGTTCTGAACAAGTGTTACTGTTTTCTGCACAAAAGCGATTCTGCGAAGCAATGTGAACACTTGTGCTTCCCAGGCACAGAGAAGGTGCTAGCAGGGAATTCTCTGCCTGCCTTTCCCCAGTGCTCTGCAAGCTCTCCAGGACAACAGCAAATCTGGGGCTCTGTGCTTTCTTTCGTTCTGAACAAGTGTTACTGTTTTCTGCACAAAAGCGATTCTGCGAAGCAATGTGAACACTTGTGCTTCCCAGGCACAGAGAAGGTGCTAGCAGGGAATTCTCTGCCTGCCTTTCCCCAGTGCTCTGCAAGCTCTCCAGGACAACAGCAAATCTGGGGCTCTGTGCTTTCTTTCGTTCTGAACAAGTGTTACTGTTTTCTGCACAAAAGCGATTCTGCGAAGCAATGTGAACAGGCACAGAGAAGGTGCTAGCAGGGAATTCTCTGCCTGCCTTTCCTCAGTGCTCTGCAAGCTCTCCAGGACAACATAAAATCTGGGGCTCTGTGCTTTCTTTCGTTCTGAACAAGTGTTACTGTTTTCTGCACAAAAGCGATTCTGCGAAGCAATGTGAACACTTCTGCTTCCCAGGCACAGAGAAGGTGCTAGCAGGGAATTCTCTGCCTGCCTTTCCCCAGTGCTCTGCAAGCTCTCCAGGACAACAGCAAATCTGGGGCTCTGTGCTTTCTTTCGTTCTGAACAAGTGTTACTGTTTTCTGCACAAAAGCGATTCTGCGAAGCAATGTGAACACTTGTGCTTCCCAGGCACAGAGAAGGTGCTAGCAGGGAATTCTCTGCCTGCTTTTCCCCAGTGCTCTGCAAGCTCTCCAGGACAACAGCAAATCTGGGGCTCTGTGCTTTCTTTCGTTCTGAACAAGTGTTACTGTTTTCTGCACAAAAGCGATTCTGCGAAGCAATGTGAACACTTCTGCTTCCCAGGCACAGAGAAGGTGCTAGCAGGGAATTCTCTGCCTGCCTTTCCCCAGTGCTCTGCAAGCTCTCCAGGACAACAGCAAATCTGGGGCTCTGTGCTTTCTTTCGTTCTGAACAAGTGTTACTGTTTTCTGCACAAAAGCGATTCTGCGAAGCAATGTGAACACTTGTGCTTCCCAGGCACAGAGAAGGTGCTAGCAGGGAATTCTCTGCCTGCCTTTCCCCAGTGCTCTGCAAGCTCTCCAGGACAACATAAAATCTGGGGCTCTGTGCTTTCTTTCGTTCTGAACAAGTGTTACTGTTTTCTGCACAAAAGTGATTCTGCAAAGCAATGTGAACACTTCTGCTTCCCAGGCACAGAGAAGGTGCTAGCAGGGAATTCTCTGCCTGCCTTTCCCCAGTGCTCTGCAAGCTCTCCAGGACAACATAAAATCTGGGGCTCTGTGCTTTCTTTCGTTCTGAACAAGTGTTACTGTTTTCTGCACAAAAGCGATTCTGCGAAGCAATGTGAACACTTGTGCTTCCCAGGCACAGAGAAGGTGCTAGCAGGGAATTCTCTGCCTGCCTTTCCCCAGTGCTCTGCAAGCTCTCCAGGACAACATAAAATCTGGGGCTCTGTGCTTTCTTTCGTTCTGAACAAGTGTTACTGTTTTCTGCACAAAAGCGATTCTGCGAAGCAATGTGAACACTTGTGCTTCCCAGGCACAGAGAAGGTGCTAGCAGGGAATTCTCTGCCTGCCTTTCCCCAGTGCTCTGCAAGCTCTCCAGGACAACATAAAATCTGGGGCTCTGTGCTTTCTTTCGTTCTGAACAAGTGTTACTGTTTTCTGCACAAAAGCGATTCTGCGAAGCAATGTGAACACTTCTGCTTCCCAGGCACAGAGAAGGTGCTAGCAGGGAATTCTCTGCCTGCCTTTCCCCAGTGCTCTGCAAGCTCTCCAGGACAACAGCAAATCTGGGGCTCTGTGCTTTCTTTCGTTCTGAACAAGTGTTACTGTTTTCTGCACAAAAGCGATTCTGCGAAGCAATGTGAACACTTGTGCTTCCCAGGCACAGAGAAGGTGCTAGCAGGGAATTCTCTGCCTGCCTTTCCCCAGTGCTCTGCAAGCTCTCCAGGACAACATAAAATCTGGGGCTCTGTGCTTTCTTTCGTTCTGAACAAGTGTTACTGTTTTCTGCACAAAAGCGATTCTGCGAAGCAATGTGAACAGGCACAGAGAAGGTGCTAGCAGGGAATTCTCTGCCTGCTTTTCCCCAGTGCTCTGCAAGCTCTCCAGGACAACATAAAATCTGGGGCTCTGTGCTTTCTTTCGTTCTGAACAAGTGTTACTGTTTTCTGCACAAAAGCGATACTGCGAAGCAAAGTGAACACTTCTGCTTCCCAGGCACAGAGAAGGTGCTAGCAGGGAATTCTCTGCCTGCCTTTCCCCAGTGCTCTGCAAGCTCTCCAGGACAACAGCAAATCTGGGGCTCTGTGCTTTCTTTCGTTCTGAACAAGTGTTACTGTTTTCTGCACAAAAGCGATTCTGCGAAGCAATATGAACACGTGTGCTTCCCAGGCACAGAGAAGGTGCTAGCAGGGAATTCTCTGCCTGCCTTTCCCCAGTGCTCTGCAAGCTCTCCAGGACAACAGCAAAGCTGGGGCTCTGTGCTTTCTTTCGTTCTGAACAAGTGTTACTGTTTTCTGCACAAAAGCGATTCTGCGAAGCAATGTGAACACTTGTGCTTCCCAGGCACAGAGAAGGTGCTAGCAGGGAATTCTCTGCCTGCTTTTCCCCAGTGCTCTGCAAGCTCTCCAGGACAACAGCAAATCTGGGGCTCTGTGCTTTCTTTCGTTCTGAACAAGTGTTACTGTTTTCTGCACAAAAGCGATTCTGCGAAGCAATGTGAACACTTCTGCTTCCCAGGCACAGAGAAGGTGCTAGCAGGGAAGTCTCTGCCTGCCTTTCCCCAGTGCTCTGCAAGCTCTCCAGGACAACATAAAATCTGGGGCTCTGTGCTTTCTTTCGTTCTGAACAAGTGTTACTGTTTTCTGCACAAAAGCGATTCTGCAAAGCAATGTGAACACTTCTGCTTCCCAGCACAGAGAAGGTGCTAGCAGGGAATTCTCTGCCTGCCTTTCCCCAGTGCTCTGCAAGCTCTCCAGGACAACAGCAAATCTGGGGCTCTGTGCTTTCTTTCGTTCTGAACAAGTGTTACTGTTTTCTGCACAAAAGCGATTCTGCGAAGCAATGTGAACACTTGTGCTTCCCAGGCACAGAGAAGGTGCTAGCAGGGAATTCTCTGCCTGCCTTTCCCCAGTGCTCTGCAAGCTCTCCAGGACAACATAAAATCTGGGGCTCTGTGCTTTCTTTCGTTCTGAACAAGTGTTACTGTTTTCTGCACAAAAGTGATTCTGCAAAGCAATGTGAACACTTCTGCTTCCCAGGCACAGAGAAGGTGCTAGCAGGGAATTCTCTGCCTGCCTTTCCCCAGTGCTCTGCAAGCTCTCCAGGACAACATAAAATCTGGGGCTCTGTGCTTTCTTTCGTTCTGAACAAGTGTTACTGTTTTCTGCACAAAAGCGATTCTGCGAAGCAATGTGAACACTTGTGCTTCCCAGGCACAGAGAAGGTGCTAGCAGGGAATTCTCTGCCTGCCTTTCCCCAGTGCTCTGCAAGCTCTCCAGGACAACATAAAATCTGGGGCTCTGTGCTTTCTTTCGTTCTGAACAAGTGTTACTGTTTTCTGCACAAAAGCGATTCTGCGAAGCAATGTGAACACTTGTGCTTCCCAGGCACAGAGAAGGTGCTAGCAGGGAATTCTCTGCCTGCCTTTCCCCAGTGCTCTGCAAGCTCTCCAGGACAACAGCAAATCTGGGGCTCTGTGCTTTCTTTCGTTCTGAACAAGTGTTACTGTTTTCTGCACAAAAGCGATTCTGCGAAGCAATGTGAACAGGCACAGAGAAGGTGCTAGCAGGGAATTCTCTGCCTGCCTTTCCTCAGTGCTCTGCAAGCTCTCCAGGACAACATAAAATCTGGGGCTCTGTGCTTTCTTTCATTCTGAACAAGTGTTACTGTTTTCTGCACAAAAGCGATTCTGCGAAGCAAAGTGAACACTTCTGCTTCCCAGGCACAGAGAAGGTGCTAGCAGGGAATTCTCTGCCTGCCTTTCCCCAGTGCTCTGCAAGCTCTCCAGGACAACAGCAAATCTGGGGCTCTGTGCTTTCTTTCGTTCTGAACAAGTGTTACTGTTTTCTGCACAAAAGCGATTCTGCGAAGCAATGTGAACAGGCACAGAGAAGGTGCTAGCAGGGAATTCTCTGCCTGCCTTTCCTCAGTGCTCTGCAAGCTCTCCAGGACAACATAAAATCTGGGGCTCTGTGCTTTCTTTCATTCTGAACAAGTGTTACTGTTTTCTGCACAAAAGCGATTCTGCGAAGCAAAGTGAACACTTCTGCTTCCCAGGCACAGAGAAGGTGCTAGCAGGGAATTCTCTGCCTGCCTTTCCCCAGTGCTCTGCAAGCTCTCCAGGACAACATAAAATCTGGGGCTCTGTGCTTTCTTTCGTTCTGAACAAGTGTTACTGTTTTCTGCACAAAAGCGATTCTGCGAAGCAATATGAACACGTGTGCTTCCCAGGCACAGAGAAGGTGCTAGCAGGGAATTCTCTGCCTGCCTTTCCCCAGTGCTCTGCAAGCTCTCCAGGACAACAGCAAATCTGGGGCTCTGTGCTTTCTTTCGTTCTGAACAAGTGTTACTGTTTTCTGCACAAAAGCGATTCTGCGAAGCAATGTGAACACTTCTGCTTCCCAGGCACAGAGAAGGTGCTAGCAGGGAATTCTCTGCCTGCCTTTCCCCAGTGCTCTGCAAGCTCTCCAGGACAACATAAAATCTGGGGCTCTGTGCTTTCTTTCGTTCTGAACAAGTGTTACTGTTTTGTGCACAAAAGCGATTCTGCAAAGCAATGTGAACACTTCTGCTTCCCAGGCACAGAGAAGGTGCTAGCAGGGAATTCTCTGCCTGCCTTTCCCCAGTGCTCTGCAAGCTCTCCAGGACAACAGCAAATCTGGGGCTCTGTGCTTTCTTTCGTTCTGAACAAGTGTTACTGTTTTCTGCACAAAAGCGATTCTGCGAAGCAATGTGAACACTTGTGCTTCCCAGGCACAGAGAAGGTGCTAGCAGGGAATTCTCTGCCTGCCTTTCCCCAGTGCTCTGCAAGCTCTCCAGGACAACATAAAATCTGGGGCTCTGTGCTTTCTTTCGTTCTGAACAAGTGTTACTGTTTTCTGCACAAAAGCGATTCTGCGAAGCAATGTGAACAGGCACAGAGAAGGTGCTAGCAGGGAATTCTCTGCCTGCCTTTCCTCAGTGCTCTGCAAGCTCTCCAGGACAACATAAAATCTGGGGCTCTGTGCTTTCTTTCATTCTGAACAAGTGTTACTGTTTTCTGCACAAAAGCGATTCTGCGAAGCAAAGTGAACACTTCTGCTTCCCAGGCACAGAGAAGGTGCTAGCAGGGAATTCTCTGCCTGCCTTTCCCCAGTGCTCTGCAAGCTCTCCAGGACAACATAAAATCTGGGGCTCTGTGCTTTCTTTCGTTCTGAACAAGTGTTACTGTTTTCTGCACAAAAGCGATTCTGCGAAGCAATGTGAACACTTGTGCTTCCCAGGCACAGAGAAGGTGCTAGCAGGGAATTCTCTGCCTGCCTTTCCCCAGTGCTCTGCAAGCTCTCCAGGACAACATAAAATCTGGGGCTCTGTGCTTTCTTTCGTTCTGAACAAGTGTTACTGTTTTCTGCACAAAAGCGATTCTGCGAAGCAATGTGAACAGGCACAGAGAAGGTGCTAGCAGGGAATTCTCTGCCTGCCTTTCCTCAGTGCTCTGCAAGCTCTCCAGGACAACAGCAAATCTGGGGCTCTGTGCTTTCTTTCATTCTGAACAAGTGTTACTGTTTTCTGCACAAAAGCGATTCTGCGAAGCAAAGTGAACACTTCTGCTTCCCAGGCACAGAGAAGGTGCTAGCAGGGAATTCTCTGCCTGCCTTTCCCCAGTGCTCTGCAAGCTCTCCAGGACAACATAAAATCTGGGGCTCTGTGCTTTCTTTCGTTCTGAACAAGTGTTACTGTTTTCTGCACAAAAGCGATTCTGCGAAGCAATGTGAACACTTCTGCTTCCCAGGCACAGAGAAGGTGCTAGCAGGGAATTCTCTGCCTGCCTTTCCCCAGTGCTCTGCAAGCTCTCCAGGACAACAGCAAATCTGGGGCTCTGTGCTTTCTTTCGTTCTGAACAAGTGTTACTGTTTTCTGCACAAAAGCGATTCTGCGAAGCAATGTGAACACTTCTGCTTCCCAGGCACAGAGAAGGTGCTAGCAGGGAATTCTCTGCCTGCCTTTCCCCAGTGCTCTGCAAGCTCTCCAGGACAACATAAAATCTGGGGCTCTGTGCTTTCTTTCGTTCTGAACAAGTGTTACTGTTTTCTGCACAAAAGCGATTCTGCAAAGCAATGTGAACACTTCTGCTTCCCAGGCACAGAGAAGGTGCTAGCAGGGAATTCTCTGCCTGCCTTTCCCCAGTGCTCTGCAAGCTCTCCAGGACAACATAAAATCTGGGGCTCTGTGCTTTCTTTCGTTCTGAACAAGTGTTACTGTTTTCTGCACAAAAGCGATTCTGCGAAGCAATGTGAACACTTCTGCTTCCCAGGCACAGAGAAGGTGCTAGCAGGGAATTCTCTGCCTGCCTTTCCCCAGTGCTCTGCAAGCTCTCCAGGACAACAGCAAATCTGGGGCTCTGTGCTTTCTTTCGTTCTGAACAAGTGTTACTGTTTTCTGCACAAAAGCGATTCTGCGAAGCAATGTGAACACTTGTGCTTCCCAGGCACAGAGAAGGTGCTAGCAGGGAATTCTCTGCCTGCCTTTCCCCAGTGCTCTGCAAGCTCTCCAGGACAACATAAAATCTGGGGCTCTGTGCTTTCTTTCGTTCTGAACAAGTGTTACTGTTTTCTGCACAAAAGCGATTCTGCGAAGCAATGTGAACAGGCACAGAGAAGGTGCTAGCAGGGAATTCTCTGCCTGCTTTTCCCCAGTGCTCTGCAAGCTCTCCAGGACAACAGCAAATCTGGGGCTCTGTGCTTTCTTTCGTTCTGAACAAGTGTTACTGTTTTCTGCACAAAAGCGATTCTGCGAAGCAATGTGAACACTTCTGCTTCCCAGGCACAGAGAAGGTGCTAGCAGGGAATTCTCTGCCTGCCTTTCCCCAGTGCTCTGCAAGCTCTCCAGGACAACATAAAATCTGGGGTTCTGTGCTTTCTTTCGTTCTGAACAAGTGTTACTGTTTTCTGCACAAAAGCGATTCTGCGAAGCAATGTGAACACTTGTGCTTCCCAGGCACAGAGAAGGTGCTAGCAGGGAATTCTCTGCCTGCCTTTCCCCAGTGCTCTGCAAGCTCTCCAGGACAACATAAAATCTGGGGCTCTGTGCTTTCTTTCGTTCTGAACAAGTGTTACTGTTTTCTGCACAAAAGCGATTCTGCGAAGCAATGTGAACACTTGTGCTTCCCAGGCACAGAGAAGGTGCTAGCAGGGAAGTCTCTGCCTGCCTTTCCCCAGTGCTCTGCAAGCTCTCCAGGACAACATAAAATCTGGGGCTCTGTGCTTTCTTTCGTTCTGAACAAGTGTTACTGTTTTCTGCACAAAAGCGATTCTGCGAAGCAATGTGAACACTTCTGCTTCCCAGGCACAGAGAAGGTGCTAGCAGGGAATTCTCTGCCTGCCTTTCCCCAGTGCTCTGCAAGCTCTCCAGGACAACAGCAAATCTGGGGCTCTGTGCTTTCTTTCGTTCTGAACAAGTGTTACTGTTTTCTGCACAAAAGCGATTCTGCGAAGCAATGTGAACACTTGTGCTTCCCAGGCACAGAGAAGGTGCTAGCAGGGAATTCTCTGCCTGCCTTTCCCCAGTGCTCTGCAAGCTCTCCAGGACAACAGCAAATCTGGGGCTCTGTGCTTTCTTTCGTTCTGAACAAGTGTTACTGTTTTCTGCACAAAAGCAATTCTGCAAAGCAATGTGAACACTTCTGCTTCCCAGGCACAGAGAAGGATCTAGCAGGGAATTCTCTGCCTGCGTTTCCCCAGTGCTCTGCAAGCTCTCCAGGACAACATAAAATCTGGGGCTCTGTGCTTTCTTTCGTTCTGAACAAGTGTTACTGTTTTCTGCACAAAAGCGATTCTGCGAAGCAATGTGAACAGGCACAGAGAAGGTGCTAGCAGGGAATTCTCTGCCTGCCTTTCCTCAGTGCTCTGCAAGCTCTCCAGGACAACATAAAATCTGGGGCTCTGTGCTTTCTTTCGTTCTGAACAAGTGTTACTGTTTTCTGCAAAAAAGCGATTCTGCGAAGCAATGTGAACAGGCACAGAGAAGGTGCTAGCAGGGAATTCTCTGCCTGCCTTTCCTCAGTGCTCTGCAAGCTCTCCAGGACAACATAAAATCTGGGGCTCTGTGCTTTCTTTCATTCTGAACAAGTGTTACTGTTTTCTGCACAAAAGCGATACTGCGAAGCAAAGTGAACACTTGTGCTTCCCAGGCACAGAGAAGGTGCTAGCAGGGAATTCTCTGCCTGCCTTTCCCCAGTGCTCTGCAAGCTCTCCAGGACAACATAAAATCTGGGGCTCTGTGCTTTCTTTCGTTCTGAACAAGTGTTACTGTTTTCTGCACAAAAGCGATTCTGCGAAGCAATGTGAACACTTCTGCTTCCCAGGCACAGAGAAGGTGCTAGCAGGGAATTCTCTGCCTGCCTTTCCCCAGTGCTCTGCAAGCTCTCCAGGACAACAGCAAATCTGGGGCTCTGTGCTTTCTTTCGTTCTGAACAAGTGTTACTGTTTTCTGCACAAAAGCGATTCTGCGAAGCAATGTGAACACTTGTGCTTCCCAGGCACAGAGAAGGTGCTAGCAGGGAATTCTCTGCCTGCTTTTCCCCAGTGCTCTGCAAGCTCTCCAGGACAACAGCAAATCTGGGGCTCTGTGCTTTCTTTCGTTCTGAACAAGTGTTACTGTTTTCTGCACAAAAGCGATTCTGCGAAGCAATGTGAACACTTCTGCTTCCCAGGCACAGAGAAGGTGCTAGCAGGGAATTCTCTGCCTGCCTTTCCCCAGTGCTCTGCAAGCTCTCCAGGACAACAGCAAATCTGGGGCTCTGTGCTTTCTTTCGTTCTGAACAAGTGTTACTGTTTTCTGCACAAAAGCGATTCTGCGAAGCAATGTGAACACTTGTGCTTCCCAGGCACAGAGAAGGTGCTAGCAGGGAATTCTCTGCCTGCCTTTCCCCAGTGCTCTGCAAGCTCTCCAGGACAACATAAAATCTGGGGCTCTGTGCTTTCTTTCGTTCTGAACAAGTGTTACTGTTTTCTGCACAAAAGCGATTCTGCGAAGCAATGTGAACAGGCACAGAGAAGGTGCTAGCAGGGAATTCTCTGCCTGCCTTTCCTTAGTGCTCTGCAAGCTCTCCAGGACAACATAAAATCTGGGGTTCTGTGCTTTCTTTCGTTCTGAACAAGTGTTACTGTTTTCTGCACAAAAGCGATTCTGCGAAGCAATGTGAACACTTGTGCTTCCCAGGCACAGAGAAGGTGCTAGCAGGGAATTCTCTGCCTGCCTTTCCCCAGTGCTCTGCAAGCTCTCCAGGACAACATAAAATCTGGGGCTCTGTGCTTTCTTTCGTTCTGAACAAGTGTTACTGTTTTCTGCACAAAAGCGATTCTGCGAAGCAATGTGAACACTTGTGCTTCCCAGGCACAGAGAAGGTGCTAGCAGGGAATTCTCTGCCTGCCTTTCCCCAGTGCTCTGCAAGCTCTCCAGGACAACATAAAATCTGGGGCTCTGTGCTTTCTTTCGTTCTGAACAAGTGTTACTGTTTTCTGCACAAAAGCGATTCTGCGAAGCAATGTGAACACTTCTGCTTCCCAGGCACAGAGAAGGTGCTAGCAGGGAATTCTCTGCCTGCCTTTCCCCAGTGCTCTGCAAGCTCTCCAGGACAACAGCAAATCTGGGGCTCTGTGCTTTCTTTCGTTCTGAACAAGTGTTACTGTTTTCTGCACAAAAGCGATTCTGCGAAGCAATGTGAACACTTGTGCTTCCCAGGCACAGAGAAGGTGCTAGCAGGGAATTCTCTGCCTGCCTTTCCCCAGTGCTCTGCAAGCTCTCCAGGACAACAGCAAATCTGGGGCTCTGTGCTTTCTTTCGTTCTGAACAAGTGTTACTGTTTTCTGCACAAAAGCAATTCTGCAAAGCAATGTGAACACTTCTGCTTCCCAGGCACAGAGAAGGATCTAGCAGGGAATTCTCTGCCTGCGTTTCCCCAGTGCTCTGCAAGCTCTCCAGGACAACATAAAATCTGGGGCTCTGTGCTTTCTTTCGTTCTGAACAAGTGTTACTGTTTTCTGCACAAAAGCGATTCTGCGAAGCAATGTGAACAGGCACAGAGAAGGTGCTAGCAGGGAATTCTCTGCCTGCCTTTCCTCAGTGCTCTGCAAGCTCTCCAGGACAACATAAAATCTGGGGCTCTGTGCTTTCTTTCATTCTGAACAAGTGTTACTGTTTTCTGCACAAAAGCGATACTGCGAAGCAAAGTGAACACTTCTGCTTCCCAGGCACAGAGAAGGTGCTAGCAGGGAATTCTCTGCCTGCCTTTCCCCAGTGCTCTGCAAGCTCTCCAGGACAACAGCAAATCTGGGGCTCTGTGCTTTCTTTCGTTCTGAACAAGTGTTACTGTTTTCTGCACAAAAGCGATTCTGCGAAGCAATATGAACACGTGTGCTTCCCAGGCACAGAGAAGGTGCTAGCAGGGAATTCTCTGCCTGCCTTTCCCCAGTGCTCTGCAAGCTCTCCAGGACAACAGCAAATCTGGGGCTCTGTGCTTTCTTTCGTTCTGAACAAGTGTTACTGTTTTCTGCACAAAAGCGATTCTGCGAAGCAATGTGAACACTTGTGCTTCCCAGGCACAGAGAAGGTGCTAGCAGGGAATTCTCTGCCTGCTTTTCCCCAGTGCTCTGCAAGCTCTCCAGGACAACAGCAAATCTGGGGCTCTGTGCTTTCTTTCGTTCTGAACAAGTGTTACTGTTTTCTGCACAAAAGCGATTCTGCGAAGCAATGTGAACACTTCTGCTTCCCAGGCACAGAGAAGGTGCTAGCAGGGAATTCTCTGCCTGCCTTTCCCCAGTGCTCTGCAAGCTCTCCAGGACAACATAAAATCTGGGGCTCTGTGCTTTCTTTCGTTCTGAACAAGTGTTACTGTTTTGTGCACAAAAGCGATTCTGCAAAGCAATGTGAACACTTCTGCTTCCCAGGCACAGAGAAGGTGCTAGCAGGGAATTCTCTGCCTGCCTTTCCCCAGTGCTCTGCAAGCTCTCCAGGACAACAGCAAATCTGGGGCTCTGTGCTTTCTTTCGTTCTGAACAAGTGTTACTGTTTTCTGCACAAAAGCGATTCTGCGAAGCAATGTGAACACTTGTGCTTCCCAGGCACAGAGAAGGTGCTAGCAGGGAATTCTCTGCCTGCCTTTCCCCAGTGCTCTGCAAGCTCTCCAGGACAACATAAAATCTGGGGCTCTGTGCTTTCTTTCGTTCTGAACAAGTGTTACTGTTTTCTGCACAAAAGCGATTCTGCGAAGCAATGTGAACAGGCACAGAGAAGGTGCTAGCAGGGAATTCTCTGCCTGCCTTTCCTCAGTGCTCTGCAAGCTCTCCAGGACAACATAAAATCTGGGGCTCTGTGCTTTCTTTCATTCTGAACAAGTGTTACTGTTTTCTGCACAAAAGCGATTCTGCGAAGCAAAGTGAACACTTCTGCTTCCCAGGCACAGAGAAGGTGCTAGCAGGGAATTCTCTGCCTGCCTTTCCCCAGTGCTCTGCAAGCTCTCCAGGACAACATAAAATCTGGGGCTCTGTGCTTTCTTTCGTTCTGAACAAGTGTTACTGTTTTCTGCACAAAAGCGATTCTGCGAAGCAATATGAACACGTGTGCTTCCCAGGCACAGAGAAGGTGCTAGCAGGGAATTCTCTGCCTGCCTTTCCCCAGTGCTCTGCAAGCTCTCCAGGACAACAGCAAATCTGGGGCTCTGTGCTTTCTTTCGTTCTGAACAAGTGTTACTGTTTTCTGCACAAAAGCGATTCTGCGAAGCAATGTGAACACTTCTGCTTCCCAGGCACAGAGAAGGTGCTAGCAGGGAATTCTCTGCCTGCCTTTCCCCAGTGCTCTGCAAGCTCTCCAGGACAACATAAAATCTGGGGCTCTGTGCTTTCTTTCGTTCTGAACAAGTGTTACTGTTTTCTGCACAAAAGCGATTCTGCGAAGCAATGTGAACACTTGTGCTTCCCAGGCACAGAGAAGGTGCTAGCAGGGAATTCTCTGCCTGCCTTTCCCCAGTGCTCTGCAAGCTCTCCAGGACAACATAAAATCTGGGGCTCTGTGCTTTCTTTCGTTCTGAACAAGTGTTACTGTTTTCTGCACAAAAGCGATTCTGCGAAGCAATGTGAACAGGCACAGAGAAGGTGCTAGCAGGGAATTCTCTGCCTGCCTTTCCTCAGTGCTCTGCAAGCTCTCCAGGACAACATAAAATCTGGGGCTCTGTGCTTTCTTTCATTCTGAACAAGTGTTACTGTTTTCTGCACAAAAGCGATTCTGCGAAGCAAAGTGAACACTTCTGCTTCCCAGGCACAGAGAAGGTGCTAGCAGGGAATTCTCTGCCTGCCTTTCCCCAGTGCTCTGCAAGCTCTCCAGGACAACATAAAATCTGGGGCTCTGTGCTTTCTTTCGTTCTGAACAAGTGTTACTGTTTTCTGCACAAAAGCGATTCTGCGAAGCAATGTGAACACTTGTGCTTCCCAGGCACAGAGAAGGTGCTAGCAGGGAATTCTCTGCCTGCCTTTCCCCAGTGCTCTGCAAGCTCTCCAGGACAACAGCAAATCTGGGGCTCTGTGCTTTCTTTCGTTCTGAACAAGTGTTACTGTTTTCTGCACAAAAGCGATTCTGCGAAGCAATGTGAACACTTCTGCTTCCCAGGCACAGATAAGGTGCTAGCAGGGAGTTCTCTGCCTGCCTTTCCCCAGTGCTCTGCAAGCTCTCCAGGACAACATAAAATCTGGGGCTCTGTGCTTTCTTTCGTTCTGAACAAGTGTTACTGTTTTCTGCACAAAAGCGATTCTGCGAAGCAATGTGAACAGGCACAGAGAAGGTGCTAGCAGGGAATTCTCTGCCTGCTTTTCCCCAGTGCTCTGCAAGCTCTCCAGGACAACAGCAAATCTGGGGCTCTGTGCTTTCTTTCGTTCTGAACAAGTGTTACTGTTTTCTGCACAAAAGCGATTCTGCGAAGCAATGTGAACACTTGTGCTTCCCAGGCACAGAGAAGGTGCTAGCAGGGAATTCTCTGCCTGCCTTTCCCCAGTGCTCTGCAAGCTCTCCAGGACAACATAAAATCTGGGGCTCTGTGCTTTCTTTCGTTCTGAACAAGTGTTACTGTTTTCTGCACAAAAGCGATTCTGCGAAGCAATGTGAACAGGCACAGAGAAGGTGCTAGCAGGGAATTCTCTGCCTGCTTTTCCCCAGTGCTCTGCAAGCTCTCCAGGACAACATAAAATCTGGGGCTCTGTGCTTTCTTTCGTTCTGAACAAGTGTTACTGTTTTCTGCACAAAAGCGATTCTGCGAAGCAATGTGAACACTTCTGCTTCCCAGGCACAGAGAAGGTGCTAGCAGGGAATTCTCTGCCTGCCTTTCCCCAGTGCTCTGCAAGCTCTCCAGGACAACATAAAATCTGGGGTTCTGTGCTTTCTTTCGTTCTGAACAAGTGTTACTGTTTTCTGCACAAAAGCGATTCTGCGAAGCAATGTGAACACTTGTGCTTCCCAGGCACAGAGAAGGTGCTAGCAGGGAATTCTCTGCCTGCCTTTCCCCAGTGCTCTGCAAGCTCTCCAGGACAACATAAAATCTGGGGCTCTGTGCTTTCTTTCGTTCTGAACAAGTGTTACTGTTTTCTGCACAAAAGCGATTCTGCGAAGCAATGTGAACACTTGTGCTTCCCAGGCACAGAGAAGGTGCTAGCAGGGAATTCTCTGCCTGCCTTTCCCCAGTGCTCTGCAAGCTCTCCAGGACAACATAAAATCTGGGGCTCTGTGCTTTCTTTCGTTCTGAACAAGTGTTACTGTTTTCTGCACAAAAGCGATTCTGCGAAGCAATGTGAACACTTCTGCTTCCCAGGCACAGAGAAGGTGCTAGCAGGGAATTCTCTGCCTGCCTTTCCCCAGTGCTCTGCAAGCTCTCCAGGACAACAGCAAATCTGGGGCTCTGTGCTTTCTTTCGTTCTGAACAAGTGTTACTGTTTTCTGCACAAAAGCGATTCTGCGAAGCAATGTGAACACTTCTGCTTCCCAGGCACAGAGAAGGTGCTATCAGGGAATTCTCTGCCTGCCTTTCCCCAGTGCTCTGCAAGCTCTCCAGGACAACAGCAAATCTGGGGCTCTGTGCTTTCTTTCGTTCTGAACAAGTGTTACTGTTTTCTGCACAAAAGCAATTCTGCAAAGCAATGTGAACACTTCTGCTTCCCAGGCACAGAGAAGGATCTAGCAGGGAATTCTCTGCCTGCGTTTCCCCAGTGCTCTGCAAGCTCTCCAGGACAACATAAAATCTGGGGCTCTGTGCTTTCTTTCGTTCTGAACAAGTGTTACTGTTTTCTGCACAAAAGCGATTCTGCGAAGCAATGTGAACAGGCACAGAGAAGGTGCTAGCAGGGAATTCTCTGCCTGCCTTTCCTCAGTGCTCTGCAAGCTCTCCAGGACAACATAAAATCTGGGGCTCTGTGCTTTCTTTCGTTCTGAACAAGTGTTACTGTTTTCTGCAAAAAAGCGATTCTGCGAAGCAATGTGAACAGGCACAGAGAAGGTGCTAGCAGGGAATTCTCTGCCTGCCTTTCCTCAGTGCTCTGCAAGCTCTCCAGGACAACATAAAATCTGGGGCTCTGTGCTTTCTTTCATTCTGAACAAGTGTTACTGTTTTCTGCACAAAAGCGATACTGCGAAGCAAAGTGAACACTTCTGCTTCCCAGGCACAGAGAAGGTGCTAGCAGGGAATTCTCTGCCTGCCTTTCCCCAGTGCTCTGCAAGCTCTCCAGGACAACATAAAATCTGGGGCTCTGTGCTTTCTTTCGTTCTGAACAAGTGTTACTGTTTTCTGCACAAAAGCGATTCTGCGAAGCAATGTGAACACTTCTGCTTCCCAGGCACAGAGAAGGTGCTAGCAGGGAATTCTCTGCCTGCCTTTCCCCAGTGCTCTGCAAGCTCTCCAGGACAACAGCAAATCTGGGGCTCTGTGCTTTCTTTCGTTCTGAACAAGTGTTACTGTTTTCTGCACAAAAGCGATTCTGCGAAGCAATGTGAACACTTGTGCTTCCCAGGCACAGAGAAGGTGCTAGCAGGGAATTCTCTGCCTGCCTTTCCCCAGTGCTCTGCAAGCTCTCCAGGACAACATAAAATCTGGGGCTCTGTGCTTTCTTTCGTTCTGAACAAGTGTTACTGTTTTCTGCACAAAAGCGATTCTGCGAAGCAATGTGAACACTTCTGCTTCCCAGGCACAGAGAAGGTGCTAGCAGGGAATTCTCTGCCTGCCTTTCCCCAGTGCTCTGCAAGCTCTCCAGGACAACATAAAATCTGGGGCTCTGTGCTTTCTTTCGTTCTGAACAAGTGTTACTGTTTTCTGCACAAAAGCGATTCTGCGAAGCAATGTGAACACTTCTGCTTCCCAGGCACAGAGAAGGTGCTAGCAGGGAAGTCTCTGCCTGCCTTTCCCCAGTGCTCTGCAAGCTCTCCAGGACAACATAAAATCTGGGGCTCTGTGCTTTCTTTCGTTCTGAACAAGTGTTACTGTTTTCTGCACAAAAGTGATTCTGCAAAGCAATGTGAACACTTCTGCTTCCCAGGCACAGAGAAGGTGCTAGCAGGGAATTCTCTGCCTGCCTTTCCCCAGTGCTCTGCAAGCTCTCCAGGACAACAGCAAATCTGGGGCTCTGTGCTTTCTTTCGTTCTGAACAAGTGTTACTGTTTTCTGCACAAAAGCGATTCTGCGAAGCAATGTGAACACTTGTGCTTCCCAGGCACAGAGAAGGTGCTAGCAGGGAATTCTCTGCCTGCCTTTCCCCAGTGCTCTGCAAGCTCTCCAGGACAACATAAAATCTGGGGCTCTGTGCTTTCTTTCGTTCTGAACAAGTGTTACTGTTTTCTGCACAAAAGCGATTCTGCGAAGCAATGTGAACAGGCACAGAGAAGGTGCTAGCAGGGAATTCTCTGCCTGCCTTTCCCCAGTGCTCTGCAAGCTCTCCAGGACAACATAAAATCTGGGGCTCTGTGCTTTCTTTCGTTCTGAACAAGTGTTACTGTTTTCTGCACAAAAGCGATTCTGCGAAGCAATGTGAACACTTGTGCTTCCCAGGCACAGAGAAGGTGCTAGCAGGGAATTCTCTGCCTGCCTTTCCCCAGTGCTCTGCAAGCTCTCCAGGACAACATAAAATCTGGGGCTCTGTGCTTTCTTTCGTTCTGAACAAGTGTTACTGTTTTCTGCACAAAAGCGATTCTGCGAAGCAATGTGAACACTTGTGCTTCCCAGGCACAGAGAAGGTGCTAGCAGGGAATTCTCTGCCTGCCTTTCCCCAGTGCTCTGCAAGCTCTCCAGGACAACATAAAATCTGGGGCTCTGTGCTTTCTTTCGTTCTGAACAAGTGTTACTGTTTTCTGCACAAAAGCGATTCTGCGAAGCAATGTGAACACTTCTGCTTCCCAGGCACAGAGAAGGTGCTAGCAGGGAATTCTCTGCCTGCCTTTCCCCAGTGCTCTGCAAGCTCTCCAGGACAACAGCAAATCTGGGGCTCTGTGCTTTCTTTCGTTCTGAACAAGTGTTACTGTTTTCTGCACAAAAGCAATTCTGCAAAGCAATGTGAACACTTCTGCTTCCCAGGCACAGAGAAGGATCTAGCAGGGAATTCTCTGCCTGCGTTTCCCCAGTGCTCTGCAAGCTCTCCAGGACAACATAAAATCTGGGGCTCTGTGCTTTCTTTCGTTCTGAACAAGTGTTACTGTTTTCTGCACAAAAGCGATTCTGCGAAGCAATGTGAACAGGCACAGAGAAGGTGCTAGCAGGGAATTCTCTGCCTGCCTTTCCTCAGTGCTCTGCAAGCTCTCCAGGACAACATAAAATCTGGGGCTCTGTGCTTTCTTTCATTCTGAACAAGTGTTACTGTTTTCTGCACAAAAGCGATACTGCGAAGCAAAGTGAACACTTCTGCTTCCCAGGCACAGAGAAGGTGCTAGCAGGGAATTCTCTGCCTGCCTTTCCCCAGTGCTCTGCAAGCTCTCCAGGACAACAGCAAATCTGGGGCTCTGTGCTTTCTTTCGTTCTGAACAAGTGTTACTGTTTTCTGCACAAAAGCGATTCTGCGAAGCAATGTGAACACGTGTGCTTCCCAGGCACAGAGAAGGTGCTAGCAGGGAATTCTCTGCCTGCCTTTCCCCAGTGCTCTGCAAGCTCTCCAGGACAACATAAAATCTGGGGCTCTGTGCTTTCTTTCGTTCTGAACAAGTGTTACTGTTTTCTGCACAAAAGCGATTCTGCGAAGCAATGTGAACACTTGTGCTTCCCAGGCACAGAGAAGGTGCTAGCAGGGAATTCTCTGCCTGCTTTTCCCCAGTGCTCTGCAAGCTCTCCAGGACAACAGCAAATCTGGGGCTCTGTGCTTTCTTTCGTTCTGAACAAGTGTTACTGTTTTCTGCACAAAAGCGATTCTGCGAAGCAATGTGAACACTTCTGCTTCCCAGGCACAGAGAAGGTGCTAGCAGGGAAGTCTCTGCCTGCCTTTCCCCAGTGCTCTGCAAGCTCTCCAGGACAACATAAAATCTGGGGCTCTGTGCTTTCTTTCGTTCTGAACAAGTGTTACTGTTTTGTGCACAAAAGCGATTCTGCAAAGCAATGTGAACACTTCTGCTTCCCAGGCACAGAGAAGGTGCTAGCAGGGAATTCTCTGCCTGCCTTTCCCCAGTGCTCTGCAAGCTCTCCAGGACAACAGCAAATCTGGGGCTCTGTGCTTTCTTTCGTTCTGAACAAGTGTTACTGTTTTCTGCACAAAAGCGATTCTGCGAAGCAATGTGAACACTTGTGCTTCCCAGGCACAGAGAAGGTGCTAGCAGGGAATTCTCTGCCTGCCTTTCCCCAGTGCTCTGCAAGCTCTCCAGGACAACATAAAATCTGGGGCTCTGTGCTTTCTTTCGTTCTGAACAAGTGTTACTGTTTTCTGCACAAAAGCGATTCTGCAAAGCAATGTGAACACTTCCCCTTCCCAGGCACAGAGAAGGTGCTAGCAGGGAATTCTCTGCCTGCCTTTCCCCAGTGCTCTGCAAGCTCTCCAGGACAACATAAAATCTGGGGCTCTGTGCTTTCTTTCGTTCTGAACAAGTGTTACTGTTTTCTGCACAAAAGCGATTCTGCGAAGCAATGTGAACACTTCTGCTTCCCAGGCACAGAGAGGGTGCTAGCAGGGAATTCTCTGCCTGCCTTTCCCCAGTGCTCTGCAAGCTCTCCAGGACAACAGCAAATCTGGGGCTCTGTGCTTTCTTTCGTTCTGAACAAGTGTTACTGTTTTCTGCACAAAAGCGATTCTGCGAAGCAATGTGAACACTTGTGCTTCCCAGGCACAGAGAAGGTGCTAGCAGGGAATTCTCTGCCTGCCTTTCCCCAGTGCTCTGCAAGCTCTCCAGGACAACATAAAATCTGGGGCTCTGTGCTTTCTTTCGTTCTGAACAAGTGTTACTGTTTTCTGCACAAAAGCGATTCTGCGAAGCAATGTGAACAGGCACAGAGAAGGTGCTAGCAGGGAATTCTCTGCCTGCCTTTCCCCAGTGCTCTGCAAGCTCTCCAGGACAACAGCAAATCTGGGGCTCTGTGCTTTCTTTCGTTCTGAACAAGTGTTACTGTTTTCTGCACAAAAGCAATTCTGCAAAGCAATGTGAACACTTCTGCTTCCCAGGCACAGAGAAGGATCTAGCAGGGAATTCTCTGCCTGCGTTTCCCCAGTGCTCTGCAAGCTCTCCAGGACAACATAAAATCTGGGGCTCTGTGCTTTCTTTCGTTCTGAACAAGTGTTACTGTTTTCTGCACAAAAGCGATTCTGCGAAGCAATGTGAACAGGCACAGAGAAGGTGCTAGCAGGGAATTCTCTGCCTGCCTTTCCTCAGTGCTCTGCAAGCTCTCCAGGACAACATAAAATCTGGGGCTCTGTGCTTTCTTTCGTTCTGAACAAGTGTTACTGTTTTCTGCAAAAAAGCGATTCTGCGAAGCAATGTGAACAGGCACAGAGAAGGTGCTAGCAGGGAATTCTCTGCCTGCCTTTCCTCAGTGCTCTGCAAGCTCTCCAGGACAACATAAAATCTGGGGCTCTGTGCTTTCTTTCATTCTGAACAAGTGTTACTGTTTTCTGCACAAAAGCGATACTGCGAAGCAAAGTGAACACTTCTGCTTCCCAGGCACAGAGAAGGTGCTAGCAGGGAATTCTCTGCCTGCCTTTCCCCAGTGCTCTGCAAGCTCTCCAGGACAACATAAAATCTGGGGCTCTGTGCTTTCTTTCGTTCTGAACAAGTGTTACTGTTTTCTGCACAAAAGCGATTCTGCGAAGCAATGTGAACACTTCTGCTTCCCAGGCACAGAGAAGGTGCTAGCAGGGAATTCTCTGCCTGCCTTTCCCCAGTGCTCTGCAAGCTCTCCAGGACAACAGCAAATCTGGGGCTCTGTGCTTTCTTTCGTTCTGAACAAGTGTTACTGTTTTCTGCACAAAAGCGATTCTGCGAAGCAATGTGAACACTTGTGCTTCCCAGGCACAGAGAAGGTGCTAGCAGGGAATTCTCTGCCTGCCTTTCCCCAGTGCTCTGCAAGCTCTCCAGGACAACATAAAATCTGGGGCTCTGTGCTTTCTTTCGTTCTGAACAAGTGTTACTGTTTTCTGCACAAAAGCGATTCTGCGAAGCAATGTGAACACTTCTGCTTCCCAGGCACAGAGAAGGTGCTAGCAGGGAATTCTCTGCCTGCCTTTCCCCAGTGCTCTGCAAGCTCTCCAGGACAACATAAAATCTGGGGCTCTGTGCTTTCTTTCGTTCTGAACAAGTGTTACTGTTTTCTGCACAAAAGCGATTCTGCGAAGCAATGTGAACACTTCTGCTTCCCAGGCACAGAGAAGGTGCTAGCAGGGAAGTCTCTGCCTGCCTTTCCCCAGTGCTCTGCAAGCTCTCCAGGACAACATAAAATCTGGGGCTCTGTGCTTTCTTTCGTTCTGAACAAGTGTTACTGTTTTCTGCACAAAAGTGATTCTGCAAAGCAATGTGAACACTTCTGCTTCCCAGGCACAGAGAAGGTGCTAGCAGGGAATTCTCTGCCTGCCTTTCCCCAGTGCTCTGCAAGCTCTCCAGGACAACAGCAAATCTGGGGCTCTGTGCTTTCTTTCGTTCTGAACAAGTGTTACTGTTTTCTGCACAAAAGCGATTCTGCGAAGCAATGTGAACACTTGTGCTTCCCAGGCACAGAGAAGGTGCTAGCAGGGAATTCTCTGCCTGCCTTTCCCCAGTGCTCTGCAAGCTCTCCAGGACAACATAAAATCTGGGGCTCTGTGCTTTCTTTCGTTCTGAACAAGTGTTACTGTTTTCTGCACAAAAGCGATTCTGCGAAGCAATGTGAACAGGCACAGAGAAGGTGCTAGCAGGGAATTCTCTGCCTGCCTTTCCCCAGTGCTCTGCAAGCTCTCCAGGACAACATAAAATCTGGGGCTCTGTGCTTTCTTTCGTTCTGAACAAGTGTTACTGTTTTCTGCACAAAAGCGATTCTGCGAAGCAATGTGAACACTTGTGCTTCCCAGGCACAGAGAAGGTGCTAGCAGGGAATTCTCTGCCTGCCTTTCCCCAGTGCTCTGCAAGCTCTCCAGGACAACATAAAATCTGGGGCTCTGTGCTTTCTTTCGTTCTGAACAAGTGTTACTGTTTTCTGCACAAAAGCGATTCTGCGAAGCAATGTGAACACTTGTGCTTCCCAGGCACAGAGAAGGTGCTAGCAGGGAATTCTCTGCCTGCCTTTCCCCAGTGCTCTGCAAGCTCTCCAGGACAACATAAAATCTGGGGCTCTGTGCTTTCTTTCGTTCTGAACAAGTGTTACTGTTTTCTGCACAAAAGCGATTCTGCGAAGCAATGTGAACACTTCTGCTTCCCAGGCACAGAGAAGGTGCTAGCAGGGAATTCTCTGCCTGCCTTTCCCCAGTGCTCTGCAAGCTCTCCAGGACAACAGCAAATCTGGGGCTCTGTGCTTTCTTTCGTTCTGAACAAGTGTTACTGTTTTCTGCACAAAAGCAATTCTGCAAAGCAATGTGAACACTTCTGCTTCCCAGGCACAGAGAAGGATCTAGCAGGGAATTCTCTGCCTGCGTTTCCCCAGTGCTCTGCAAGCTCTCCAGGACAACATAAAATCTGGGGCTCTGTGCTTTCTTTCGTTCTGAACAAGTGTTACTGTTTTCTGCACAAAAGCGATTCTGCGAAGCAATGTGAACAGGCACAGAGAAGGTGCTAGCAGGGAATTCTCTGCCTGCCTTTCCTCAGTGCTCTGCAAGCTCTCCAGGACAACATAAAATCTGGGGCTCTGTGCTTTCTTTCATTCTGAACAAGTGTTACTGTTTTCTGCACAAAAGCGATACTGCGAAGCAAAGTGAACACTTCTGCTTCCCAGGCACAGAGAAGGTGCTAGCAGGGAATTCTCTGCCTGCCTTTCCCCAGTGCTCTGCAAGCTCTCCAGGACAACAGCAAATCTGGGGCTCTGTGCTTTCTTTCGTTCTGAACAAGTGTTACTGTTTTCTGCACAAAAGCGATTCTGCGAAGCAATGTGAACACGTGTGCTTCCCAGGCACAGAGAAGGTGCTAGCAGGGAATTCTCTGCCTGCCTTTCCCCAGTGCTCTGCAAGCTCTCCAGGACAACATAAAATCTGGGGCTCTGTGCTTTCTTTCGTTCTGAACAAGTGTTACTGTTTTCTGCACAAAAGCGATTCTGCGAAGCAATGTGAACACTTGTGCTTCCCAGGCACAGAGAAGGTGCTAGCAGGGAATTCTCTGCCTGCTTTTCCCCAGTGCTCTGCAAGCTCTCCAGGACAACAGCAAATCTGGGGCTCTGTGCTTTCTTTCGTTCTGAACAAGTGTTACTGTTTTCTGCACAAAAGCGATTCTGCGAAGCAATGTGAACACTTCTGCTTCCCAGGCACAGAGAAGGTGCTAGCAGGGAAGTCTCTGCCTGCCTT
Organism: Strix uralensis; assembly: GCF_047716275.1. Classification (NCBI taxonomy): domain Eukaryota; kingdom Metazoa; phylum Chordata; class Aves; order Strigiformes; family Strigidae; genus Strix; species Strix uralensis. The sequence continues at coordinate 56,130 of NW_027436769.1, forward strand.
TCCCCAGTGCTCTGCAAGCTCTCCAGGACAACATAAAATCTGGGGCTCTGTGCTTTCTTTCGTTCTGAACAAGTGTTACTGTTTTGTGCACAAAAGCGATTCTGCAAAGCAATGTGAACACTTCTGCTTCCCAGGCACAGAGAAGGTGCTAGCAGGGAATTCTCTGCCTGCCTTTCCCCAGTGCTCTGCAAGCTCTCCAGGACAACAGCAAATCTGGGGCTCTGTGCTTTCTTTCGTTCTGAACAAGTGTTACTGTTTTCTGCACAAAAGCGATTCTGCGAAGCAATGTGAACACTTGTGCTTCCCAGGCACAGAGAAGGTGCTAGCAGGGAATTCTCTGCCTGCCTTTCCCCAGTGCTCTGCAAGCTCTCCAGGACAACATAAAATCTGGGGCTCTGTGCTTTCTTTCGTTCTGAACAAGTGTTACTGTTTTCTGCACAAAAGCGATTCTGCAAAGCAATGTGAACACTTCCCCTTCCCAGGCACAGAGAAGGTGCTAGCAGGGAATTCTCTGCCTGCCTTTCCCCAGTGCTCTGCAAGCTCTCCAGGACAACATAAAATCTGGGGCTCTGTGCTTTCTTTCGTTCTGAACAAGTGTTACTGTTTTCTGCACAAAAGCGATTCTGCGAAGCAATGTGAACACTTCTGCTTCCCAGGCACAGAGAGGGTGCTAGCAGGGAATTCTCTGCCTGCCTTTCCCCAGTGCTCTGCAAGCTCTCCAGGACAACAGCAAATCTGGGGCTCTGTGCTTTCTTTCGTTCTGAACAAGTGTTACTGTTTTCTGCACAAAAGCGATTCTGCGAAGCAATGTGAACACTTGTGCTTCCCAGGCACAGAGAAGGTGCTAGCAGGGAATTCTCTGCCTGCCTTTCCCCAGTGCTCTGCAAGCTCTCCAGGACAACATAAAATCTGGGGCTCTGTGCTTTCTTTCGTTCTGAACAAGTGTTACTGTTTTCTGCACAAAAGCGATTCTGCGAAGCAATGTGAACAGGCACAGAGAAGGTGCTAGCAGGGAATTCTCTGCCTGCCTTTCCTCAGTGCTCTGCAAGCTCTCCAGGACAACATAAAATCTGGGGCTCTGTGCTTTCTTTCATTCTGAACAAGTGTTACTGTTTTCTGCACAAAAGCGATTCTGCGAAGCAAAGTGAACACTTCTGCTTCCCAGGCACAGAGAAGGTGCTAGCAGGGAATTCTCTGCCTGCCTTTCCCCAGTGCTCTGCAAGCTCTCCAGGACAACATAAAATCTGGGGCTCTGTGCTTTCTTTCGTTCTGAACAAGTGTTACTGTTTTCTGCACAAAAGCGATTCTGCGAAGCAATATGAACACGTGTGCTTCCCAGGCACAGAGAAGGTGCTAGCAGGGAATTCTCTGCCTGCCTTTCCCCAGTGCTCTGCAAGCTCTCCAGGACAACAGCAAATCTGGGGCTCTGTGCTTTCTTTCGTTCTGAACAAGTGTTACTGTTTTCTGCACAAAAGCGATTCTGCGAAGCAATGTGAACACTTGTGCTTCCCAGGCACAGAGAAGGTGCTAGCAGGGAATTCTCTGCCTGCCTTTCCCCAGTGCTCTGCAAGCTCTCCAGGACAACATAAAATCTGGGGCTCTGTGCTTTCTTTCGTTCTGAACAAGTGTTACTGTTTTCTGCACAAAAGCGATTCTGCGAAGCAATGTGAACACTTGTGCTTCCCAGGCACAGAGAAGGTGCTAGCAGGGAATTCTCTGCCTGCCTTTCCCCAGTGCTCTGCAAGCTCTCCAGGACAACATAAAATCTGGGGCTCTGTGCTTTCTTTCGTTCTGAACAAGTGTTACTGTTTTCTGCACAAAAGCGATTCTGCGAAGCAATGTGAACAGGCACAGAGAAGGTGCTAGCAGGGAATTCTCTGCCTGCCTTTCCTCACTGCTCTGCAAGCTCTCCAGGACAACATAAAATCTGGGGCTCTGTGCTTTCTTTCGTTCTGAACAAGTGTTACTGTTTTCTGCACAAAAGCGATTCTGCGAAGCAAGGTGAACACTTCTGCTTCCCAGGCACAGAGAAGGTGCTAGCAGGGAATTCTCTGCCTGCCTTTCCCCAGTGCTCTGCAAGCTCTCCAGGACAACATAAAATCTGGGGCTCTGTGCTTTCTTTCGTTCTGAACAAGTGTTACTGTTTTCTGCACAAAAGCGATTCTGCGAAGCAATATGAACACGTGTGCTTCCCAGGCACAGAGAAGGTGCTAGCAGGGAATTCTCTGCCTGCCTTTCCCCAGTGCTCTGCAAGCTCTCTAGGACAACAGCAAATCTGGGGCTCTGTGCTTTCTTTCGTTCTGAACAAGTGTTACTGTTTTCTGCACAAAAGCGATTCTGCGAAGCAATGTGAACACTTGTGCTTCCCAGGCACAGAGAAGGTGCTAGCAGGGAATTCTCTGCCTGCCTTTCCCCAGTGCTCTGCAAGCTCTCCAGGACAACATAAAATCTGGGGCTCTGTGCTTTCTTTCGTTCTGAACAAGTGTTACTGTTTTCTGCACAAAAGCGATTCTGCGAAGCAATGTGAACACTTCTGCTTCCCAGGCACAGAGAAGGTGCTAGCAGGGAATTCTCTGCCTGCCTTTCCCCAGTGCTCTGCAAGCTCTCCAGGACAACAGCAAATCTGGGGCTCTGTGCTTTCTTTCGTTCTGAACAAGTGTTACTGTTTTCTGCACAAAAGCGATTCTGCGAAGCAATGTGAACACTTGTGCTTCCCAGGCACAGAGAAGGTGCTAGCAGGGAATTCTCTGCCTGCCTTTCCCCAGTGCTCTGCAAGCTCTCCAGGACAACAGCAAATCTGGGGCTCTGTGCTTTCTTTCGTTCTGAACAAGTGTTACTGTTTTCTGCACAAAAGCAATTCTGCAAAGCAATGTGAACACTTCTGCTTCCCAGGCACAGAGAAGGATCTAGCAGGGAATTCTCTGCCTGCCTTTCCCCAGTGCTCTGCAAGCTCTCCAGGACAACATAAAATCTGGGGCTCTGTGCTTTCTTTCGTTCTGAACAAGTGTTACTGTTTTCTGCACAAAAGCGATTCTGCGAAGCAATGTGAACAGGCACAGAGAAGGTGCTAGCAGGGAATTCTCTGCCTGCCTTTCCTCAGTGCTCTGCAAGCTCTCCAGGACAACATAAAATCTGGGGCTCTGTGCTTTCTTTCATTCTGAACAAGTGTTACTGTTTTCTGCACAAAAGCGATTCTGCGAAGCAAAGTGAACACTTCTGCTTCCCAGGCACAGAGAAGGTGCTAGCAGGGAATTCTCTGCCTGCCTTTCCCCAGTGCTCTGCAAGCTCTCCAGGACAACAGCAAATCTGGGGCTCTGTGCTTTCTTTCGTTCTGAACAAGTGTTACTGTTTTCTGCACAAAAGCGATTCTGCGAAGCAATGTGAACACGTGTGCTTCCCAGGCACAGAGAAGGTGCTAGCAGGGAATTCTCTGCCTGCCTTTCCCCAGTGCTCTGCAAGCTCTCCAGGACAACATAAAATCTGGGGCTCTGTGCTTTCTTTCGTTCTGAACAAGTGTTACTGTTTTCTGCACAAAAGCGATTCTGCGAAGCAATGTGAACACTTGTGCTTCCCAGGCACAGAGAAGGTGCTAGCAGGGAATTCTCTGCCTGCTTTTCCCCAGTGCTCTGCAAGCTCTCCAGGACAACAGCAAATCTGGGGCTCTGTGCTTTCTTTCGTTCTGAACAAGTGTTACTGTTTTCTGCACAAAAGCGATTCTGCGAAGCAATGTGAACACTTCTGCTTCCCAGGCACAGAGAAGGTGCTAGCAGGGAATTCTCTGCCTGCCTTTCCCCAGTGCTCTGCAAGCTCTCCAGGACAACATAAAATCTGGGGCTCTGTGCTTTCTTTCGTTCTGAACAAGTGTTACTCTTTTGTGCACAAAAGCGATTCTGCAAAGCAATGTGAACACTTCTGCTTCCCAGGCACAGAGAAGGTGCTAGCAGGGAATTCTCTGCCTGCCTTTCCCCAGTGCTCTGCAAGCTCTCCAGGACAACAGCAAATCTGGGGCTCTGTGCTTTCTTTCGTTCTGAACAAGTGTTACTGTTTTCTGCACAAAAGCGATTCTGCGAAGCAATGTGAACACTTGTGCTTCCCAGGCACAGAGAAGGTGCTAGCAGGGAATTCTCTGCCTGCCTTTCCCCAGTGCTCTGCAAGCTCTCCAGGACAACATAAAATCTGGGGCTCTGTGCTTTCTTTCGTTCTGAACAAGTGTTACTGTTTTCTGCACAAAAGCGATTCTGCAAAGCAATGTGAACACTTCCCCTTCCCAGGCACAGAGAAGGTGCTAGCAGGGAATTCTCTGCCTGCCTTTCCCCAGTGCTCTGCAAGCTCTCCAGGACAACATAAAATCTGGGGCTCTGTGCTTTCTTTCGTTCTGAACAAGTGTTACTGTTTTCTGCACAAAAGCGATTCTGCGAAGCAATGTGAACACTTCTGCTTCCCAGGCACAGAGAGGGTGCTAGCAGGGAATTCTCTGCCTGCCTTTCCCCAGTGCTCTGCAAGCTCTCCAGGACAACAGCAAATCTGGGGCTCTGTGCTTTCTTTCGTTCTGAACAAGTGTTACTGTTTTCTGCACAAAAGCGATTCTGCGAAGCAATGTGAACACTTGTGCTTCCCAGGCACAGAGAAGGTGCTAGCAGGGAATTCTCTGCCTGCCTTTCCCCAGTGCTCTGCAAGCTCTCCAGGACAACATAAAATCTGGGGCTCTGTGCTTTCTTTCGTTCTGAACAAGTGTTACTGTTTTCTGCACAAAAGCGATTCTGCGAAGCAATGTGAACAGGCACAGAGAAGGTGCTAGCAGGGAATTCTCTGCCTGCCTTTCCTCAGTGCTCTGCAAGCTCTCCAGGACAACATAAAATCTGGGGCTCTGTGCTTTCTTTCATTCTGAACAAGTGTTACTGTTTTCTGCACAAAAGCGATTCTGCGAAGCAAAGTGAACACTTCTGCTTCCCAGGCACAGAGAAGGTGCTAGCAGGGAATTCTCTGCCTGCCTTTCCCCAGTGCTCTGCAAGCTCTCCAGGACAACATAAAATCTGGGGCTCTGTGCTTTCTTTCGTTCTGAACAAGTGTTACTGTTTTCTGCACAAAAGCGATTCTGCGAAGCAATATGAACACGTGTGCTTCCCAGGCACAGAGAAGGTGCTAGCAGGGAATTCTCTGCCTGCCTTTCCCCAGTGCTCTGCAAGCTCTCCAGGACAACAGCAAATCTGGGGCTCTGTGCTTTCTTTCGTTCTGAACAAGTGTTACTGTTTTCTGCACAAAAGCGATTCTGCGAAGCAATGTGAACACTTCTGCTTCCCAGGCACAGAGAAGGTGCTAGCAGGGAATTCTCTGCCTGCCTTTCCCCAGTGCTCTGCAAGCTCTCCAGGACAACATAAAATCTGGGGCTCTGTGCTTTCTTTCGTTCTGAACAAGTGTTACTGTTTTCTGCACAAAAGCGATTCTGCGAAGCAATGTGAACACTTGTGCTTCCCAGGCACAGAGAAGGTGCTAGCAGGGAATTCTCTGCCTGCCTTTCCCCAGTGCTCTGCAAGCTCTCCAGGACAACATAAAATCTGGGGCTCTGTGCTTTCTTTCGTTCTGAACAAGTGTTACTGTTTTCTGCACAAAAGCGATTCTGCGAAGCAATGTGAACAGGCACAGAGAAGGTGCTAGCAGGGAATTCTCTGCCTGCCTTTCCTCACTGCTCTGCAAGCTCTCCAGGACAACATAAAATCTGGGGCTCTGTGCTTTCTTTCGTTCTGAACAAGTGTTACTGTTTTCTGCACAAAAGCGATTCTGCGAAGCAAAGTGAACACTTCTGCTTCCCAGGCACAGAGAAGGTGCTAGCAGGGAATTCTCTGCCTGCCTTTCCCCAGTGCTCTGCAAGCTCTCCAGGACAACATAAAATCTGGGGCTCTGTGCTTTCTTTCGTTCTGAACAAGTGTTACTGTTTTCTGCACAAAAGCGATTCTGCGAAGCAATATGAACACGTGTGCTTCCCAGGCACAGAGAAGGTGCTAGCAGGGAATTCTCTGCCTGCCTTTCCCCAGTGCTCTGCAAGCTCTCTAGGACAACAGCAAATCTGGGGCTCTGTGCTTTCTTTCGTTCTGAACAAGTGTTACTGTTTTCTGCACAAAAGCGATTCTGCGAAGCAATGTGAACACTTCTGCTTCCCAGGCACAGAGAAGGTGCTAGCAGGGAATTCTCTGCCTGCCTTTCCCCAGTGCTCTGCAAGCTCTCCAGGACAACATAAAATCTGGGGCTCTGTGCTTTCTTTTGTTCTGAACAAGTGTTACTGTTTTCTGCACAAAAGCGATTCTGCGAAGCAATGTGAACACTTCTGCTTCCCAGGCACAGAGAGGGTGCTAGCAGGGAATTCTCTGCCTGCCTTTCCCCAGTGCTCTGCAAGCTCTCCAGGACAACAGCAAATCTGGGGCTCTGTGCTTTCTTTCGTTCTGAACAAGTGTTACTGTTTTCTGCACAAAAGCGATTCTGCGAAGCAATGTGAACACTTGTGCTTCCCAGGCACAGAGAAGGTGCTAGCAGGGAATTCTCTGCCTGCCTTTCCCCAGTGCTCTGCAAGCTCTCCAGGACAACATAAAATCTGGGGCTCTGTGCTTTCTTTCGTTCTGAACAAGTGTTACTGTTTTCTGCACAAAAGCGATTCTGCGAAGCAATGTGAACAGGCACAGAGAAGGTGCTATCAGGGAATTCTCTGCCTGCCTTTCCTCAGTGCTCTGCAAGCTCTCCAGGACAACATAAAATCTGGGGCTCTGTGCTTTCTTTCATTCTGAACAAGTGTTACTGTTTTCTGCACAAAAGCGATTCTGCGAAGCAAAGTGAACACTTCTGCTTCCCAGGCACAGAGAAGGTGCTAGCAGGGAATTCTCTGCCTGCCTTTCCCCAGTGCTCTGCAAGCTCTCCAGGACAACATAAAATCTGGGGCTCTGTGCTTTCTTTCGTTCTGAACAAGTGTTACTGTTTTCTGCACAAAAGCGATTCTGCGAAGCAATGTGAACAGGCACAGAGAAGGTGCTAGCAGGGAATTCTCTGCCTGCCTTTCCTCACTGCTCTGCAAGCTCTCCAGGACAACATAAAATCTGGGGCTCTGTGCTTTCTTTCATTCTGAACAAGTGTTACTGTTTTCTGCACAAAAGCGATTCTGCGAAGCAAAGTGAACACTTCTGCTTCCCAGGCACAGAGAAGGTGCTAGCAGGGAATTCTCTGCCTGCCTTTCCCCAGTGCTCTGCAAGCTCTCCAGGACAACATAAAATCTGGGGCTCTGTGCTTTCTTTCGTTCTGAACAAGTGTTACTGTTTTCTGCACAAAAGCGATTCTGCGAAGCAATGTGAACACTTCTGCTTCCCAGGCACAGAGAAGGTGCTAGCAGGGAATTCTCTGCCTGCCTTTCCCCAGTGCTCTGCAAGCTCTCCAGGACAACATAAAATCTGGGGCTCTGTGCTTTCTTTCGTTCTGAACAAGTGTTACTGTTTTCTGCACAAAAGCGATTCTGCGAAGCAATGTGAACACTTGTGCTTCCCAGGCACAGAGAAGGTGCTAGCAGGGAATTCTCTGCCTGCCTTTCCCCAGTGCTCTGCAAGCTCTCCAGGACAACATAAAATCTGGGGCTCTGTGCTTTCTTTCGTTCTGAACAAGTGTTACTGTTTTCTGCACAAAAGCGATTCTGCAAAGCAATGTGAACACTTGTGCTTCCCAGGCACAGAGAAGGTGCTAGCAGGGAATTCTCTGCCTGCCTTTCCCCAGTGCTCTGCAAGCTCTCCAGGACAACATAAAATCTGGGGCTCTGTGCTTTCTTTCGTTCTGAACAAGTGTTACTGTTTTCTGCACAAAAGCGATTCTGCGAAGCAATGTGAACAGGCACAGAGAAGGTGCTAGCAGGGAATTCTCTGCCTGCCTTTCCTCACTGCTCTGCAAGCTCTCCAGGACAACATAAAATCTGGGGCTCTGTGCTTTCTTTCGTTCTGAACAAGTGTTACAGTTTTCTGCACAAAAGCGATTCTGCGAAGCAATGTGAACACTTGTGCTTCCCAGGCACAGAGAAGGTGCTAGCAGGGAATTCTCTGCCTGCCTTTCCCCAGTGCTCTGCAAGCTCTCCAGGACAACATAAAATCTGGGGCTCTGTGCTTTCTTTCGTTCTGAACAAGTGTTACTATTTTCTGCACAAAAGCGATTCTGCGAAGCAATATGAACACTTGTGCTTCCCAGGCACAGAGAAGGTGCTAGCAGGGAATTCTCTGCCTGCCTTTCCCCAGTGCTCTGCAAGCTCTCCAGGACAACAGCAAATCTGGGGCTCTGTGCTTTCTTTCGTTCTGAACAAGTGTTACTGTTTTCTGCACAAAAGCGATTCTGCGAAGCAATGTGAACAGGCACAGAGAAGGTGCTAGCAGGGAATTCTCTGCCTGCCTTTCCTCAGTGCTCTGCAAGCTCTCCAGGACAACATAAAATCTGGGGCTCTGTGCTTTCTTTCATTCTGAACAAGTGTTACTGTTTTCTGCACAAAAGCGATACTGCGAAGCAAAGTGAACACTTCTGCTTCCCAGGCACAGAGAAGGTGCTAGCAGGGAATTCTCTGCCTGCCTTTCCCCAGTGCTCTGCAAGCTCTCCAGGACAACAGCAAATCTGGGGCTCTGTGCTTTCTTTCGTTCTGAACAAGTGTTACTGTTTTGTGCACAAAAGCGATTCTGCGAAGCAATGTGAACACTTCTGCTTCCCAGGCACAGAGAAGGTGCTAGCAGGGAATTCTCTGCCTGCCTTTCCCCAGTGCTCTGCAAGCTCTCCAGGACAACAGCAAATCTGGGGCTCTGTGCTTTCTTTCGTTCTGAACAAGTGTTACTGTTTTCTGCACAAAAGCGATTCTGCGAAGCAATATGAACACGTGTGCTTCCCAGGCACAGAGAAGGCGCTAGCAGGGAATTCTCTGCCTGCCTTTCCCCAGTGCTCTGCAAGCTCTCCAGGACAACAGCAAATCTGGGGCTCTGTGCTTTCTTTCGTTCTGAACAAGTGTTACTGTTTTCTGCACAAAAGCGATTCTGCGAAGCAATGTGAACACTTGTGCTTCCCAGGCACAGAGAAGGTGCTAGCAGGGAATTCTCTGCCTGCTTTTCCCCAGTGCTCTGCAAGCTCTCCAGGACAACAGCAAATCTGGGGCTCTGTGCTTTCTTTCGTTCTGAACAAGTGTTACTGTTTTCTGCACAAAAGCGATTCTGCGAAGCAATGTGAACACTTCTGCTTCCCAGGCACAGAGAAGGTGCTAGCAGGGAATTCTCTGCCTGCCTTTCCCCAGTGCTCTGCAAGCTCTCCAGGACAACATAAAATCTGGGGCTCTGTGCTTTCTTTCGTTCTGAACAAGTGTTACTGTTTTCTGCACAAAAGCGATTCTGCAAAGCAAAGTGAACACTTCTGCTTCCCAGGCACAGAGAAGGTGCTAGCAGGGAATTCTCTGCCTGCCTTTCCCCAGTGCTCTGCAAGCTCTCCAGGACAACAGCAAATCTGGGGCTCTGTGCTTTCTTTCGTTCTGAACAAGTGTTACTGTTTTCTGCACAAAAGCGATTCTGCGAAGCAATGTGAACACTTGTGCTTCCCAGGCACAGAGAAGGTGCTAGCAGGGAATTCTCTGCCTGCCTTTCCCCAGTGCTCTGCAAGCTCTCCAGGACAACATAAAATCTGGGGCTCTGTGCTTTCTTTCGTTCTGAACAAGTGTTACTGTTTTCTGCACAAAAGCGATTCTGCGAAGCAATGTGAACACTTGTGCTTCCCAGGCACAGAGAAGGTGCTAGCAGGGAATTCTCTGCCTGCCTTTCCCCAGTGCTCTGCAAGCTCTCCAGGACAACATAAAATCTGGGGCTCTGTGCTTTCTTTCGTTCTGAACAAGTGTTACTGTTTTCTGCACAAAAGCGATTCTGCGAAGCAATGTGAACAGGCACAGAGAAGGTGCTAGCAGGGAATTCTCTGCCTGCCTTTCCTCACTGCTCTGCAAGCTCTCCAGGACAACATAAAATCTGGGGCTCTGTGCTTTCTTTCGTTCTGAACAAGTGTTACAGTTTTCTGCACAAAAGCGATTCTGCGAAGCAATGTGAACACTTGTGCTTCCCAGGCACAGAGAAGGTGCTAGCAGGGAATTCTCTGCCTGCCTTTCCCCAGTGCTCTGCAAGCTCTCCAGGACAACATAAAATCTGGGGCTCTGTGCTTTCTTTCGTTCTGAACAAGTGTTACTATTTTCTGCACAAAAGCGATTCTGCGAAGCAATATGAACACTTGTGCTTCCCAGGCACAGAGAAGGTGCTAGCAGGGAATTCTCTGCCTGCCTTTCCCCAGTGCTCTGCAAGCTCTCCAGGACAACAGCAAATCTGGGGCTCTGTGCTTTCTTTCGTTCTGAACAAGTGTTACTGTTTTCTGCACAAAAGCGATTCTGCGAAGCAATGTGAACAGGCACAGAGAAGGTGCTAGCAGGGAATTCTCTGCCTGCCTTTCCTCAGTGCTCTGCAAGCTCTCCAGGACAACATAAAATCTGGGGCTCTGTGCTTTCTTTCATTCTGAACAAGTGTTACTGTTTTCTGCACAAAAGCGATACTGCGAAGCAAAGTGAACACTTCTGCTTCCCAGGCACAGAGAAGGTGCTAGCAGGGAATTCTCTGCCTGCCTTTCCCCAGTGCTCTGCAAGCTCTCCAGGACAACAGCAAATCTGGGGCTCTGTGCTTTCTTTCGTTCTGAACAAGTGTTACTGTTTTCTGCACAAAAGCGATTCTGCGAAGCAATGTGAACACTTCTGCTTCCCAGGCACAGAGAAGGTGCTAGCAGGGAATTCTCTGCCTGCCTTTCCCCAGTGCTCTGCAAGCTCTCCAGGACAACAGCAAATCTGGGGCTCTGTGCTTTCTTTCGTTCTGAACAAGTGTTACTGTTTTCTGCACAAAAGCGATTCTGCGAAGCAATATGAACACGTGTGCTTCCCAGGCACAGAGAAGGCGCTAGCAGGGAATTCTCTGCCTGCCTTTCCCCAGTGCTCTGCAAGCTCTCCAGGACAACAGCAAATCTGGGGCTCTGTGCTTTCTTTCGTTCTGAACAAGTGTTACTGTTTTCTGCACAAAAGCGATTCTGCGAAGCAATGTGAACACTTGTGCTTCCCAGGCACAGAGAAGGTGCTAGCAGGGAATTCTCTGCCTGCTTTTCCCCAGTGCTCTGCAAGCTCTCCAGGACAACAGCAAATCTGGGGCTCTGTGCTTTCTTTCGTTCTGAACAAGTGTTACTGTTTTCTGCACAAAAGCGATTCTGCGAAGCAATGTGAACACTTCTGCTTCCCAGGCACAGAGAAGGTGCTAGCAGGGAATTCTCTGCCTGCCTTTCCCCAGTGCTCTGCAAGCTCTCCAGGACAACATAAAATCTGGGGCTCTGTGCTTTCTTTCGTTCTGAACAAGTGTTACTGTTTTCTGCACAAAAGCGATTCTGCAAAGCAAAGTGAACACTTCTGCTTCCCAGGCACAGAGAAGGTGCTAGCAGGGAATTCTCTGCCTGCCTTTCCCCAGTGCTCTGCAAGCTCTCCAGGACAACAGCAAATCTGGGGCTCTGTGCTTTCTTTCGTTCTGAACAAGTGTTACTGTTTTCTGCACAAAAGCGATTCTGCGAAGCAATGTGAACACTTGTGCTTCCCAGGCACAGAGAAGGTGCTAGCAGGGAATTCTCTGCCTGCCTTTCCCCAGTGCTCTGCAAGCTCTCCAGGACAACATAAAATCTGGGGCTCTGTGCTTTCTTTCGTTCTGAACAAGTGTTACTGTTTTCTGCACAAAAGCGATTCTGCGAAGCAATGTGAACACTTCTGCTTCCCAGGCACAGAGAAGGTGCTAGCAGGGAATTCTCTGCCTGCCTTTCCCCAGTGCTCTGCAAGCTCTCCAGGACAACAGCAAATCTGGGGCTCTGTGCTTTCTTTCGTTCTGAACAAGTGTTACTGTTTTCTGCACAAAAGCGATTCTGCGAAGCAATGTGAACACTTGTGCTTCCCAGGCACAGAGAAGGTGCTAGCAGGGAATTCTCTGCCTGCCTTTCCCCAGTGCTCTGCAAGCTCTCCAGGACAACATAAAATCTGGGGCTCTGTGCTTTCTTTCGTTCTGAACAAGTGTTACTGTTTTCTGCACAAAAGCGATTCTGCAAAGCAAAGTGAACACTTCTGCTTCCCAGGCACAGAGAAGGTGCTAGCAGGGAATTCTCTGCCTGCCTTTCCCCAGTGCTCTGCAAGCTCTCCAGGACAACAGCAAATCTGGGGCTCTGTGCTTTCTTTCGTTCTGAACAAGTGTTACTGTTTTCTGCACAAAAGCGATTCTGCGAAGCAATGTGAACACTTGTGCTTCCCAGGCACAGAGAAGGTGCTAGCAGGGAATTCTCTGCCTGCCTTTCCCCAGTGCTCTGCAAGCTCTCCAGGACAACATAAAATCTGGGGCTCTGTGCTTTCTTTCGTTCTGAACAAGTGTTACTGTTTTCTGCACAAAAGCGATTCTGCGAAGCAATGTGAACACTTCTGCTTCCCAGGCACAGAGAAGGTGCTAGCAGGGAATTCTCTGCCTGCCTTTCCCCAGTGCTCTGCAAGCTCTCCAGGACAACAGCAAATCTGGGGCTCTGTGCTTTCTTTCGTTCTGAACAAGTGTTACTGTTTTCTGCACAAAAGCGATTCTGCGAAGCAATGTGAACACTTGTGCTTCCCAGGCACAGAGAAGGTGCTAGCAGGGAATTCTCTGCCTGCCTTTCCCCAGTGCTCTGCAAGCTCTCCAGGACAACATAAAATCTGGGGCTCTGTGCTTTCTTTCGTTCTGAACAAGTGTTACTGTTTTCTGCACAAAAGCGATTCTGCGAAGCAATGTGAACAGGCACAGAGAAGGTGCTATCAGGGAATTCTATGCCTGCCTTTCCTTAGTGCTCTGCAAGCTCTCCAGGACAACATAAAATCTGGGGTTCTGTGCTTTCTTTCATTCTGAACAAGTGTTACTGTTTTCTGCACAAAAGCGATTCTGCGAAGCAATGTGAACACTTCTGCTTCCCAGGCACAGAGAAGGTGCTAGCAGGGAATTCTCTGCCTGCCTTTCCTCAGTGCTCTGCAAGCTCTCCAGGACAACATAAAATCTGGGGTTCTGTGCTTTCTTTCGTTCTGAACAAGTGTTACTGTTTTCTGCACAAAAGCGATTCTGCGAAGCAATGTGAACACTTCTGCTTCCCAGGCACAGAGAAGGTGCTAGCAGGGAATTCTCTGCCTGCCTTTCCCCAGTGCTTTGCAAGCTCTCCAGGACAACATAAAATCTGGGGCTCTGTGCTTTCTTTCGTTCTGAACAAGTGTTAGTGTTTTCTGCACAAAAGCGATTCTGCGAAGCAATATGAACACTTGTGCTTCCCAGGCACAGAGAAGGTGCTAGCAGGGAATTCTCTGCCTGCCTTTCCCCAGTGCTCTGCAAGCTCTCCACGACAACATAAAATCTGGGGCTCTGTGCTTTCTTTCGTTCTGAACAAGTGTTACTGTTTTCTGCACAAAAGCGATTCTGCGAAGCAATGTGAACACTTGTGCTTCCCAGGCACAGAGAAGGTGCTAGCAGGGAATTCTCTGCCTGCCTTTCCCCAGTGCTCTGCAAGCTCTCCAGGACAACATAAAATCTGGGGCTCTGTGCTTTCTTTCGTTCTGAACAAGTGTTACAGTTTTCTGCACAAAAGCGATTCTGCGAAGCAATGTGAACACTTCTGCTTCCCAGGCACAGAGAAGGTGCTAGCAGGGAATTCTCTGCCTGCCTTTCCCCAGTGCTCTGCAAGCTCTCCAGGACAACATAAAATCTGGGGCTCTGTGCTTTCTTTCATTCTGAACAAGTGTTACTGTTTTCTGCACAAAAGCGATTCTGCGAAGCAATGTGAACAGGCACAGAGAAGGTGCTAGCAGGGAATTCTCTGCCTGCCTTTCCTCAGTGCTCTGCAAGCTCTCCAGGACAACATAAAATCTGGGGCTCTGTGCTTTCTTTCATTCTGAACAAGTGTTACTGTTTTCTGCACAAAAGCGATACTGCGAAGCAAAGTGAACACTTCTGCTTCCCAGGCACAGAGAAGGTGCTAGCAGGGAATTCTCTGCCTGCCTTTCCCCAGTGCTCTGCAAGCTCTCCAGGACAACATAAAATCTGGGGCTCTGTGCTTTCTTTCGTTCTGAACAAGTGTTACTGTTTTCTGCACAAAAGCGATTCTGCGAAGCAATGTGAACACTTCTGCTTCCCAGGCACAGAGAAGGTGCTAGCAGGGAATTCTCTGCCTGCCTTTCCCCAGTGCTCTGCAAGCTCTCCAGGACAACAGCAAATCTGGGGCTCTGTGCTTTCTTTCGTTCTGAACAAGTGTTACTGTTTTCTGCACAAAAGCGATTCTGCGAAGCAATGTGAACACTTGTGCTTCCCAGGCACAGAGAAGGTGCTAGCAGGGAATTCTCTGCCTGCCTTTCCCCAGTGCTCTGCAAGCTCTCCAGGACAACATAAAATCTGGGGCTCTGTGCTTTCTTTCGTTCTGAACAAGTGTTACAGTTTTCTGCACAAAAGCGATTCTGCGAAGCAATGTGAACACTTCTGCTTCCCAGGCACAGAGAAGGTGCTAGCAGGGAATTCTCTGCCTGCCTTTCCCCAGTGCTCTGCAAGCTCTCCAGGACAACATAAAATCTGGGGCTCTGTGCTTTCTTTCGTTCTGAACAAGTGTTACTGTTTTCTGCACAAAAGCGATTCTGCGAAGCAATGTGAACACTTGTGCTTCCCAGGCACAGAGAAGGTGCTAGCAGGGAATTCTCTGCCTGCCTTTCCCCAGTGCTCTGCAAGCTCTCCAGGACAACAGCAAATCTGGGGCTCTGTTCTTTCTTTCGTTCTGAACAAGTGTTACTGTTTTCTGCACAAAAGCGATTCTGCGAAGCAATGTGAACACTTCTGCTTCCCAGGCACAGAGAAGGTGCTAGCAGGGAATTCTCTGCCTGCCTTTCCCCAGTGCTCTGCAAGCTCTCCAGGACAACAGCAAATCTGGGGCTCTGTGCTTTCTTTCGTTCTGAACAAGTGTTACAGTTTTCTGCACAAAAGCGATTCTGCGAAGCAATGTGAACACTTGTGCTTCCCAGGCACAGAGAAGGTGCTAGCAGGGAATTCTCTGCCTGCCTTTCCCCAGTGCTCTGCAAGCTCTCCAGGACAACATAAAATCTGGGGCTCTGTGCTTTCTTTCGTTCTGAACAAGTGTTACTGTTTTCTGCACAAAAGCGATTCTGCGAAGCAATGTGAAGAGGCACAGAGAAGGTGCTAGCAGGGAATTCTCTGCCTGCCTTTCCTCAGTGCTCTGCAAGCTCTCCAGGACAACATAAAATCTGGGGCTCTGTGCTTTCTTTCATTCTGAACAAGTGTTACTGTTTTCTGCACAAAAGCGATTCTGCGAAGCAATGTGAACACTTCTGCTTCCCAGGCACAGAGAAGGTGCTAGCAGGGAATTCTCTGCCTGCCTTTCCCCAGTGCTCTGCAAGCTCTCCAGGACAACATAAAATCTGGGGCTCTGTGCTTTCTTTCGTTCTGAACAACTGTTACTGTTTTCTGCACAAAAGCGATTCTGCGAAGCAATGTGAACACTTGTGCTTCCCAGGCACAGAGAAGGTGCTAGCAGGGAATTCTCTGCCTGCCTTTCCCCAGTGCTCTGCAAGCTCTCCAGGACAACAGCAAATCTGGGGCTCTGTGCTTTCTTTCGTTCTGAACAAGTGTTACTGTTTTCTGCACAAAAGCGATTCTGCGAAGCAATGTGAACACTTGTGCTTCCCAGGCACAGAGAAGGTGCTAGCAGGGAATTCTCTGCCTGCCTTTCCCCAGTGCTCTGCAAGCTCTCCAGGACAACATAAAATCTGGGGCTCTGTGCTTTCTTTCGTTCTGAACAAGTGTTACAGTTTTCTGCACAAAAGCGATTCTGCGAAGCAATGTGAACACTTCTGCTTCCCAGGCACAGAGAAGGTGCTAGCAGGGAATTCTCTGCCTGCCTTTCCCCAGTGCTCTGCAAGCTCTCCAGGACAACATAAAATCTGGGGCTCTGTGCTTTCTTTCGTTCTGAACAAGTGTTACTGTTTTCTGCACAAAAGCGATTCTGCGAAGCAATGTGAACAGGCACAGAGAAGGTGCTAGCAGGGAATTCTCTGCCTGCCTTTCCTCAGTGCTCTGCAAGCTCTCCAGGACAACATAAAATCTGGGGCTCTGTGCTTTCTTTCATTCTGAACAAGTGTTACTGTTTTCTGCACAAAAGCGATACTGCGAAGCAAAGTGAACACTTCTGCTTCCCAGGCACAGAGAAGGTGCTAGCAGGGAATTCTCTGCCTGCCTTTCCCCAGTGCTCTGCAAGCTCTCCAGGACAACAGCAAATCTGGGGCTCTGTGCTTTCTTTCGTTCTGAACAAGTGTTACTGTTTTCTGCACAAAAGCGATTCTGCGAAGCAATGTGAACACTTCTGCTTCCCAGGCACAGAGAAGGTGCTAGCAGGGAATTCTCTGCCTGCCTTTCCCCAGTGCTCTGCAAGCTCTCCAGGACAACATAAAATCTGGGGCTCTGTGCTTTCTTTCGTTCTGAACAAGTGTTACTGTTTTCTGCACAAAAGCGATTCTGCGAAGCAATGTGAACACTTCTGCTTCCCAGGCACAGAGAGGGTGCTAGCAGGGAATTCTCTGCCTGCCTTTCCCCAGTGCTCTGCAAGCTCTCCAGGACAACATAAAATCTGGGGCTCTGTGCTTTCTTTCGTTCTGAACAAGTGTTACTGTTTTCTGCACAAAAGCGATTCTGCGAAGCAATGTGAACACTTGTGCTTCCCAGGCACAGAGAAGGTGCTAGCAGGGAATTCTCTGCCTGCCTTTCCCCAGTGCTCTGCAAGCTCTCCAGGACAACATAAAATCTGGGGCTCTGTGCTTTCTTTCGTTCTGAACAAGTGTTACTGTTTTCTGCACAAAAGCGATTCTGCGAAGCAATGTGAACAGGCACAGAGAAGGTGCTAGCAGGGAATTCTCTGCCTGCCTTTCCTCAGTGCTCTGCAAGCTCTCCAGGACAACATAAAATCTGGGGCTCTGTGCTTTCTTTCATTCTGAACAAGTGTTACTGTTTTCTGCACAAAAGCGATTCTGCGAAGCAAAGTGAACACTCCTGCTTCCCAGGCACAGAGAAGGTGCTAGCAGGGAATTCTCTGCCTGCCTTTCCCCAGTGCTCTGCAAGCTCTCCAGGACAACATAAAATCTGGGGCTCTGTGCTTTCTTTCGTTCTGAACAAGTGTTACTGTTTTCTGCACAAAAGCGATTCTGCGAAGCAATATGAACACGTGTGCTTCCCAGGCACAGAGAAGGTGCTAGCAGGGAATTCTCTGCCTGCCTTTCCCCAGTGCTCTGCAAGCTCTCCAGGACAACAGCAAATCTGGGGCTCTGTGCTTTCTTTCGTTCTGAACAAGTGTTACTGTTTTCTGCACAAAAGCGATTCTGCGAAGCAATGTGAACACTTCTGCTTCCCAGGCACAGAGAAGGTGCTAGCAGGGAATTCTCTGCCTGCCTTTCCCCAGTGCTCTGCAAGCTCTCCAGGACAACATAAAATCTGGGGCTCTGTGCTTTCTTTCGTTCTGAACAAGTGTTACTGTTTTCTGCACAAAAGCGATTCTGCGAAGCAATGTGAACACTTGTGCTTCCCAGGCACAGAGAAGGTGCTAGCAGGGAATTCTCTGCCTGCCTTTCCCCAGTGCTCTGCAAGCTCTCCAGGACAACATAAAATCTGGGGCTCTGTGCTTTCTTTCGTTCTGAACAAGTGTTACTGTTTTCTGCACAAAAGCGATTCTGCGAAGCAATGTGAACAGGCACAGAGAAGGTGCTAGCAGGGAATTCTCTGCCTGCCTTTCCTCACTGCTCTGCAAGCTCTCCAGGACAACATAAAATCTGGGGCTCTGTGCTTTCTTTCGTTCTGAACAAGTGTTACTGTTTTCTGCACAAAAGCGATTCTGCGAAGCAAAGTGAACACTTCTGCTTCCCAGGCACAGAGAAGGTGCTAGCAGGGAATTCTCTGCCTGCCTTTCCCCAGTGCTCTGCAAGCTCTCCAGGACAACATAAAATCTGGGGCTCTGTGCTTTCTTTCGTTCTGAACAAGTGTTAATGTTTTCTGCACAAAAGCGATTCTGCGAAGCAATATGAACACGTGTGCTTCCCAGGCACAGAGAAGGTGCTAGCAGGGAATTCTCTGCCTGCCTTTCCCCAGTGCTCTGCAAGCTCTCTAGGACAACAGCAAATCTGGGGCTCTGTGCTTTCTTTCGTTCTGAACAAGTGTTACTGTTTTCTGCACAAAAGCGATTCTGCGAAGCAATGTGAACACTTCTGCTTCCCAGGCACAGAGAAGGTGCTAGCAGGGAATTCTCTGCCTGCCTTTCCCCAGTGCTCTGCAAGCTCTCCAGGACAACATAAAATCTGGGGCTCTGTGCTTTCTTTTGTTCTGAACAAGTGTTACTGTTTTCTGCACAAAAGCGATTCTGCGAAGCAATGTGAACACTTCTGCTTCCCAGGCACAGAGAGGGTGCTAGCAGGGAATTCTCTGCCTGCCTTTCCCCAGTGCTCTGCAAGCTCTCCAGGACAACAGCAAATCTGGGGCTCTGTGCTTTCTTTCGTTCTGAACAAGTGTTACTGTTTTCTGCACAAAAGCGATTCTGCGAAGCAATGTGAACACTTGTGCTTCCCAGGCACAGAGAAGGTGCTAGCAGGGAATTCTCTGCCTGCCTTTCCCCAGTGCTCTGCAAGCTCTCCAGGACAACATAAAATCTGGGGCTCTGTGCTTTCTTTCGTTCTGAACAAGTGTTACTGTTTTCTGCACAAAAGCGATTCTGCGAAGCAATGTGAACAGGCACAGAGAAGGTGCTAGCAGGGAATTCTCTGCCTGCCTTTCCTCAGTGCTCTGCAAGCTCTCCAGGACAACATAAAATCTGGGGCTCTGTGCTTTCTTTCATTCTGAACAAGTGTTACTGTTTTCTGCACAAAAGCGATTCTGCGAAGCAAAGTGAACACTTCTGCTTCCCAGGCACAGAGAAGGTGCTAGCAGGGAATTCTCTGCCTGCCTTTCCCCAGTGCTCTGCAAGCTCTCCAGGACAACATAAAATCTGGGGCTCTGTGCTTTCTTTCGTTCTGAACAAGTGTTACTGTTTTCTGCACAAAAGCGATTCTGCGAAGCAATGTGAACAGGCACAGAGAAGGTGCTAGCAGGGAATTCTCTGCCTGCCTTTCCTCACTGCTCTGCAAGCTCTCCAGGACAACATAAAATCTGGGGCTCTGTGCTTTCTTTCATTCTGAACAAGTGTTACTGTTTTCTGCACAAAAGCGATTCTGCGAAGCAAAGTGAACACTTCTGCTTCCCAGGCACAGAGAAGGTGCTAGCAGGGAATTCTCTGCCTGCCTTTCCCCAGTGCTCTGCAAGCTCTCCAGGACAACATAAAATCTGGGGCTCTGTGCTTTCTTTCGTTCTGAACAAGTGTTACTGTTTTCTGCACAAAAGCGATTCTGCGAAGCAATGTGAACACTTCTGCTTCCCAGGCACAGAGAAGGTGCTAGCAGGGAATTCTCTGCCTGCCTTTCCCCAGTGCTCTGCAAGCTCTCCAGGACAACATAAAATCTGGGGCTCTGTGCTTTCTTTCGTTCTGAACAAGTGTTACTGTTTTCTGCACAAAAGCGATTCTGCGAAGCAATGTGAACACTTGTGCTTCCCAGGCACAGAGAAGGTGCTAGCAGGGAATTCTCTGCCTGCCTTTCCCCAGTGCTCTGCAAGCTCTCCAGGACAACATAAAATCTGGGGCTCTGTGCTTTCTTTCGTTCTGAACAAGTGTTACTGTTTTCTGCACAAAAGCGATTCTGCAAAGCAATGTGAACACTTGTGCTTCCCAGGCACAGAGAAGGTGCTAGCAGGGAATTCTCTGCCTGCCTTTCCCCAGTGCTCTGCAAGCTCTCCAGGACAACATAAAATCTGGGGCTCTGTGCTTTCTTTCGTTCTGAACAAGTGTTACTGTTTTCTGCACAAAAGCGATTCTGCGAAGCAATGCGAACAGGCACAGAGAAGGTGCTAGCAGGGAATTCTCTGCCTGCCTTTCCTCACTGCTCTGCAAGCTCTCCAGGACAACATAAAATCTGGGGCTCTGTGCTTTCTTTCATTCTGAACAAGTGTTACTGTTTTCTGCACAAAAGCGATACTGCGAAGCAAAGTGAACACTTCTGCTTCCCAGGCACAGAGAAGGTGCTAGCAGGGAATTCTCTGCCTGCCTTTCCCCAGTGCTCTGCAAGCTCTCCAGGACAACATAAAATCTGGGGCTCTGTGCTTTCTTTCGTTCTGAACAAGTGTTACTGTTTTCTGCACAAAAGCGATTCTGCGAAGCAATATGAACACTTGTGCTTCCCAGGCACAGAGAAGGTGCTAGCAGGGAATTCTCTGCCTGCCTTTCCCCAGTGCTCTGCAAGCTCTCCAGGACAACATAAAATCTGGGGCTCTGTGCTTTCTTTCGTTCTGAACAAGTGTTACTGTTTTCTGCACAAAAGCGATTCTGCGAAGCAATGTGAACAGGCACAGAGAAGGTGCTAGCAGGGAATTCTCTGCCTGCCTTTCCTCAGTGCTCTGCAAGCTCTCCAGGACAACATAAAATCTGGGGCTCTGTGCTTTCTTTCATTCTGAACAAGTGTTACTGTTTTCTGCACAAAAGCGATTCTGCGAAGCAATGTGAACACTTCTGCTTCCCAGGCACAGAGAAGGTGCTAGCAGGGAATTCTCTGCCTGCCTTTCCCCAGTGCTCTGCAAGCTCTCCAGGACAACATAAAATCTGGGGCTCTGTGCTTTCTTTTGTTCTGAACAAGTGTTACTGTTTTCTGCACAAAAGCGATTCTGCGAAGCAATGTGAACACTTCTGCTTCCCAGGCACAGAGAGGGTGCTAGCAGGGAATTCTCTGCCTGCCTTTCCCCAGTGCTCTGCAAGCTCTCCAGGACAACAGCAAATCTGGGGCTCTGTGCTTTCTTTCGTTCTGAACAAGTGTTACTGTTTTCTGCACAAAAGCGATTCTGCGAAGCAATGTGAACACTTGTGCTTCCCAGGCACAGAGAAGGTGCTAGCAGGGAATTCTCTGCCTGCCTTTCCCCAGTGCTCTGCAAGCTCTCCAGGACAACATAAAATCTGGGGCTCTGTGCTTTCTTTCGTTCTGAACAAGTGTTACTGTTTTCTGCACAAAAGCGATTCTGCGAAGCAATGTGAACAGGCACAGAGAAGGTGCTAGCAGGGAATTCTCTGCCTGCCTTTCCTCAGTGCTCTGCAAGCTCTCCAGGACAACATAAAATCTGGGGCTCTGTGCTTTCTTTCATTCTGAACAAGTGTTACTGTTTTCTGCACAAAAGCGATTCTGCGAAGCAAAGTGAACACTTCTGCTTCCCAGGCACAGAGAAGGTGCTAGCAGGGAATTCTCTGCCTGCCTTTCCCCAGTGCTCTGCAAGCTCTCCAGGACAACATAAAATCTGGGGCTCTGTGCTTTCTTTCGTTCTGAACAAGTGTTACTGTTTTCTGCACAAAAGCGATTCTGCGAAGCAATGTGAACAGGCACAGAGAAGGTGCTAGCAGGGAATTCTCTGCCTGCCTTTCCTCACTGCTCTGCAAGCTCTCCAGGACAACATAAAATCTGGGGCTCTGTGCTTTCTTTCATTCTGAACAAGTGTTACTGTTTTCTGCACAAAAGCGATTCTGCGAAGCAAAGTGAACACTTCTGCTTCCCAGGCACAGAGAAGGTGCTAGCAGGGAATTCTCTGCCTGCCTTTCCCCAGTGCTCTGCAAGCTCTCCAGGACAACATAAAATCTGGGGCTCTGTGCTTTCTTTCGTTCTGAACAAGTGTTACTGTTTTCTGCACAAAAGCGATTCTGCGAAGCAATGTGAACACTTCTGCTTCCCAGGCACAGAGAAGGTGCTAGCAGGGAATTCTCTGCCTGCCTTTCCCCAGTGCTCTGCAAGCTCTCCAGGACAACATAAAATCTGGGGCTCTGTGCTTTCTTTCGTTCTGAACAAGTGTTACTGTTTTCTGCACAAAAGCGATTCTGCGAAGCAATGTGAACACTTGTGCTTCCCAGGCACAGAGAAGGTGCTAGCAGGGAATTCTCTGCCTGCCTTTCCCCAGTGCTCTGCAAGCTCTCCAGGACAACATAAAATCTGGGGCTCTGTGCTTTCTTTCGTTCTGAACAAGTGTTACTGTTTTCTGCACAAAAGCGATTCTGCAAAGCAATGTGAACACTTGTGCTTCCCAGGCACAGAGAAGGTGCTAGCAGGGAATTCTCTGCCTGCCTTTCCCCAGTGCTCTGCAAGCTCTCCAGGACAACATAAAATCTGGGGCTCTGTGCTTTCTTTCGTTCTGAACAAGTGTTACTGTTTTCTGCACAAAAGCGATTCTGCGAAGCAATGTGAACAGGCACAGAGAAGGTGCTAGCAGGGAATTCTCTGCCTGCCTTTCCTCACTGCTCTGCAAGCTCTCCAGGACAACATAAAATCTGGGGCTCTGTGCTTTCTTTCATTCTGAACAAGTGTTACTGTTTTCTGCACAAAAGCGATACTGCGAAGCAAAGTGAACACTTCTGCTTCCCAGGCACAGAGAAGGTGCTAGCAGGGAATTCTCTGCCTGCCTTTCCCCAGTGCTCTGCAAGCTCTCCAGGACAACATAAAATCTGGGGCTCTGTGCTTTCTTTCGTTCTGAACAAGTGTTACTGTTTTCTGCACAAAAGCGATTCTGCGAAGCAATATGAACACTTGTGCTTCCCAGGCACAGAGAAGGTGCTAGCAGGGAATTCTCTGCCTGCCTTTCCCCAGTGCTCTGCAAGCTCTCCAGGACAACATAAAATCTGGGGCTCTGTGCTTTCTTTCGTTCTGAACAAGTGTTACTGTTTTCTGCACAAAAGCGATTCTGCGAAGCAATGTGAACAGGCACAGAGAAGGTGCTAGCAGGGAATTCTCTGCCTGCCTTTCCTCAGTGCTCTGCAAGCTCTCCAGGACAACATAAAATCTGGGGCTCTGTGCTTTCTTTCATTCTGAACAAGTGTTACTGTTTTCTGCACAAAAGCGATACTGCGAAGCAAAGTGAACACTTCTGCTTCCCAGGCACAGAGAAGGTGCTAGCAGGGAATTCTCTGCCTGCCTTTCCCCAGTGCTCTGCAAGCTCTCCAGGACAACAGCAAATCTGGGGCTCTGTGCTTTCTTTCGTTCTGAACAAGTGTTACTGTTTTCTGCACAAAAGCGATTCTGCGAAGCAATGTGAACACTTGTGCTTCCCAGGCACAGAGAAGGTGCTAGCAGGGAATTCTCTGCCTGCCTTTCCCCAGTGCTCTGCAAGCTCTCCAGGACAACAGCAAATCTGGGGCTCTGTGCTTTCTTTCGTTCTGAACAAGTGTTACTGTTTTCTGCACAAAAGCGATTCTGCGAAGCAATGTGAAGAGGCACAGAGAAGGTGCTAGCAGGGAATTCTCTGCCTGCCTTTCCTCAGTGCTCTGCAAGCTCTCCAGGACAACATAAAATCTGGGGCTCTGTGCTTTCTTTCATTCTGAACAAGTGTTACTGTTTTCTGCACAAAAGCGATACTGCGAAGCAATGTGAACACTTCTGCTTCCCAGGCACAGAGAAGGTGCTAGCAGGGAATTCTCTGCCTGCCTTTCCCCAGTGCTCTGCAAGCTCTCCAGGACAACATAAAATCTGGGGCTCTGTGCTTTCTTTCGTTCTGAACAAGTGTTACTGTTTTCTGCACAAAAGCGATTCTGCGAAGCAATGTGAACACTTCTGCTTCCCAGGCACAGAGAAGGTGCTAGCAGGGAATTCTCTGCCTGCCTTTCCCCAGTGCTCTGCAAGCTCTCCAGGACAACAGCAAATCTGGGGCTCTGTGCTTTCTTTCGTTCTGAACAAGTGTTACTGTTTTCTGCACAAAAGCGATTCTGCGAAGCAATGTGAACACTTGTGCTTCCCAGGCACAGAGAAGGTGCTAGCAGGGAATTCTCTGCCTGCCTTTCCCCAGTGCTCTGCAAGCTCTCCAGGACAACATAAAATCTGGGGCTCTGTGCTTTCTTTCGTTCTGAACAAGTGTTACAGTTTTCTGCACAAAAGCGATTCTGCGAAGCAATGTGAACACTTCTGCTTCCCAGGCACAGAGAAGGTGCTAGCAGGGAATTCTCTGCCTGCCTTTCCCCAGTGCTCTGCAAGCTCTCCAGGACAACATAAAATCTGGGGCTCTGTGCTTTCTTTCGTTCTGAACAAGTGTTACTGTTTTCTGCACAAAAGCGATTCTGCGAAGCAATGTGAACAGGCACAGAGAAGGTGCTAGCAGGGAATTCTCTGCCTGCCTTTCCTCAGTGCTCTGCAAGCTCTCCAGGACAACATAAAATCTGGGGCTCTGTGCTTTCTTTCATTCTGAACAAGTGTTACTGTTTTCTGCACAAAAGCGATACTGCGAAGCAAAGTGAACACTTCTGCTTCCCAGGCACAGAGAAGGTGCTAGCAGGGAATTCTCTGCCTGCCTTTCCCCAGTGCTCTGCAAGCTCTCCAGGACAACAGCAAATCTGGGGCTCTGTGCTTTCTTTCGTTCTGAACAAGTGTTACTGTTTTCTGCACAAAAGCGATTCTGCGAAGCAATGTGAACACTTCTGCTTCCCAGGCACAGAGAAGGTGCTAGCAGGGAATTCTCTGCCTGCCTTTCCCCAGTGCTCTGCAAGCTCTCCAGGACAACATAAAATCTGGGGCTCTGTGCTTTCTTTCGTTCTGAACAAGTGTTACTGTTTTCTGCACAAAAGCGATTCTGCGAAGCAATGTGAACACTTCTGCTTCCCAGGCACAGAGAGGGTGCTAGCAGGGAATTCTCTGCCTGCCTTTCCCCAGTGCTCTGCAAGCTCTCCAGGACAACATAAAATCTGGGGCTCTGTGCTTTCTTTCGTTCTGAACAAGTGTTACTGTTTTCTGCACAAAAGCGATTCTGCGAAGCAATGTGAACACTTGTGCTTCCCAGGCACAGAGAAGGTGCTAGCAGGGAATTCTCTGCCTGCCTTTCCCCAGTGCTCTGCAAGCTCTCCAGGACAACATAAAATCTGGGGCTCTGTGCTTTCTTTCGTTCTGAACAAGTGTTACTGTTTTCTGCACAAAAGCGATTCTGCGAAGCAATGTGAACAGGCACAGAGAAGGTGCTAGCAGGGAATTCTCTGCCTGCCTTTCCTCAGTGCTCTGCAAGCTCTCCAGGACAACATAAAATCTGGGGCTCTGTGCTTTCTTTCATTCTGAACAAGTGTTACTGTTTTCTGCACAAAAGCGATTCTGCGAAGCAAAGTGAACACTTCTGCTTCCCAGGCACAGAGAAGGTGCTAGCAGGGAATTCTCTGCCTGCCTTTCCCCAGTGCTCTGCAAGCTCTCCAGGACAACATAAAATCTGGGGCTCTGTGCTTTCTTTCGTTCTGAACAAGTGTTACTGTTTTCTGCACAAAAGCGATTCTGCGAAGCAATATGAACACGTGTGCTTCCCAGGCACAGAGAAGGTGCTAGCAGGGAATTCTCTGCCTGCCTTTCCCCAGTGCTCTGCAAGCTCTCCAGGACAACAGCAAATCTGGGGCTCTGTGCTTTCTTTCGTTCTGAACAAGTGTTACTGTTTTCTGCACAAAAGCGATTCTGCGAAGCAATGTGAACACTTCTGCTTCCCAGGCACAGAGAAGGTGCTAGCAGGGAATTCTCTGCCTGCCTTTCCCCAGTGCTCTGCAAGCTCTCCAGGACAACATAAAATCTGGGGCTCTGTGCTTTCTTTCGTTCTGAACAAGTGTTACTGTTTTCTGCACAAAAGCGATTCTGCGAAGCAATGTGAACACTTGTGCTTCCCAGGCACAGAGAAGGTGCTAGCAGGGAATTCTCTGCCTGCCTTTCCCCAGTGCTCTGCAAGCTCTCCAGGACAACATAAAATCTGGGGCTCTGTGCTTTCTTTCGTTCTGAACAAGTGTTACTGTTTTCTGCACAAAAGCGATTCTGCGAAGCAATGTGAACAGGCACAGAGAAGGTGCTAGCAGGGAATTCTCTGCCTGCCTTTCCTCACTGCTCTGCAAGCTCTCCAGGACAACATAAAATCTGGGGCTCTGTGCTTTCTTTCGTTCTGAACAAGTGTTACTGTTTTCTGCACAAAAGCGATTCTGCGAAGCAAAGTGAACACTTCTGCTTCCCAGGCACAGAGAAGGTGCTAGCAGGGAATTCTCTGCCTGCCTTTCCCCAGTGCTCTGCAAGCTCTCCAGGACAACATAAAATCTGGGGCTCTGTGCTTTCTTTCGTTCTGAACAAGTGTTAATGTTTTCTGCACAAAAGCGATTCTGCGAAGCAATATGAACACGTGTGCTTCCCAGGCACAGAGAAGGTGCTAGCAGGGAATTCTCTGCCTGCCTTTCCCCAGTGCTCTGCAAGCTCTCTAGGACAACAGCAAATCTGGGGCTCTGTGCTTTCTTTCGTTCTGAACAAGTGTTACTGTTTTCTGCACAAAAGCGATTCTGCGAAGCAATGTGAACACTTCTGCTTCCCAGGCACAGAGAAGGTGCTAGCAGGGAATTCTCTGCCTGCCTTTCCCCAGTGCTCTGCAAGCTCTCCAGGACAACATAAAATCTGGGGCTCTGTGCTTTCTTTTGTTCTGAACAAGTGTTACTGTTTTCTGCACAAAAGCGATTCTGCGAAGCAATGTGAACACTTCTGCTTCCCAGGCACAGAGAGGGTGCTAGCAGGGAATTCTCTGCCTGCCTTTCCCCAGTGCTCTGCAAGCTCTCCAGGACAACAGCAAATCTGGGGCTCTGTGCTTTCTTTCGTTCTGAACAAGTGTTACTGTTTTCTGCACAAAAGCGATTCTGCGAAGCAATGTGAACACTTGTGCTTCCCAGGCACAGAGAAGGTGCTAGCAGGGAATTCTCTGCCTGCCTTTCCCCAGTGCTCTGCAAGCTCTCCAGGACAACATAAAATCTGGGGCTCTGTGCTTTCTTTCGTTCTGAACAAGTGTTACTGTTTTCTGCACAAAAGCGATTCTGCGAAGCAATGTGAACAGGCACAGAGAAGGTGCTAGCAGGGAATTCTCTGCCTGCCTTTCCTCAGTGCTCTGCAAGCTCTCCAGGACAACATAAAATCTGGGGCTCTGTGCTTTCTTTCATTCTGAACAAGTGTTACTGTTTTCTGCACAAAAGCGATTCTGCGAAGCAAAGTGAACACTTCTGCTTCCCAGGCACAGAGAAGGTGCTAGCAGGGAATTCTCTGCCTGCCTTTCCCCAGTGCTCTGCAAGCTCTCCAGGACAACATAAAATCTGGGGCTCTGTGCTTTCTTTCGTTCTGAACAAGTGTTACTGTTTTCTGCACAAAAGCGATTCTGCGAAGCAATGTGAACAGGCACAGAGAAGGTGCTAGCAGGGAATTCTCTGCCTGCCTTTCCTCACTGCTCTGCAAGCTCTCCAGGACAACATAAAATCTGGGGCTCTGTGCTTTCTTTCATTCTGAACAAGTGTTACTGTTTTCTGCACAAAAGCGATTCTGCGAAGCAAAGTGAACACTTCTGCTTCCCAGGCACAGAGAAGGTGCTAGCAGGGAATTCTCTGCCTGCCTTTCCCCAGTGCTCTGCAAGCTCTCCAGGACAACATAAAATCTGGGGCTCTGTGCTTTCTTTCGTTCTGAACAAGTGTTACTGTTTTCTGCACAAAAGCGATTCTGCGAAGCAATGTGAACACTTCTGCTTCCCAGGCACAGAGAAGGTGCTAGCAGGGAATTCTCTGCCTGCCTTTCCCCAGTGCTCTGCAAGCTCTCCAGGACAACATAAAATCTGGGGCTCTGTGCTTTCTTTCGTTCTGAACAAGTGTTACTGTTTTCTGCACAAAAGCGATTCTGCGAAGCAATGTGAACACTTGTGCTTCCCAGGCACAGAGAAGGTGCTAGCAGGGAATTCTCTGCCTGCCTTTCCCCAGTGCTCTGCAAGCTCTCCAGGACAACATAAAATCTGGGGCTCTGTGCTTTCTTTCGTTCTGAACAAGTGTTACTGTTTTCTGCACAAAAGCGATTCTGCAAAGCAATGTGAACACTTGTGCTTCCCAGGCACAGAGAAGGTGCTAGCAGGGAATTCTCTGCCTGCCTTTCCCCAGTGCTCTGCAAGCTCTCCAGGACAACATAAAATCTGGGGCTCTGTGCTTTCTTTCGTTCTGAACAAGTGTTACTGTTTTCTGCACAAAAGCGATTCTGCGAAGCAATGTGAACAGGCACAGAGAAGGTGCTAGCAGGGAATTCTCTGCCTGCCTTTCCTCACTGCTCTGCAAGCTCTCCAGGACAACATAAAATCTGGGGCTCTGTGCTTTCTTTCATTCTGAACAAGTGTTACTGTTTTCTGCACAAAAGCGATACTGCGAAGCAAAGTGAACACTTCTGCTTCCCAGGCACAGAGAAGGTGCTAGCAGGGA
Source organism: Strix uralensis (assembly GCF_047716275.1). Classification (NCBI taxonomy): domain Eukaryota; kingdom Metazoa; phylum Chordata; class Aves; order Strigiformes; family Strigidae; genus Strix; species Strix uralensis. The sequence goes on from NW_027436769.1 coordinate 84,582, forward strand.
ATTCTCTGCCTGCCTTTCCCCAGTGCTCTGCAAGCTCTCCAGGACAACATAAAATCTGGGGCTCTGTGCTTTCTTTCGTTCTGAACAAGTGTTACTATTTTCTGCACAAAAGCGATTCTGCGAAGCAATATGAACACTTGTGCTTCCCAGGCACAGAGAAGGTGCTAGCAGGGAATTCTCTGCCTGCCTTTCCCCAGTGCTCTGCAAGCTCTCCAGGACAACATAAAATCTGGGGCTCTGTGCTTTCTTTCGTTCTGAACAAGTGTTACTGTTTTCTGCACAAAAGCGATTCTGCGAAGCAATGTGAACAGGCACAGAGAAGGTGCTAGCAGGGAATTCTCTGCCTGCCTTTCCTCAGTGCTCTGCAAGCTCTCCAGGACAACATAAAATCTGGGGCTCTGTGCTTTCTTTCATTCTGAACAAGTGTTACTGTTTTCTGCACAAAAGCGATACTGCGAAGCAAAGTGAACACTTGTGCTTCCCAGGCACAGAGAAGGTGCTAGCAGGGAATTCTCTGCCTGCCTTTCCCCAGTGCTCTGCAAGCTCTCCAGGACAACAGCAAATCTGGGGCTCTGTGCTTTCTTTCGTTCTGAACAAGTGTTACTGTTTTCTGCACAAAAGCGATTCTGCGAAGCAATGTGAACACTTGTGCTTCCCAGGCACAGAGAAGGTGCTAGCAGGGAATTCTCTGCCTGCCTTTCCCCAGTGCTCTGCAAGCTCTCCAGGACAACAGCAAATCTGGGGCTCTGTGCTTTCTTTCGTTCTGAACAAGTGTTACTGTTTTCTGCACAAAAGCGATTCTGCGAAGCAATATGAACACGTGTGCTTCCCAGGCACAGAGAAGGCGCTAGCAGGGAATTCTCTGCCTGCCTTTCCCCAGTGCTCTGCAAGCTCTCCAGGACAACAGCAAATCTGGGGCTCTGTGCTTTCTTTCGTTCTGAACAAGTGTTACTGTTTTCTGCACAAAAGCGATTCTGCGAAGCAATGTGAACACTTGTGCTTCCCAGGCACAGAGAAGGTGCTAGCAGGGAATTCTCTGCCTGCTTTTCCCCAGTGCTCTGCAAGCTCTCCAGGACAACAGCAAATCTGGGGCTCTGTGCTTTCTTTCGTTCTGAACAAGTGTTACTGTTTTCTGCACAAAAGCGATTCTGCGAAGCAATGTGAACACTTCTGCTTCCCAGGCACAGAGAAGGTGCTAGCAGGGAATTCTCTGCCTGCCTTTCCCCAGTGCTCTGCAAGCTCTCCAGGACAACATAAAATCTGGGGCTCTGTGCTTTCTTTCGTTCTGAACAAGTGTTACTGTTTTCTGCACAAAAGCGATTCTGCAAAGCAATGTGAACACTTCTGCTTCCCAGGCACAGAGAAGGTGCTAGCAGGGAATTCTCTGCCTGCCTTTCCCCAGTGCTCTGCAAGCTCTCCAGGACAACATAAAATCTGGGGCTCTGTGCTTTCTTTCGTTCTGAACAAGTGTTACTGTTTTCTGCACAAAAGCGATTCTGCGAAGCAATGTGAACACTTGTGCTTCCCAGGCACAGAGAAGGTGCTAGCAGGGAATTCTCTGCCTGCCTTTCCCCAGTGCTCTGCAAGCTCTCCAGGACAACATAAAATCTGGGGCTCTGTGCTTTCTTTCGTTCTGAACAAGTGTTACTGTTTTCTGCACAAAAGCGATTCTGCGAAGCAATGTGAACACTTGTGCTTCCCAGGCACAGAGAAGGTGCTAGCAGGGAATTCTCTGCCTGCCTTTCCCCAGTGCTCTGCAAGCTCTCCAGGACAACAGCAAATCTGGGGCTCTGTGCTTTCTTTCGTTCTGAACAAGTGTTACTGTTTTCTGCACAAAAGCGATTCTGCGAAGCAATGTGAACACTTGTGCTTCCCAGGCACAGAGAAGGTGCTAGCAGGGAATTCTCTGCCTGCCTTTCCCCAGTGCTCTGCAAGCTCTCCAGGACAACATAAAATCTGGGGCTCTGTGCTTTCTTTCGTTCTGAACAAGTGTTACTGTTTTCTGCACAAAAGCGATTCTGCGAAGCAATGTGAACAGGCACAGAGAAGGTGCTATCAGGGAATTCTATGCCTGCCTTTCCTTAGTGCTCTGCAAGCTCTCCAGGACAACATAAAATCTGGGGTTCTGTGCTTTCTTTCATTCTGAACAAGTGTTACTGTTTTCTGCACAAAAGCGATTCTGCGAAGCAATGTGAACACTTCTGCTTCCCAGGCACAGAGAAGGTGCTAGCAGGGAATTCTCTGCCTGCCTTTCCTCAGTGCTCTGCAAGCTCTCCAGGACAACATAAAATCTGGGGTTCTGTGCTTTCTTTCATTCTGAACAAGTGTTACTGTTTTCTGCACAAAAGCGATTCTGCGAAGCAATGTGAACACTTCTGCTTCCCAGGCACAGAGAAGGTGCTAGCAGGGAATTCTCTGCCTGCCTTTCCCCAGTGCTTTGCAAGCTCTCCAGGACAACATAAAATCTGGGGCTCTGTGCTTTCTTTCGTTCTGAACAAGTGTTAGTGTTTTCTGCACAAAAGCGATTCTGCGAAGCAATATGAACACTTGTGCTTCCCAGGCACAGAGAAGGTGCTAGCAGGGAATTCTCTGCCTGCCTTTCCCCAGTGCTCTGCAAGCTCTCCACGACAACATAAAATCTGGGGCTCTGTGCTTTCTTTCGTTCTGAACAAGTGTTACTGTTTTCTGCACAAAAGCGATTCTGCGAAGCAATGTGAACACTTGTGCTTCCCAGGCACAGAGAAGGTGCTAGCAGGGAATTCTCTGCCTGCCTTTCCCCAGTGCTCTGCAAGCTCTCCAGGACAACAGCAAATCTGGGGCTCTGTTCTTTCTTTCGTTCTGAACAAGTGTTACTGTTTTCTGCACAAAAGCGATTCTGCGAAGCAATGTGAACACTTGTGCTTCCCAGGCACAGAGAAGGTGCTAGCAGGGAATTCTCTGCCTGCCTTTCCCCAGTGCTCTGCAAGCTCTCCAGGACAACATAAAATCTGGGGCTCTGTGCTTTCTTTCGTTCTGAACAAGTGTTATAGTTTTCTGCACAAAAGCGATTCTGCGAAGCAATGTGAACACTTCTGCTTCCCAGGCACAGAGAAGGTGCTAGCAGGGAATTCTCTGCCTGCCTTTCCCCAGTGCTCTGCAAGCTCTCCAGGACAACATAAAATCTGGGGCTCTGTGCTTTCTTTCGTTCTGAACAAGTGTTACTGTTTTCTGCACAAAAGCGATTCTGCGAAGCAATGTGAACAGGCACAGAGAAGGTGCTAGCAGGGAATTCTCTGCCTGCCTTTCCTCAGTGCTCTGCAAGCTCTCCAGGACAACATAAAATCTGGGGCTCTGTGCTTTCTTTCATTCTGAACAAGTGTTACTGTTTTCTGCACAAAAGCGATACTGCGAAGCAAAGTGAACACTTCTGCTTCCCAGGCACAGAGAAGGTGCTAGCAGGGAATTCTCTGCCTGCCTTTCCCCAGTGCTCTGCAAGCTCTCCAGGACAACAGCAAATCTGGGGCTCTGTGCTTTCTTTCGTTCTGAACAAGTGTTACTGTTTTCTGCACAAAAGCGATTCTGCGAAGCAATGTGAACACTTGTGCTTCCCAGGCACAGAGAAGGTGCTAGCAGGGAATTCTCTGCCTGCCTTTCCCCAGTGCTCTGCAAGCTCTCCAGGACAACAGCAAATCTGGGGCTCTGTGCTTTCTTTCGTTCTGAACAAGTGTTACTGTTTTCTGCACAAAAGCGATTCTGCGAAGCAATGTGAACACTTGTGCTTCCCAGGCACAGAGAAGGTGCTAGCAGGGAATTCTCTGCCTGCCTTTCCCCAGTGCTCTGCAAGCTCTCCAGGACAACATAAAATCTGGGGCTCTGTGCTTTCTTTCGTTCTGAACAAGTGTTACAGTTTTCTGCACAAAAGCGATTCTGCGAAGCAATGTGAACACTTGTGCTTCCCAGGCACAGAGAAGGTGCTAGCAGGGAATTCTCTGCCTGCCTTTCCCCAGTGCTCTGCAAGCTCTCCAGGACAACATAAAATCTGGGGCTCTGTGCTTTCTTTCGTTCTGAACAAGTGTTACTGTTTTCTGCACAAAAGCGATTCTGCGAAGCAATGTGAACAGGCACAGAGAAGGTGCTAGCAGGGAATTCTCTGCCTGCCTTTCCTCAGTGCTCTGCAAGCTCTCCAGGACAACATAAAATCTGGGGCTCTGTGCTTTCTTTCATTCTGAACAAGTGTTACTGTTTTCTGCACAAAAGCGATACTGCGAAGCAAAGTGAACACTTCTGCTTCCCAGGCACAGAGAAGGTGCTAGCAGGGAATTCTCTGCCTGCCTTTCCCCAGTGCTCTGCAAGCTCTCCAGGACAACAGCAAATCTGGGGCTCTGTGCTTTCTTTCGTTCTGAACAAGTGTTACTGTTTTCTGCACAAAAGCGATTCTGCGAAGCAATGTGAACACTTGTGCTTCCCAGGCACAGAGAAGGTGCTAGCAGGGAATTCTCTGCCTGCCTTTCCCCAGTGCTCTGCAAGCTCTCCAGGACAACAGCAAATCTGGGGCTCTGTGCTTTCTTTCGTTCTGAACAAGTGTTACTGTTTTCTGCACAAAAGCGATTCTGCGAAGCAATGTGAACACTTGTGCTTCCCAGGCACAGAGAAGGTGCTAGCAGGGAATTCTCTGCCTGCTTTTCCCCAGTGCTCTGCAAGCTCTCCAGGACAACAGCAAATCTGGGGCTCTGTGCTTTCTTTCGTTCTGAACAAGTGTTACTGTTTTCTGCACAAAAGCGATTCTGCGAAGCAATGTGAACACTTCTGCTTCCCAGGCACAGAGAAGGTGCTAGCAGGGAATTCTCTGCCTGCCTTTCCCCAGTGCTCTGCAAGCTCTCCAGGACAACAGCAAATCTGGGGCTCTGTGCTTTCTTTCGTTCTGAACAAGTGTTACTGTTTTCTGCACAAAAGCGATTCTGCGAAGCAATGTGAACACTTGTGCTTCCCAGGCACAGAGAAGGTGCTAGCAGGGAAGTCTCTGCCTGCCTTTCCCCAGTGCTCTGCAAGCTCTCCAGGACAACATAAAATCTGGGGCTCTGTGCTTTCTTTCGTTCTGAACAAGTGTTACTGTTTTCTGCACAAAAGTGATTCTGCAAAGCAATGTGAACACTTCTGCTTCCCAGGCACAGAGAAGGTGCTAGCAGGGAATTCTCTGCCTGCCTTTCCCCAGTGCTCTGCAAGCTCTCCAGGACAACAGCAAATCTGGGGCTCTGTGCTTTCTTTCGTTCTGAACAAGTGTTACTGTTTTCTGCACAAAAGCGATTCTGCGAAGCAATGTGAACACTTGTGCTTCCCAGGCACAGAGAAGGTGCTAGCAGGGAATTCTCTGCCTGCCTTTCCCCAGTGCTCTGCAAGCTCTCCAGGACAACATAAAATCTGGGGCTCTGTGCTTTCTTTCGTTCTGAACAAGTGTTACTGTTTTCTGCACAAAAGCGATTCTGCGAAGCAATGTGAACACTTGTGCTTCCCAGGCACAGAGAAGGTGCTAGCAGGGAATTCTCTGCCTGCCTTTCCCCAGTGCTCTGCAAGCTCTCCAGGACAACATAAAATCTGGGGCTCTGTGCTTTCTTTCGTTCTGAACAAGTGTTACTGTTTTCTGCACAAAAGCGATTCTGCGAAGCAATGTGAACACTTCTGCTTCCCAGGCACAGAGAAGGTGCTAGCAGGGAATTCTCTGCCTGCCTTTCCCCAGTGCTCTGCAAGCTCTCCAGGACAACAGCAAATCTGGGGCTCTGTGCTTTCTTTCGTTCTGAACAAGTGTTACTGTTTTCTGCACAAAAGCGATTCTGCAAAGCAATGTGAACACTTCCCCTTCCCAGGCACAGAGAAGGTGCTAGCAGGGAATTCTCTGCCTGCCTTTCCCCAGTGCTCTGCAAGCTCTCCAGGACAACATAAAATCTGGGGCTCTGTGCTTTCTTTCGTTCTGAACAAGTGTTACTGTTTTCTGCACAAAAGCGATTCTGCGAAGCAATGTGAACACTTGTGCTTCCCAGGCACAGAGAAGGTGCTAGCAGGGAATTCTCTGCCTGCCTTTCCCCAGTGCTCTGCAAGCTCTCCAGGACAACATAAAATCTGGGGCTCTGTGCTTTCTTTCGTTCTGAACAAGTGTTACTGTTTTCTGCACAACAGAGATTCTGCGAAGCAATGTGAACACTTGTGCTTCCCAGGCACAGAGAAGGTGCTAGCAGGGAATTCTCTGCCTGCCTTTCCCCAGTGCTCTGCAAGCTCTCCAGGACAACATAAAATCTGGGGCTCTGTGCTTTCTTTCGTTCTGAACAAGTGTTACTGTTTTCTGCACAAAAGCGATTCTGCAAAGCAATGTGAACAGGCACAGAGAAGGTGCTAGCAGGGAATTCTCTGCCTGCCTTTCCTTAGTGCTCTGCAAGCTCTCCAGGACAACATAAAATCTGGGGTTCTGTGCTTTCTTTCGTTCTGAACAAGTGTTACTGTTTTCTGCACAAAAGCGATTCTGCGAATCAATGTGAACACTTGTGCTTCCCAGGCACAGAGAAGGTGCTAGCAGGGAATTCTCTGCCTGCCTTTCCCCAGTGCTCTGCAAGCTCTCCAGGACAACATAAAATCTGGGGCTCTGTGCTTTCTTTCGTTCTGAACAAGTGTTACTGTTTTCTGCACAAAAGCGATTCTGCGAAGCAATGTGAACACTTGTGCTTCCCAGGCACAGAGAAGGTGCTAGCAGGGAATTCTCTGCCTGCCTTTCCCCAGTGCTCTGCAAGCTCTCCAGGACAACATAAAATCTGGGGCTCTGTTCTTTCTTTCGTTCTGAACAAGTGTTACTGTTTTCTGCACAAAAGCGATTCTGCGAAGCAATGTGAACACTTGTGCTTCCCAGGCACAGAGAAGGTGCTAGCAGGGAATTCTCTGCCTGCCTTTCCCCAGTGCTCTGCAAGCTCTCCAGGACAACATAAAATCTGGGGCTCTGTGCTTTCTTTCGTTCTGAACAAGTGTTACAGTTTTCTGCACAAAAGCGATTCTGCGAAGCAATGTGAACACTTCTGCTTCCCAGGCACAGAGAAGGTGCTAGCAGGGAATTCTCTGCCTGCCTTTCCCCAGTGCTCTGCAAGCTCTCCAGGACAACATAAAATCTGGGGCTCTGTGCTTTCTTTCGTTCTGAACAAGTGTTACTGTTTTCTGCACAAAAGTGATTCTGCAAAGCAATGTGAACACTTCTGCTTCCCAGGCACAGAGAAGGTGCTAGCAGGGAATTCTCTGCCTGCCTTTCCCCAGTGCTCTGCAAGCTCTCCAGGACAACAGCAAATCTGGGGCTCTGTGCTTTCTTTCGTTCTGAACAAGTGTTACTGTTTTCTGCACAAAAGCGATTCTGCGAAGCAATGTGAACACTTGTGCTTCCCAGGCACAGAGAAGGTGCTAGCAGGGAATTCTCTGCCTGCCTTTCCCCAGTGCTCTGCAAGCTCTCCAGGACAACATAAAATCTGGGGCTCTGTGCTTTCTTTCGTTCTGAACAAGTGTTACTGTTTTCTGCACAAAAGCGATTCTGCGAAGCAATGTGAACACTTGTGCTTCCCAGGCACAGAGAAGGTGCTAGCAGGGAATTCTCTGCCTGCCTTTCCCCAGTGCTCTGCAAGCTCTCCAGGACAACATAAAATCTGGGGCTCTGTGCTTTCTTTCGTTCTGAACAAGTGTTACTGTTTTCTGCACAAAAGCGATTCTGCGAAGCAATGTGAACACTTCTGCTTCCCAGGCACAGAGAAGGTGCTAGCAGGGAATTCTCTGCCTGCCTTTCCCCAGTGCTCTGCAAGCTCTCCAGGACAACAGCAAATCTGGGGCTCTGTGCTTTCTTTCGTTCTGAACAAGTGTTACTGTTTTCTGCACAAAAGCGATTCTGCGAAGCAATGTGAACACTTGTGCTTCCCAGGCACAGAGAAGGTGCTAGCAGGGAATTCTCTGCCTGCCTTTCCCCAGTGCTCTGCAAGCTCTCCAGGACAACATAAAATCTGGGGCTCTGTGCTTTCTTTCGTTCTGAACAAGTGTTACTGTTTTCTGCACAAAAGCGATTCTGCGAAGCAATGTGAACACTTGTGCTTCCCAGGCACAGAGAAGGTGCTAGCAGGGAATTCTCTGCCTGCCTTTCCCCAGTGCTCTGCAAGCTCTCCAGGACAACATAAAATCTGGGGCTCTGTGCTTTCTTTCGTTCTGAACAAGTGTTACTGTTTTCTGCACAAAAGCGATTCTGCGAAGCAATGTGAACACTTGTGCTTCCCAGGCACAGAGAAGGTGCTAGCAGGGAATTCTCTGCCTGCCTTTCCCCAGTGCTCTGCAAGCTCTCCAGGACAACATAAAATCTGGGGCTCTGTGCTTTCTTTCGTTCTGAACAAGTGTTACTGTTTTCTGCACAAAAGCGATTCTGCAAAGCAATGTGAACAGGCACAGAGAAGGTGCTAGCAGGGAATTCTCTGCCTGCCTTTCCTTAGTGCTCTGCAAGCTCTCCAGGACAACATAAAATCTGGGGTTCTGTGCTTTCTTTCGTTCTGAACAAGTGTTACTGTTTTCTGCACAAAAGCGATTCTGCGAATCAATGTGAACACTTGTGCTTCCCAGGCACAGAGAAGGTGCTAGCAGGGAATTCTCTGCCTGCCTTTCCCCAGTGCTCTGCAAGCTCTCCAGGACAACATAAAATCTGGGGCTCTGTGCTTTCTTTCGTTCTGAACAAGTGTTACTGTTTTCTGCACAAAAGCGATTCTGCGAAGCAATGTGAACACTTGTGCTTCCCAGGCACAGAGAAGGTGCTAGCAGGGAATTCTCTGCCTGCCTTTCCCCAGTGCTCTGCAAGCTCTCCAGGACAACATAAAATCTGGGGCTCTGTGCTTTCTTTCGTTCTGAACAAGTGTTACTGTTTTCTGCACAAAAGCGATTCTGCGAAGCAATGTGAACACTTCTGCTTCCCAGGCACAGAGAAGGTGCTAGCAGGGAATTCTCTGCCTGCCTTTCCCCAGTGCTCTGCAAGCTCTCCAGGACAACATAAAATCTGGGGCTCTGTGCTTTCTTTCGTTCTGAACAAGTGTTACTGTTTTCTGCACAAAAGCGATTCTGCGAAGCAATGTGAACACTTCTGCTTCCCAGGCACAGAGAAGGTGCTAGCAGGGAATTCTCTGCCTGCCTTTCCCCAGTGCTCTGCAAGCTCTCCAGGACAACATAAAATCTGGGGCTCTGTGCTTTCTTTCGTTCTGAACAAGTGTTACTGTTTTCTGCACAAAAGCGATTCTGCGAAGCAATGTGAACACTTGTGCTTCCCAGGCACAGAGAAGGTGCTAGCAGGGAATTCTCTGCCTGCTTTTCCCCAGTGCTCTGCAAGCTCTCCAGGACAACAGCAAATCTGGGGCTCTGTGCTTTCTTTCGTTCTGAACAAGTGTTACTGTTTTCTGCACAAAAGCGATTCTGCGAAGCAATGTGAACACTTCTGCTTCCCAGGCACAGAGAAGGTGCTAGCAGGGAATTCTCTGCCTGCCTTTCCCCAGTGCTCTGCAAGCTCTCCAGGACAACAGCAAATCTGGGGCTCTGTGCTTTCTTTCGTTCTGAACAAGTGTTACTGTTTTCTGCACAAAAGCGATTCTGCGAAGCAATGTGAACACTTGTGCTTCCCAGGCACAGAGAAGGTGCTAGCAGGGAATTCTCTGCCTGCCTTTCCCCAGTGCTCTGCAAGCTCTCCAGGACAACATAAAATCTGGGGCTCTGTGCTTTCTTTCGTTCTGAACAAGTGTTACTGTTTTCTGCACAAAAGCGATTCTGCGAAGCAATGTGAACACTTCTGCTTCCCAGGCACAGAGAAGGTGCTAGCAGGGAATTCTCTGCCTGCCTTTCCCCAGTGCTCTGCAAGCTCTCCAGGACAACAGCAAATCTGGGGCTCTGTGCTTTCTTTCGTTCTGAACAAGTGTTACTGTTTTCTGCACAAAAGCGATTCTGCGAAGCAATGTGAACACTTGTGCTTCCCAGGCACAGAGAAGGTGCTAGCAGGGAATTCTCTGCCTGCCTTTCCCCAGTGCTCTGCAAGCTCTCCAGGACAACATAAAATCTGGGGCTCTGTGCTTTCTTTCGTTCTGAACAAGTGTTACTGTTTTCTGCACAAAAGCGATTCTGCAAAGCAATGTGAACAGGCACAGAGAAGGTGCTAGCAGGGAATTCTCTGCCTGCCTTTCCTTAGTGCTCTGCAAGCTCTCCAGGACAACAGCAAATCTGGGGTTCTGTGCTTTCTTTCGTTCTGAACAAGTGTTACTGTTTTCTGCACAAAAGCGATTCTGCGAATCAATGTGAACACTTGTGCTTCCCAGGCACAGAGAAGGTGCTAGCAGGGAATTCTCTGCCTGCCTTTCCCCAGTGCTCTGCAAGCTCTCCAGGACAACAGCAAATCTGGGGCTCTGTGCTTTCTTTCGTTCTGAACAAGTGTTACTGTTTTCTGCACAAAAGCGATTCTGCGAAGCAATGTGAACACTTGTGCTTCCCAAGCACAGAGAAGGTGCTAGCAGGGAATTCTCTGCCTGCCTTTCCCCAGTGCTCTGCAAGCTCTCCAGGACAACATAAAATCTGGGGCTCTGTGCTTTCTTTCGTTCTGAACAAGTGTTACTGTTTTCTGCACAAAAGCGATTCTGCGAAGCAATGTGAACACTTGTGCTTCCCAGGCACAGAGAAGGTGCTAGCAGGGAATTCTCTGCCTGCCTTTCCCCAGTGCTCTGCAAGCTCTCCAGGACAACATAAAATCTGGGGCTCTGTGCTTTCTTTCGTTCTGAACAAGTGTTACTGTTTTCTGCACAAAAGCGATTCTGCGAAGCAATGTGAACACTTCTGCTTCCCAGGCACAGAGAAGGTGCTAGCAGGGAATTCTCTGCCTGCCTTTCCCCAGTGCTCTGCAAGCTCTCCAGGACAACAGCAAATCTGGGGCTCTGTGCTTTCTTTCGTTCTGAACAAGTGTTACTGTTTTCTGCACAAAAGCGATTCTGCGAAGCAATGTGAACACTTGTGCTTCCCAGGCACAGAGAAGGTGCTAGCAGGGAATTCTCTGCCTGCCTTTCCCCAGTGCTCTGCAAGCTCTCCAGGACAACAGCAAATCTGGGGCTCTGTGCTTTCTTTTGTTCTGAACAAGTGTTACTGTTTTCTGCACAAAAGCGATTCTGCGAAGCAAAGTGAACACTTCTGTTTCCCAGGCACAGAGAAGGTGCTAGCAGGGAATTCTCTGCCTGCCTTTCCCCAGTGCTCTGCAAGCTCTCCAGGACAACAGCAAATCTGGGGCTCTGTGCTTTCTTTCGTTCTGAACAAGTGTTACTGTTTTCTGCACAAAAGCGATTCTGCGAAGCAAAGTGAACACTTCTGTTTCCCAGGCACAGAGAAGGTGCTAGCAGGGAATTCTCTGCCTGCCTTTCCCCAGTGCTCTGCAAGCTCTCCAGGACAACAGCAAATCTGGGGCTCTGTGCTTTCTTTCGTTCTGAACAAGTGTTACTGTTTTCTGCACAAAAGCGATTCTGCGAAGCAATGTGAACACTTGTGCTTCCCAGGCACAGAGAAGGTGCTAGCAGGGAATTCTCTGCCTGCCTTTCCCCAGTGCTCTGCAAGCTCTCCAGGACAACATAAAATCTGGGGCTCTGTGCTTTCTTTCGTTCTGAACAAGTGTTACTGTTTTCTGCACAAAAGCGATTCTGCAAAGCAATGTGAACAGGCACAGAGAAGGTGCTAGCAGGGAATTCTCTGCCTGCCTTTCCTTAGTGCTCTGCAAGCTCTCCAGGACAACGTAAAATCTGGGGTTCTGTGCTTTCTTTCGTTCTGAACAAGTGTTACTGTTTTCTGCACAAAAGCGATTCTGCGAATCAATGTGAACACTTGTGCTTCCCAGGCACAGAGAAGGTGCTAGCAGGGAATTCTCTGCCTGCCTTTCCCCAGTGCTCTGCAAGCTCTCCAGGACAACAGCAAATCTGGGGCTCTGTGCTTTCTTTCGTTCTGAACAAGTGTTACTGTTTTCTGCACAAAAGCGATTCTGCGAAGCAATGTGAACACTTGTGCTTCCCAAGCACAGAGAAGGTGCTAGCAGGGAATTCTCTGCCTGCCTTTCCCCAGTGCTCTGCAAGCTCTCCAGGACAACATAAAATCTGGGGCTCTGTGCTTTCTTTCGTTCTGAACAAGTGTTACTGTTTTCTGCACAAAAGCGATTCTGCGAAGCAATGTGAACACTTGTGCTTCCCAGGCACAGAGAAGGTGCTAGCAGGGAATTCTCTGCCTGCCTTTCCCCAGTGCTCTGCAAGCTCTCCAGGACAACATAAAATCTGGGGCTCTGTGCTTTCTTTCGTTCTGAACAAGTGTTACTGTTTTCTGCACAAAAGCGATTCTGCGAAGCAATGTGAACACTTCTGCTTCCCAGGCACAGAGAAGGTGCTAGCAGGGAATTCTCTGCCTGCCTTTCCCCAGTGCTCTGCAAGCTCTCCAGGACAACAGCAAATCTGGGGCTCTGTGCTTTCTTTCGTTCTGAACAAGTGTTACTGTTTTCTGCACAAAAGCGATTCTGCGAAGCAATGTGAACACTTGTGCTTCCCAGGCACAGAGAAGGTGCTAGCAGGGAATTCTCTGCCTGCCTTTCCCCAGTGCTCTGCAAGCTCTCCAGGACAACAGCAAATCTGGGGCTCTGTGCTTTCTTTTGTTCTGAACAAGTGTTACTGTTTTCTGCACAAAAGCGATTCTGCGAAGCAAAGTGAACACTTCTGTTTCCCAGGCACAGAGAAGGTGCTAGCAGGGAATTCTCTGCCTGCCTTTCCCCAGTGCTCTGCAAGCTCTCCAGGACAACAGCAAATCTGGGGCTCTGTGCTTTCTTTCGTTCTGAACAAGTGTTACTGTTTTCTGCACAAAAGCGATTCTGCGAAGCAATGTGAACACTTGTGCTTCCCAGGCACAGAGAAGGCGCTAGCAGGGAATTCTCTGCCTGCCTTTCCCCAGTGCTCTGCAAGCTCTCCAGGACAACATAAAATCTGGGGCTCTGTGCTTTCTTTCGTTCTGAACAAGTGTTACTGTTTTCTGCACAAAAGCGATTCTGCGAAGCAATGTGAACACTTGTGCTTCCCAGGCACAGAGAAGGTGCTAGCAGGGAATTCTCTGCCTGCCTTTCCCCAGTGCTCTGCAAGCTCTCCAGGACAACATAAAATCTGGGGCTCTGTGCTTTCTTTCGTTCTGAACAAGTGTTACTGTTTTCTGCACAAAAGCGATTCTGCGAAGCAATGTGAACACTTGTGCTTCCCAGGCACAGAGAAGGTGCTAGCAGGGAATTCTCTGCCTGCCTTTCCCCAGTGCTCTGCAAGCTCTCCAGGACAACATAAAATCTGGGGCTCTGTGCTTTCTTTCGTTCTGAACAAGTGTTACTGTTTTCTGCACAAAAGCGATTCTGCAAAGCAATGTGAACAGGCACAGAGAAGGTGCTAGCAGGGAATTCTCTGCCTGCCTTTCCTTAGTGCTCTGCAAGCTCTCCAGGACAACATAAAATCTGGGGTTCTGTGCTTTCTTTCGTTCTGAACAAGTGTTACTGTTTTCTGCACAAAAGCGATTCTGCGAATCAATGTGAACACTTGTGCTTCCCAGGCACAGAGAAGGTGCTAGCAGGGAATTCTCTGCCTGCCTTTCCCCAGTGCTCTGCAAGCTCTCCAGGACAACAGCAAATCTGGGGCTCTGTGCTTTCTTTCGTTCTGAACAAGTGTTACTGTTTTCTGCACAAAAGCGATTCTGCGAAGCAATGTGAACACTTGTGCTTCCCAGGCACAGAGAAGGTGCTAGCAGGGAATTCTCTGCCTGCCTTTCCCCAGTGCTCTGCAAGCTCTCCAGGACAACATAAAATCTGGGGCTCTGTGCTTTCTTTCGTTCTGAACAAGTGTTACTGTTTTCTGCACAAAAGCGATTCTGCGAAGCAATGTGAACACTTGTGCTTCCCAGGCACAGAGAAGGTGCTAGCAGGGAATTCTCTGCCTGCCTTTCCCCAGTGCTCTGCAAGCTCTCCAGGACAACATAAAATCTGGGGCTCTGTGCTTTCTTTCGTTCTGAACAAGTGTTACTGTTTTCTGCACAAAAGCGATTCTGCGAAGCAATGTGAACACTTGTGCTTCCCAGGCACAGAGAAGGTGCTAGCAGGGAATTCTCTGCCTGCCTTTCCCCAGTGCTCTGCAAGCTCTCCAGGACAACAGCAAATCTGGGGCTCTGTGCTTTCTTTCGTTCTGAACAAGTGTTACTGTTTTCTGCACAAAAGCGATTCTGCGAAGCAATGTGAACACTTGTGCTTCCCAGGCACAGAGAAGGTGCTAGCAGGGAATTCTCTGCCTGCCTTTCCCCAGTGCTCTGCAAGCTCTCCAGGACAACAGCAAATCTGGGGCTCTGTGCTTTCTTTCGTTCTGAACAAGTGTTACTGTTTTCTGCACAAAAGCGATTCTGCGAAGCAAAGTGAACACTTCTGTTTCCCAGGCACAGAGAAGGTGCTAGCAGGGAATTCTCTGCCTGCCTTTCCCCAGTGCTCTGCAAGCTCTCCAGGACAACAGCAAATCTGGGGCTCTGTGCTTTCTTTCGTTCTGAACAAGTGTTACTGTTTTCTGCACAAAAGCGATTCTGCGAAGCAATGTGAACACTTGTGCTTCCCAGGCACAGAGAAGGTGCTAGCAGGGAATTCTCTGCCTGCCTTTCCCCAGTGCTCTGCAAGCTCTCCAGGACAACATAAAATCTGGGGCTCTGTGCTTTCTTTCGTTCTGAACAAGTGTTACTGTTTTCTGCACAAAAGCGATTCTGCGAAGCAATGTGAACACTTGTGCTTCCCAGGCACAGAGAAGGTGCTAGCAGGGAATTCTCTGCCTGCCTTTCCCCAGTGCTCTGCAAGCTCTCCAGGACAACAGCAAATCTGGGGCTCTGTGCTTTCTTTCGTTCTGAACAAGTGTTACTGTTTTCTGCACAAAAGCGATTCTGCGAAGCAAAGTGAACACTTCTGTTTCCCAGGCACAGAGAAGGTGCTAGCAGGGAATTCTCTGCCTGCCTTTCCCCAGTGCTCTGCAAGCTCTCCAGGACAACAGCAAATCTGGGGCTCTGTGCTTTCTTTCGTTCTGAACAAGTGTTACTGTTTTCTGCACAAAAGCGATTCTGCGAAGCAATGTGAACACTTGTGCTTCCCAGGCACAGAGAAGGTGCTAGCAGGGAATTCTCTGCCTGCCTTTCCCCAGTGCTCTGCAAGCTCTCCAGGACAACATAAAATCTGGGGCTCTGTGCTTTCTTTCGTTCTGAACAAGTGTTACTGTTTTCTGCACAAAAGCGATTCTGCAAAGCAATGTGAACAGGCACAGAGAAGGTGCTAGCAGGGAATTCTCTGCCTGCCTTTCCTTAGTGCTCTGCAAGCTCTCCAGGACAACATAAAATCTGGGGTTCTGTGCTTTCTTTCGTTCTGAACAAGTGTTACTGTTTTCTGCACAAAAGCGATTCTGCGAATCAATGTGAACACTTGTGCTTCCCAGGCACAGAGAAGGTGCTAGCAGGGAATTCTCTGCCTGCCTTTCCCCAGTGCTCTGCAAGCTCTCCAGGACAACAGCAAATCTGGGGCTCTGTGCTTTCTTTCGTTCTGAACAAGTGTTACTGTTTTCTGCACAAAAGCGATTCTGCGAAGCAATGTGAACACTTGTGCTTCCCAGGCACAGAGAAGGTGCTAGCAGGGAATTCTCTGCCTGCCTTTCCCCAGTGCTCTGCAAGCTCTCCAGGACAACATAAAATCTGGGGCTCTGTGCTTTCTTTCGTTCTGAACAAGTGTTACTGTTTTCTGCACAAAAGCGATTCTGCGAAGCAATGTGAACACTTGTGCTTCCCAGGCACAGAGAAGGTGCTAGCAGGGAATTCTCTGCCTGCCTTTCCCCAGTGCTCTGCAAGCTCTCCAGGACAACAGCAAATCTGGGGCTCTGTGCTTTCTTTCGTTCTGAACAAGTGTTACTGTTTTCTGCACAAAAGCGATTCTGCGAAGCAATGTGAACACTTGTGCTTCCCAGGCACAGAGAAGGTGCTAGCAGGGAATTCTCTGCCTGCCTTTCCCCAGTGCTCTGCAAGCTCTCCAGGACAACATAAAATCTGGGGCTCTGTGCTTTCTTTCGTTCTGAACAAGTGTTACTGTTTTCTGCACAAAAGCGATTCTGCGAAGCAATGTGAACACTTGTGCTTCCCAGGCACAGAGAAGGTGCTAGCAGGGAATTCTCTGCCTGCCTTTCCCCAGTGCTCTGCAAGCTCTCCAGGACAACATAAAATCTGGGGCTCTGTGCTTTCTTTCGTTCTGAACAAGTGTTACTGTTTTCTGCACAAAAGCGATTCTGCGAAGCAATGTGAACACTTGTGCTTCCCAGGCACAGAGAAGGTGCTAGCAGGGAATTCTCTGCCTGCCTTTCCCCAGTGCTCTGCAAGCTCTCCAGGACAACAGCAAATCTGGGGCTCTGTGCTTTCTTTCATTCTGAACAAGTGTTACTGTTTTCTGCACAAAAGCGATTCTGCGAAGCAAAGTGAACACTTCTGTTTCCCAGGCACAGAGAAGGTGCTAGCAGGGAATTCTCTGCCTGCCTTTCCCCAGTGCTCTGCAAGCTCTCCAGGACAACAGCAAATCTGGGGCTCTGTGCTTTCTTTCGTTCTGAACAAGTGTTACTGTTTTCTGCACAAAAGCGATTCTGCGAAGCAATGTGAACACTTGTGCTTCCCAGGCACAGAGAAGGTGCTAGCAGGGAATTCTCTGCCTGCCTTTCCCCAGTGCTCTGCAAGCTCTCCAGGACAACATAAAATCTGGGGCTCTGTGCTTTCTTTCGTTCTGAACAAGTGTTACTGTTTTCTGCACAAAAGCGATTCTGCAAAGCAATGTGAACAGGCACAGAGAAGGTGCTAGCAGGGAATTCTCTGCCTGCCTTTCCTTAGTGCTCTGCAAGCTCTCCAGGACAACATAAAATCTGGGGTTCTGTGCTTTCTTTCGTTCTGAACAAGTGTTACTGTTTTCTGCACAAAAGCGATTCTGCGAATCAATGTGAACACTTGTGCTTCCCAGGCACAGAGAAGGTGCTAGCAGGGAATTCTCTGCCTGCCTTTCCCCAGTGCTCTGCAAGCTCTCCAGGACAACAGCAAATCTGGGGCTCTGTGCTTTCTTTCGTTCTGAACAAGTGTTACTGTTTTCTGCACAAAAGCGATTCTGCGAAGCAATGTGAACACTTGTGCTTCCCAGGCACAGAGAAGGTGCTAGCAGGGAATTCTCTGCCTGCCTTTCCCCAGTGCTCTGCAAGCTCTCCAGGACAACATAAAATCTGGGGCTCTGTGCTTTCTTTCGTTCTGAACAAGTGTTACTGTTTTCTGCACAAAAGCGATTCTGCGAAGCAATGTGAACACTTGTGCTTCCCAGGCACAGAGAAGGTGCTAGCAGGGAATTCTCTGCCTGCCTTTCCCCAGTGCTCTGCAAGCTCTCCAGGACAACATAAAATCTGGGGCTCTGTGCTTTCTTTCGTTCTGAACAAGTGTTACTGTTTTCTGCACAAAAGCGATTCTGCGAAGCAATGTGAACACTTGTGCTTCCCAGGCACAGAGAAGGTGCTAGCAGGGAATTCTCTGCCTGCCTTTCCCCAGTGCTCTGCAAGCTCTCCAGGACAACATAAAATCTGGGGCTCTGTGCTTTCTTTCGTTCTGAACAAGTGTTACTGTTTTCTGCACAAAAGCGATTCTGCGAAGCAATGTGAACACTTGTGCTTCCCAGGCACAGAGAAGGTGCTAGCAGGGAATTATCTGCCTGCTTTTCCCCAGTGCTCTGCAAGCTCTCCAGGACAACAGCAAATCTGGGGCTCTGTGCTTTCTTTCGTTCTGAACAAGTGTTACTGTTTTCTGCACAAAAGCGATTCTGCGAAGCAATGTGAACACTTCTGCTTCCCAGGCACAGAGAAGGTGCTAGCAGGGAATTCTCTGCCTGCCTTTCCCCAGTGCTCTGCAAGCTCTCCAGGACAACATAAAATCTGGGGTTCTGTGCTTTCTTTCGTTCTGAACAAGTGTTACTGTTTTCTGCACAAAAGCGATTCTGCGAAGCAATGTGAACACTTGTGCTTCCCAGGCACAGAGAAGGTGCTAGCAGGGAATTCTCTGCCTGCCTTTCCCCAGTGCTCTGCAAGCTCTCCAGGACAACAGCAAATCTGGGGCTCTGTGCTTTCTTTCGTTCTGAACAAGTGTTACTGTTTTCTGCACAAAAGCGATTCTGCGAAGCAATGTGAACACTTGTGCTTCCCAGGCACAGAGAAGGTGCTAGCAGGGAAGTCTCTGCCTGCCTTTCCCCAGTGCTCTGCAAGCTCTCCAGGACAACATAAAATCTGGGGCTCTGTGCTTTCTTTCGTTCTGAACAAGTGTTACTGTTTTCTGCACAAAAGCGATTCTGCGAAGCAATGTGAACACTTCTGCTTCCCAGGCACAGAGAAGGTGCTAGCAGGGAATTCTCTGCCTGCCTTTCCCCAGTGCTCTGCAAGCTCTCCAGGACAACAGCAAATCTGGGGCTCTGTGCTTTCTTTCGTTCTGAACAAGTGTTACTGTTTTCTGCACAAAAGCGATTCTGCGAAGCAATGTGAACACTTCTGCTTCCCAGGCACAGAGAAGGTGCTATCAGGGAATTCTCTGCCTGCCTTTCCCCAGTGCTCTGCAAGCTCTCCAGGACAACAGCAAATCTGGGGCTCTGTGCTTTCTTTCGTTCTGAACAAGTGTTACTGTTTTCTGCACAAAAGCGATTCTGCGAAGCAAAGTGAACACTTCTGTTTCCCAGGCACAGAGAAGGTGCTAGCAGGGAATTCTCTGCCTGCCTTTCCCCAGTGCTCTGCAAGCTCTCCAGGACAACATAAAATCTGGGGCTCTGTGCTTTCTTTCGTTCTGAACAAGTGTTACTGTTTTCTGCACAAAAGCGATTCTGCGAAGCAATGTGAACACTTGTGCTTCCCAGGCACAGAGAAGGTGCTAGCAGGGAATTCTCTGCCTGCCTTTCCCCAGTGCTCTGCAAGCTCTCCAGGACAACATAAAATCTGGGGCTCTGTGCTTTCTTTCGTTCTGAACAAGTGTTACTGTTTTCTGCACAAAAGCGATTCTGCGAAGCAATGTGAACACTTGTGCTTCCCAGGCACAGAGAAGGTGCTAGCAGGGAATTCTCTGCCTGCCTTTCCCCAGTGCTCTGCAAGCTCTCCAGGACAACAGCAAATCTGGGGCTCTGTGCTTTCTTTCGTTCTGAACAAGTGTTACTGTTTTCTGCACAAAAGCGATTCTGCGAAGCAAAGTGAACACTTCTGTTTCCCAGGCACAGAGAAGGTGCTAGCAGGGAATTCTCTGCCTGCCTTTCCCCAGTGCTCTGCAAGCTCTCCAGGACAACAGCAAATCTGGGGCTCTGTGCTTTCTTTCGTTCTGAACAAGTGTTACTGTTTTCTGCACAAAAGCGATTCTGCGAAGCAATGTGAACACTTGTGCTTCCCAGGCACAGAGAAGGTGCTAGCAGGGAATTCTCTGCCTGCCTTTCCCCAGTGCTCTGCAAGCTCTCCAGGACAACATAAAATCTGGGGCTCTGTGCTTTCTTTCGTTCTGAACAAGTGTTACTGTTTTCTGCACAAAAGCGATTCTGCAAAGCAATGTGAACAGGCACAGAGAAGGTGCTAGCAGGGAATTCTCTGCCTGCCTTTCCTTAGTGCTCTGCAAGCTCTCCAGGACAACATAAAATCTGGGGTTCTGTGCTTTCTTTCGTTCTGAACAAGTGTTACTGTTTTCTGCACAAAAGCGATTCTGCGAATCAATGTGAACACTTGTGCTTCCCAGGCACAGAGAAGGTGCTAGCAGGGAATTCTCTGCCTGCCTTTCCCCAGTGCTCTGCAAGCTCTCCAGGACAACAGCAAATCTGGGGCTCTGTGCTTTCTTTCGTTCTGAACAAGTGTTACTGTTTTCTGCACAAAAGCGATTCTGCGAAGCAATGTGAACACTTGTGCTTCCCAGGCACAGAGAAGGTGCTAGCAGGGAATTCTCTGCCTGCCTTTCCCCAGTGCTCTGCAAGCTCTCCAGGACAACATAAAATCTGGGGCTCTGTGCTTTCTTTCGTTCTGAACAAGTGTTACTGTTTTCTGCACAAAAGCGATTCTGCGAAGCAATGTGAACACTTGTGCTTCCCAGGCACAGAGAAGGTGCTAGCAGGGAATTCTCTGCCTGCCTTTCCCCAGTGCTCTGCAAGCTCTCCAGGACAACATAAAATCTGGGGCTCTGTGCTTTCTTTCGTTCTGAACAAGTGTTACTGTTTTCTGCACAAAAGCGATTCTGCGAAGCAATGTGAACACTTGTGCTTCCCAGGCACAGAGAAGGTGCTAGCAGGGAATTCTCTGCCTGCCTTTCCCCAGTGCTCTGCAAGCTCTCCAGGACAACATAAAATCTGGGGCTCTGTGCTTTCTTTCGTTCTGAACAAGTGTTACTGTTTTCTGCACAAAAGCGATTCTGCGAAGCAATGTGAACACTTGTGCTTCCCAGGCACAGAGAAGGTGCTAGCAGGGAATTATCTGCCTGCTTTTCCCCAGTGCTCTGCAAGCTCTCCAGGACAACAGCAAATCTGGGGCTCTGTGCTTTCTTTCGTTCTGAACAAGTGTTACTGTTTTCTGCACAAAAGCGATTCTGCGAAGCAATGTGAACACTTCTGCTTCCCAGGCACAGAGAAGGTGCTAGCAGGGAATTCTCTGCCTGCCTTTCCCCAGTGCTCTGCAAGCTCTCCAGGACAACATAAAATCTGGGGTTCTGTGCTTTCTTTCGTTCTGAACAAGTGTTACTGTTTTCTGCACAAAAGCGATTCTGCGAAGCAATGTGAACACTTGTGCTTCCCAGGCACAGAGAAGGTGCTAGCAGGGAATTCTCTGCCTGCCTTTCCCCAGTGCTCTGCAAGCTCTCCAGGACAACAGCAAATCTGGGGCTCTGTGCTTTCTTTCGTTCTGAACAAGTGTTACTGTTTTCTGCACAAAAGCGATTCTGCGAAGCAATGTGAACACTTGTGCTTCCCAGGCACAGAGAAGGTGCTAGCAGGGAAGTCTCTGCCTGCCTTTCCCCAGTGCTCTGCAAGCTCTCCAGGACAACATAAAATCTGGGGCTCTGTGCTTTCTTTCGTTCTGAACAAGTGTTACTGTTTTCTGCACAAAAGCGATTCTGCGAAGCAATGTGAACACTTCTGCTTCCCAGGCACAGAGAAGGTGCTAGCAGGGAATTCTCTGCCTGCCTTTCCCCAGTGCTCTGCAAGCTCTCCAGGACAACAGCAAATCTGGGGCTCTGTGCTTTCTTTCGTTCTGAACAAGTGTTACTGTTTTCTGCACAAAAGCGATTCTGCGAAGCAATGTGAACACTTCTGCTTCCCAGGCACAGAGAAGGTGCTATCAGGGAATTCTCTGCCTGCCTTTCCCCAGTGCTCTGCAAGCTCTCCAGGACAACAGCAAATCTGGGGCTCTGTGCTTTCTTTCGTTCTGAACAAGTGTTACTGTTTTCTGCACAAAAGCGATTCTGCGAAGCAAAGTGAACACTTCTGTTTCCCAGGCACAGAGAAGGTGCTAGCAGGGAATTCTCTGCCTGCCTTTCCCCAGTGCTCTGCAAGCTCTCCAGGACAACATAAAATCTGGGGCTCTGTGCTTTCTTTCGTTCTGAACAAGTGTTACTGTTTTCTGCACAAAAGCGATTCTGCGAAGCAATGTGAACACTTGTGCTTCCCAGGCACAGAGAAGGTGCTAGCAGGGAATTCTCTGCCTGCCTTTCCCCAGTGCTCTGCAAGCTCTCCAGGACAACATAAAATCTGGGGCTCTGTGCTTTCTTTCGTTCTGAACAAGTGTTACTGTTTTCTGCACAAAAGCGATTCTGCGAAGCAATGTGAACAGGCACAGAGAAGGTGCTATCAGGGAATTCTATGCCTGCCTTTCCTTAGTGCTCTGCAAGCTCTCCAGGACAACATAAAATCTGGGGTTCTGTGCTTTCTTTCATTCTGAACAAGTGTTACTGTTTTCTGCACAAAAGCGATTCTGCGAAGCAATGTGAACACTTGTGCTTCCCAGGCACAGAGAAGGTGCTAGCAGGGAATTCTCTGCCTGCCTTTCCTCAGTGCTCTGCAAGCTCTCCAGGACAACATAAAATCTGGGGTTCTGTGCTTTCTTTCATTCTGAACAAGTGTTACTGTTTTCTGCACAAAAGCGATTCTGCGAAGCAATGTGAACACTTGTGCTTCCCAGGCACAGAGAAGGTGCTAGCAGGGAATTCTCTGCCTGCCTTTCCCCAGTGCTCTGCAAGCTCTCCAGGACAACATAAAATCTGGGGCTCTGTGCTTTCTTTCGTTCTGAACAAGTGTTACTGTTTTCTGCACAAAAGCGATTCTGCGAAGCAATGTGAACACTTGTGCTTCCCAGGCACAGAGAAGGTGCTAGCAGGGAATTCTCTGCCTGCCTTTCCCCAGTGCTCTGCAAGCTCTCCAGGACAACATAAAATCTGGGGCTCTGTGCTTTCTTTCGTTCTGAACAAGTGTTACTGTTTTCTGCACAAAAGCGATTCTGCAAAGCAATGTGAACACTTCCCCTTCCCAGGCACAGAGAAGGTGCTAGCAGGGAATTCTCTGCCTGCCTTTCCCCAGTGCTCTGCAAGCTCTCCAGGACAACATAAAATCTGGGGCTCTGTGCTTTCTTTCGTTCTGAACAAGTGTTACTGTTTTCTGCACAAAAGCAATTCTGCAAAGCAATGTGAACACTTCTGCTTCCCAGGCACAGAGAAGGTGCTAGCAGGGAATTCTCTGCCTGCCTTTCCCCAGTGCTCTGCAAGCTCTCCAGGACAACAGCAAATCTGGGGCTCTGTGCTTTCTTTCGTTCTGAACAAGTGTTACTGTTTTCTGCACAAAAGCGATTCTGCGAAGCAAAGTGAACACTTCTGTTTCCCAGGCACAGAGAAGGTGCTAGCAGGGAATTCTCTGCCTGCCTTTCCCCAGTGCTCTGCAAGCTCTCCAGGACAACATAAAATCTGGGGCTCTGTGCTTTCTTTCGTTCTGAACAAGTGTTACTGTTTTCTGCACAAAAGCGATTCTGCGAAGCAATGTGAACACTTGTGCTTCCCAGGCACAGAGAAGGTGCTAGCAGGGAATTCTCTGCCTGCCTTTCCCCAGTGCTCTGCAAGCTCTCCAGGACAACATAAAATCTGGGGCTCTGTGCTTTCTTTCGTTCTGAACAAGTGTTACTGTTTTCTGCACAAAAGCGATTCTGCGAAGCAATGTGAACAGGCACAGAGAAGGTGCTATCAGGGAATTCTATGCCTGCCTTTCCTTAGTGCTCTGCAAGCTCTCCAGCACAACATAAAATCTGGGGTTCTGTGCTTTCTTTCGTTCTGAACAAGTGTTACTGTTTTCTGCACAAAAGCGATTCTGCGAAGCAATGTGAACACTTGTGCTTCCCAGGCACAGAGAAGGTGCTAGCAGGGAATTCTCTGCCTGCCTTTCCCCAGTGCTCTGCAAGCTCTCCAGGACAACAGCAAATCTGGGGCTCTGTGCTTTCTTTCGTTCTGAACAAGTGTTACTGTTTTCTGCACAAAAGCGATTCTGCGAAGCAATGTGAACACTTGTGCTTCCCAGGCACAGAGAAGGTGCTAGCAGGGAATTCTCTGCCTGCCTTTCCCCAGTGCTCTGCAAGCTCTCCAGGACAACATAAAATCTGGGGCTCTGTGCTTTCTTTCGTTCTGAACAAGTGTTACTGTTTTCTGCACAAAAGCGATTCTGCGAAGCAATGTGAACACTTGTGCTTCCCAGGCACAGAGAAGGTGCTAGCAGGGAATTCTCTGCCTGCCTTTCCCCAGTGCTCTGCAAGCTCTCCAGGACAACATAAAATCTGGGGCTCTGTGCTTTCTTTCGTTCTGAACAAGTGTTACTGTTTTCTGCACAAAAGCGATTCTGCGAAGCAATGTGAACACTTGTGCTTCCCAGGCACAGAGAAGGTGCTAGCAGGGAATTCTCTGCCTGCCTTTCCCCAGTGCTCTGCAAGCTCTCCAGGACAACATAAAATCTGGGGCTCTGTGCTTTCTTTCGTTCTGAACAAGTGTTACTGTTTTCTGCACAAAAGCGATTCTGCGAAGCAATGTGAACACTTGTGCTTCCCAGGCACAGAGAAGGTGCTAGCAGGGAATTATCTGCCTGCTTTTCCCCAGTGCTCTGCAAGCTCTCCAGGACAACAGCAAATCTGGGGCTCTGTGCTTTCTTTCGTTCTGAACAAGTGTTACTGTTTTCTGCACAAAAGCGATTCTGCGAAGCAATGTGAACACTTCTGCTTCCCAGGCACAGAGAAGGTGCTAGCAGGGAATTCTCTGCCTGCCTTTCCCCAGTGCTCTGCAAGCTCTCCAGGACAACATAAAATCTGGGGTTCTGTGCTTTCTTTCGTTCTGAACAAGTGTTACTGTTTTCTGCACAAAAGCGATTCTGCGAAGCAATGTGAACACTTGTGCTTCCCAGGCACAGAGAAGGTGCTAGCAGGGAATTCTCTGCCTGCCTTTCCCCAGTGCTCTGCAAGCTCTCCAGGACAACAGCAAATCTGGGGCTCTGTGCTTTCTTTCGTTCTGAACAAGTGTTACTGTTTTCTGCACAAAAGCGATTCTGCGAAGCAATGTGAACACTTGTGCTTCCCAGGCACAGAGAAGGTGCTAGCAGGGAATTCTCTGCCTGCCTTTCCCCAGTGCTCTGCAAGCTCTCCAGGACAACATAAAATCTGGGGCTCTGTGCTTTCTTTCGTTCTGAACAAGTGTTACTGTTTTCTGCACAAAAGCGATTCTGCGAAGCAATGTGAACACTTGTGCTTCCCAGGCACAGAGAAGGTGCTAGCAGGGAATTCTCTGCCTGCCTTTCCCCAGTGCTCTGCAAGCTCTCCAGGACAACAGCAAATCTGGGGCTCTGTGCTTTCTTTCGTTCTGAACAAGTGTTACTGTTTTCTGCACAAAAGCGATTCTGCGAAGCAATGTGAACACTTCTGCTTCCCAGGCACAGAGAAGGTGCTATCAGGGAATTCTCTGCCTGCCTTTCCCCAGTGCTCTGCAAGCTCTCCAGGACAACAGCAAATCTGGGGCTCTGTGCTTTCTTTCGTTCTGAACAAGTGTTACTGTTTTCTGCACAAAAGCGATTCTGCGAAGCAAAGTGAACACTTCTGTTTCCCAGGCACAGAGAAGGTGCTAGCAGGGAATTCTCTGCCTGCCTTTCCCCAGTGCTCTGCAAGCTCTCCAGGACAACATAAAATCTGGGGCTCTGTGCTTTCTTTCGTTCTGAACAAGTGTTACTGTTTTCTGCACAAAAGCGATTCTGCGAAGCAATGTGAACACTTCTGCTTCCCAGGCACAGAGAAGGTGCTAGCAGGGAATTCTCTGCCTGCCTTTCCCCAGTGCTCTGCAAGCTCTCCAGGACAACATAAAATCTGGGGCTCTGTGCTTTCTTTCGTTCTGAACAAGTGTTACTGTTTTCTGCACAAAAGCGATTCTGCGAAGCAATGTGAACAGGCACAGAGAAGGTGCTATCAGGGAATTCTATGCCTGCCTTTCCTTAGTGCTCTGCAAGCTCTCCAGGACAACATAAAATCTGGGGTTCTGTGCTTTCTTTCATTCTGAACAAGTGTTACTGTTTTCTGCACAAAAGCGATTCTGCGAAGCAATGTGAACACTTGTGCTTCCCAGGCACAGAGAAGGTGCTAGCAGGGAATTCTCTGCCTGCCTTTCCTCAGTGCTCTGCAAGCTCTCCAGGACAACATAAAATCTGGGGTTCTGTGCTTTCTTTCGTTCTGAACAAGTGTTACTGTTTTCTGCACAAAAGCGATTCTGCGAAGCAATGTGAACACTTGTGCTTCCCAGGCACAGAGAAGGTGCTAGCAGGGAATTCTCTGCCTGCCTTTCCCCAGTGCTCTGCAAGCTCTCCAGGACAACATAAAATCTGGGGCTCTGTGCTTTCTTTCGTTCTGAACAAGTGTTACTGTTTTCTGCACAAAAGCGATTCTGCAAAGCAATGTGAACACTTCCCCTTCCCAGGCACAGAGAAGGTGCTAGCAGGGAATTCTCTGCCTGCCTTTCCCCAGTGCTCTGCAAGCTCTCCAGGACAACATAAAATCTGGGGCTCTGTGCTTTCTTTCGTTCTGAACAAGTGTTACTGTTTTCTGCACAAAAGCAATTCTGCAAAGCAATGTGAACACTTCTGCTTCCCAGGCACAGAGAAGGTGCTAGCAGGGAATTCTCTGCCTGCCTTTCCCCAGTGCTCTGCAAGCTCTCCAGGACAACAGCAAATCTGGGGCTCTGTGCTTTCTTTCGTTCTGAACAAGTGTTACTGTTTTCTGCACAAAAGCGATTCTGCGAAGCAAAGTGAACACTTCTGTTTCCCAGGCACAGAGAAGGTGCTAGCAGGGAATTCTCTGCCTGCCTTTCCCCAGTGCTCTGCAAGCTCTCCAGGACAACATAAAATCTGGGGCTCTGTGCTTTCTTTCGTTCTGAACAAGTGTTACTGTTTTCTGCACAAAAGCTATTCTGCGAAGCAATGTGAACACTTGTGCTTCCCAGGCACAGAGAAGGTGCTAGCAGGGAATTCTCTGCCTGCCTTTCCCCAGTGCTCTGCAAGCTCTCCAGGACAACATAAAATCTGGGGCTCTGTGCTTTCTTTCGTTCTGAACAAGTGTTACTGTTTTCTGCACAAAAGCGATTCTGCGAAGCAATGTGAACAGGCACAGAGAAGGTGCTATCAGGGAATTCTATGCCTGCCTTTCCTTAGTGCTCTGCAAGCTCTCCAGCACAACATAAAATCTGGGGTTCTGTGCTTTCTTTCATTCTGAACAAGTATTACTGTTTTCTGCACAAAAGCGATTCTGCGAAGCAATGTGAACACTTCTGCTTCCCAGGCACAGAGAAGGTGCTAGCAGGGAATTCTCTGCCTGCCTTTCCTCAGTGCTCTGCAAGCTCTCCAGGACAACATAAAATCTGGGGTTCTGTGCTTTCTTTCATTCTGAACAAGTGTTACTGTTTTCTGCACAAAAGCGATTCTGCGAAGCAATGTGAACACTTGTGCTTCCCAGGCACAGAGAAGGTGCTAGCAGGGAATTCTCTGCCTGCCTTTCCCCAGTGCTCTGCAAGCTCTCCAGGACAACATAAAATCTGGGGCTCTGTGCTTTCTTTCGTTCTGAACAAGTGTTACTGTTTTCTGCACAAAAGCGATTCTGCGAAGCAATGTGAACACTTGTGCTTCCCAGGCACAGAGAAGGTGCTAGCAGGGAATTCTCTGCCTGCCTTTCCCCAGTGCTCTGCAAGCTCTCCAGGACAACATAAAATCTGGGGCTCTGTGCTTTCTTTCGTTCTGAACAAGTGTTACTGTTTTCTGCACAAAAGCGATTCTGCAAAGCAATGTGAACACTTCCCCTTCCCAGGCACAGAGAAGGTGCTAGCAGGGAATTCTCTGCCTGCCTTTCCCCAGTGCTCTGCAAGCTCTCCAGGACAACATAAAATCTGGGGCTCTGTGCTTTCTTTCGTTCTGAACAAGTGTTACTGTTTTCTGCACAAAAACGATTCTGCGAAGCAATGTGAACACTTGTGCTTCCCAGGCACAGAGAAGGTGCTAGCAGGGAATTCTCTGCCTGCCTTTCCCCAGTGCTCTGCAAGCTCTCCAGGACAACATAAAATCTGGGGCTCTGTGCTTTCTTTCGTTCTGAACAAGTGTTACTGTTTTCTGCACAACAGAGATTCTGCGAAGCAATGTGAACACTTGTGCTTCCCAGGCACAGAGAAGGTGCTAGCAGGGAATTCTCTGCCTGCCTTTCCCCAGTGCTCTGCAAGCTCTCCAGGACAACATAAAATCTGGGGCTCTGTGCTTTCTTTCGTTCTGAACAAGTGTTACTGTTTTCTGCACAAAAGCGATTCTGCAAAGCAATGTGAACAGGCACAGAGAAGGTGCTAGCAGGGAATTCTCTGCCTGCCTTTCCTTAGTGCTCTGCAAGCTCTCCAGGACAACATAAAATCTGGGGTTCTGTGCTTTCTTTCATTCTGAACAAGTGTTACTGTTTTCTGCACAAAAGCGATTCTGCGAAGCAATGTGAACACTTGTGCTTCCCAGGCACAGAGAAGGTGCTAGCAGGGAATTCTCTGCCTGCCTTTCCTCAGTGCTCTGCAAGCTCTCCAGGACAACATAAAATCTGGGGTTCTGTGCTTTCTTTCATTCTGAACAAGTGTTACTGTTTTCTGCACAAAAGCGATTCTGCGAAGCAATGTGAACACTTGTGCTTCCCAGGCACAGAGAAGGTGCTAGCAGGGAATTCTCTGCCTGCCTTTCCCCAGTGCTCTGCAAGCTCTCCAGGACAACATAAAATCTGGGGCTCTGTGCTTTCTTTCGTTCTGAACAAGTGTTACTGTTTTCTGCACAAAAGCGATTCTGCAAAGCAATGTGAACACTTCCCCTTCCCAGGCACAGAGAAGGTGCTAGCAGGGAATTCTCTGCCTGCCTTTCCCCAGTGCTCTGCAAGCTCTCCAGGACAACAGCAAATCTGGGGCTCTGTGCTTTCTTTCGTTCTGAACAAGTGTTACTGTTTTCTGCACAAAAGCGATTCTGCGAAGCAAAGTGAACACTTCTGTTTCCCAGGCACAGAGAAGGTGCTAGCAGGGAATTCTCTGCCTGCCTTTCCCCAGTGCTCTGCAAGCTCTCCAGGACAACATAAAATCTGGGGCTCTGTGCTTTCTTTCGTTCTGAACAAGTGTTACTGTTTTCTGCACAAAAGCTATTCTGCGAAGCAATGTGAACACTTGTGCTTCCCAGGCACAGAGAAGGTGCTAGCAGGGAATTCTCTGCCTGCCTTTCCCCAGTGCTCTGCAAGCTCTCCAGGACAACATAAAATCTGGGGCTCTGTGCTTTCTTTCGTTCTGAACAAGTGTTACTGTTTTCTGCACAAAAGCGATTCTGCGAAGCAATGTGAACAGGCACAGAGAAGGTGCTATCAGGGAATTCTATGCCTGCCTTTCCTTAGTGCTCTGCAAGCTCTCCAGCACAACATAAAATCTGGGGTTCTGTGCTTTCTTTCATTCTGAACAAGTATTACTGTTTTCTGCACAAAAGCGATTCTGCGAAGCAATGTGAACACTTCTGCTTCCCAGGCACAGAGAAGGTGCTAGCAGGGAATTCTCTGCCTGCCTTTCCTCAGTGCTCTGCAAGCTCTCCAGGACAACATAAAATCTGGGGTTCTGTGCTTTCTTTCATTCTGAACAAGTGTTACTGTTTTCTGCACAAAAGCGATTCTGCGAAGCAATGTGAACACTTGTGCTTCCCAGGCACAGAGAAGGTGCTAGCAGGGAATTCTCTGCCTGCCTTTCCCCAGTGCTCTGCAAGCTCTCCAGGACAACATAAAATCTGGGGCTCTGTGCTTTCTTTCGTTCTGAACAAGTGTTACTGTTTTCTGCACAAAAGCGATTCTGCAAAGCAATGTGAACACTTCCCCTTCCCAGGCACAGAGAAGGTGCTAGCAGGGAATTCTCTGCCTGCCTTTCCCCAGTGCTCTGCAAGCTCTCCAGGACAACATAAAATCTGGGGTTCTGTGCTTTCTTTCGTTCTGAACAAGTGTTACTGTTTTCTGCACAAAAGCGATTCTGCGAAGCAATGTGAACACTTGTGCTTCCCAGGCACAGAGAAGGTGCTAGCAGGGAATTCTCTGCCTGCCTTTCCCCAGTGCTCTGCAAGCTCTCCAGGACAACAGCAAATCTGGGGCTCTGTGCTTTCTTTCGTTCTGAACAAGTGTTACTGTTTTCTGCACAAAAGCGATTCTGCGAAGCAATGTGAACACTTGTGCTTCCCAGGCACAGAGAAGGTGCTAGCAGGGAATTCTCTGCCTGCCTTTCCCCAGTGCTCTGCAAGCTCTCCAGGACAACATAAAATCTGGGGCTCTGTGCTTTCTTTCGTTCTGAACAAGTGTTACTGTTTTCTGCACAAAAGCGATTCTGCGAAGCAATGTGAACACTTGTGCTTCCCAGGCACAGAGAAGGTGCTAGCAGGGAATTCTCTGCCTGCCTTTCCCCAGTGCTCTGCAAGCTCTCCAGGACAACAGCAAATCTGGGGCTCTGTGCTTTCTTTCGTTCTGAACAAATGTTACTGTTTTCTGCACAAAAGCGATTCTGCGAAGCAATGTGAACACTTCTGCTTCCCAGGCACAGAGAAGGTGCTATCAGGGAATTCTCTGCCTGCCTTTCCCCAGTGCTCTGCAAGCTCTCCAGGACAACAGCAAATCTGGGGCTCTGTGCTTTCTTTCGTTCTGAACAAGTGTTACTGTTTTCTGCACAAAAGCGATTCTGCGAAGCAAAGTGAACACTTCTGTTTCCCAGGCACAGAGAAGGTGCTAGCAGGGAATTCTCTGCCTGCCTTTCCCCAGTGCTCTGCAAGCTCTCCAGGACAACATAAAATCTGGGGCTCTGTGCTTTCTTTCGTTCTGAACAAGTGTTACTGTTTTCTGCACAAAAGCGATTCTGCGAAGCAATGTGAACACTTCTGCTTCCCAGGCACAGAGAAGGTGCTAGCAGGGAATTCTCTGCCTGCCTTTCCCCAGTGCTCTGCAAGCTCTCCAGGACAACATAAAATCTGGGGCTCTGTGCTTTCTTTCGTTCTGAACAAGTGTTACTGTTTTCTGCACAAAAGCGATTCTGCGAAGCAATGTGAACAGGCACAGAGAAGGTGCTATCAGGGAATTCTATGCCTGCCTTTCCTTAGTGCTCTGCAAGCTCTCCAGGACAACATAAAATCTGGGGTTCTGTGCTTTCTTTCATTCTGAACAAGTGTTACTGTTTTCTGCACAAAAGCGATTCTGCGAAGCAATGTGAACACTTGTGCTTCCCAGGCACAGAGAAGGTGCTAGCAGGGAATTCTCTGCCTGCCTTTCCTCAGTGCTCTGCAAGCTCTCCAGGACAACATAAAATCTGGGGTTCTGTGCTTTCTTTCGTTCTGAACAAGTGTTACTGTTTTCTGCACAAAAGCGATTCTGCGAAGCAATGTGAACACTTGTGCTTCCCAGGCACAGAGAAGGTGCTAGCAGGGAATTCTCTGCCTGCCTTTCCCCAGTGCTCTGCAAGCTCTCCAGGACAACATAAAATCTGGGGCTCTGTGCTTTCTTTCGTTCTGAACAAGTGTTACTGTTTTCTGCACAAAAGCGATTCTGCAAAGCAATGTGAACACTTCCCCTTCCCAGGCACAGAGAAGGTGCTAGCAGGGAATTCTCTGCCTGCCTTTCCCCAGTGCTCTGCAAGCTCTCCAGGACAACATAAAATCTGGGGCTCTGTGCTTTCTTTCGTTCTGAACAAGTGTTACTGTTTTCTGCACAAAAGCAATTCTGCAAAGCAATGTGAACACTTCTGCTTCCCAGGCACAGAGAAGGTGCTAGCAGGGAATTCTCTGCCTGCCTTTCCCCAGTGCTCTGCAAGCTCTCCAGGACAACAGCAAATCTGGGGCTCTGTGCTTTCTTTCGTTCTGAACAAGTGTTACTGTTTTCTGCACAAAAGCGATTCTGCGAAGCAAAGTGAACACTTCTGTTTCCCAGGCACAGAGAAGGTGCTAGCAGGGAATTCTCTGCCTGCCTTTCCCCAGTGCTCTGCAAGCTCTCCAGGACAACATAAAATCTGGGGCTCTGTGCTTTCTTTCGTTCTGAACAAGTGTTACTGTTTTCTGCACAAAAGCTATTCTGCGAAGCAATGTGAACACTTGTGCTTCCCAGGCACAGAGAAGGTGCTAGCAGGGAATTCTCTGCCTGCCTTTCCCCAGTGCTCTGCAAGCTCTCCAGGACAACATAAAATCTGGGGCTCTGTGCTTTCTTTCGTTCTGAACAAGTGTTACTGTTTTCTGCACAAAAGCGATTCTGCGAAGCAATGTGAACAGGCACAGAGAAGGTGCTATCAGGGAATTCTATGCCTGCCTTTCCTTAGTGCTCTGCAAGCTCTCCAGCACAACATAAAATCTGGGGTTCTGTGCTTTCTTTCATTCTGAACAAGTATTACTGTTTTCTGCACAAAAGCGATTCTGCGAAGCAATGTGAACACTTCTGCTTCCCAGGCACAGAGAAGGTGCTAGCAGGGAATTCTCTGCCTGCCTTTCCTCAGTGCTCTGCAAGCTCTCCAGGACAACATAAAATCTGGGGTTCTGTGCTTTCTTTCATTCTGAACAAGTGTTACTGTTTTCTGCACAAAAGCGATTCTGCGAAGCAATGTGAACACTTGTGCTTCCCAGGCACAGAGAAGGTGCTAGCAGGGAATTCTCTGCCTGCCTTTCCCCAGTGCTCTGCAAGCTCTCCAGGACAACATAAAATCTGGGGCTCTGTGCTTTCTTTCGTTCTGAACAAGTGTTACTGTTTTCTGCACAAAAGCGATTCTGCGAAGCAATGTGAACACTTGTGCTTCCCAGGCACAGAGAAGGTGCTAGCAGGGAATTCTCTGCCTGCCTTTCCCCAGTGCTCTGCAAGCTCTCCAGGACAACATAAAATCTGGGGCTCTGTGCTTTCTTTCGTTCTGAACAAGTGTTACTGTTTTCTGCACAAAAGCGATTCTGCAAAGCAATGTGAACACTTCCCCTTCCCAGGCACAGAGAAGGTGCTAGCAGGGAATTCTCTGCCTGCCTTTCCCCAGTGCTCTGCAAGCTCTCCAGGACAACATAAAATCTGGGGCTCTGTGCTTTCTTTCGTTCTGAACAAGTGTTACTGTTTTCTGCACAAAAACGATTCTGCGAAGCAATGTGAACACTTGTGCTTCCCAGGCACAGAGAAGGTGCTAGCAGGGAATTCTCTGCCTGCCTTTCCCCAGTGCTCTGCAAGCTCTCCAGGACAACATAAAATCTGGGGCTCTGTGCTTTCTTTCGTTCTGAACAAGTGTTACTGTTTTCTGCACAACAGAGATTCTGCGAAGCAATGTGAACACTTGTGCTTCCCAGGCACAGAGAAGGTGCTAGCAGGGAATTCTCTGCCTGCCTTTCCCCAGTGCTCTGCAAGCTCTCCAGGACAACATAAAATCTGGGGCTCTGTGCTTTCTTTCGTTCTGAACAAGTGTTACTGTTTTCTGCACAAAAGCGATTCTGCAAAGCAATGTGAACAGGCACAGAGAAGGTGCTAGCAGGGAATTCTCTGCCTGCCTTTCCTTAGTGCTCTGCAAGCTCTCCAGGACAACATAAAATCTGGGGTTCTGTGCTTTCTTTCATTCTGAACAAGTGTTACTGTTTTCTGCACAAAAGCGATTCTGCGAAGCAATGTGAACACTTGTGCTTCCCAGGCACAGAGAAGGTGCTAGCAGGGAATTCTCTGCCTGCCTTTCCTCAGTGCTCTGCAAGCTCTCCAGGACAACATAAAATCTGGGGTTCTGTGCTTTCTTTCATTCTGAACAAGTGTTACTGTTTTCTGCACAAAAGCGATTCTGCGAAGCAATGTGAACACTTGTGCTTCCCAGGCACAGAGAAGGTGCTAGCAGGGAATTCTCTGCCTGCCTTTCCCCAGTGCTCTGCAAGCTCTCCAGGACAACATAAAATCTGGGGCTCTGTGCTTTCTTTCGTTCTGAACAAGTGTTACTGTTTTCTGCACAAAAGCGATTCTGCAAAGCAATGTGAACACTTCCCCTTCCCAGGCACAGAGAAGGTGCTAGCAGGGAATTCTCTGCCTGCCTTTCCCCAGTGCTCTGCAAGCTCTCCAGGACAACAGCAAATCTGGGGCTCTGTGCTTTCTTTCGTTCTGAACAAGTGTTACTGTTTTCTGCACAAAAGCGATTCTGCGAAGCAAAGTGAACACTTCTGTTTCCCAGGCACAGAGAAGGTGCTAGCAGGGAATTCTCTGCCTGCCTTTCCCCAGTGCTCTGCAAGCTCTCCAGGACAACATAAAATCTGGGGCTCTGTGCTTTCTTTCGTTCTGAACAAGTGTTACTGTTTTCTGCACAAAAGCTATTCTGCGAAGCAATGTGAACACTTGTGCTTCCCAGGCACAGAGAAGGTGCTAGCAGGGAATTCTCTGCCTGCCTTTCCCCAGTGCTCTGCAAGCTCTCCAGGACAACATAAAATCTGGGGCTCTGTGCTTTCTTTCGTTCTGAACAAGTGTTACTGTTTTCTGCACAAAAGCGATTCTGCGAAGCAATGTGAACAGGCACAGAGAAGGTGCTATCAGGGAATTCTATGCCTGCCTTTCCTTAGTGCTCTGCAAGCTCTCCAGCACAACATAAAATCTGGGGTTCTGTGCTTTCTTTCATTCTGAACAAGTATTACTGTTTTCTGCACAAAAGCGATTCTGCGAAGCAATGTGAACACTTCTGCTTCCCAGGCACAGAGAAGGTGCTAGCAGGGAATTCTCTGCCTGCCTTTCCTCAGTGCTCTGCAAGCTCTCCAGGACAACATAAAATCTGGGGTTCTGTGCTTTCTTTCATTCTGAACAAGTGTTACTGTTTTCTGCACAAAAGCGATTCTGCGAAGCAATGTGAACACTTGTGCTTCCCAGGCACAGAGAAGGTGCTAGCAGGGAATTCTCTGCCTGCCTTTCCCCAGTGCTCTGCAAGCTCTCCAGGACAACATAAAATCTGGGGCTCTGTGCTTTCTTTCGTTCTGAACAAGTGTTACTGTTTTCTGCACAAAAGCGATTCTGCAAAGCAATGTGAACACTTCCCCTTCCCAGGCACAGAGAAGGTGCTAGCAGGGAATTCTCTGCCTGCCTTTCCCCAGTGCTCTGCAAGCTCTCCAGGACAACATAAAATCTGGGGCTCTGTGCTTTCTTTCGTTCTGAACAAGTGTTACTGTTTTCTGCACAAAAACGATTCTGCGAAGCAATGTGAACACTTGTGCTTCCCAGGCACAGAGAAGGTGCTAGCAGGGAATTCTCTGCCTGCCTTTCCCCAGTGCTCTGCAAGCTCTCCAGGACAACAGCAAATCTGGGGCTCTGTGCTTTCTTTCGTTCTGAACAAGTGTTACTGTTTTCTGCACAACAGAGATTCTGCGAAGCAATGTGAACACTTGTGCTTCCCAGGCACAGAGAAGGTGCTAGCAGGGAATTCTCTGCCTGCCTTTCCCCAGTGCTCTGCAAGCTCTCCAGGACAACATAAAATCTGGGGCTCTGTGCTTTCTTTCGTTCTGAACAAGTGTTACTGTTTTCTGCACAAAAGCGATTCTGCAAAGCAATGTGAACAGGCACAGAGAAGGTGCTAGCAGGGAATTCTCTGCCTGCCTTTCCTTAGTGCTCTGCAAGCTCTCCAGGACAACATAAAATCTGGGGTTCTGTGCTTTCTTTCATTCTGAACAAGTGTTACTGTTTTCTGCACAAAAGCGATTCTGCGAAGCAATGTGAACACTTGTGCTTCCCAGGCACAGAGAAGGTGCTAGCAGGGAATTCTCTGCCTGCCTTTCCTCAGTGCTCTGCAAGCTCTCCAGGACAACATAAAATCTGGGGTTCTGTGCTTTCTTTCATTCTGAACAAGTGTTACTGTTTTCTGCACAAAAGCGATTCTGCGAAGCAATGTGAACACTTGTGCTTCCCAGGCACAGAGAAGGTGCTAGCAGGGAATTCTCTGCCTGCCTTTCCCCAGTGCTCTGCAAGCTCTCCAGGACAACATAAAATCTGGGGCTCTGTGCTTTCTTTCGTTCTGAACAAGTGTTACTGTTTTCTGCACAAAAGCGATTCTGCAAAGCAATGTGAACACTTCCCCTTCCCAGGCACAGAGAAGGTGCTAGCAGGGAATTCTCTGCCTGCCTTTCCCCAGTGCTCTGCAAGCTCTCCAGGACAACATAAAATCTGGGGCTCTGTGCTTTCTTTCGTTCTGAACAAGTGTTACTGTTTTCTGCACAAAAGCAATTCTGCAAAGCAATGTGAACACTTGTGCTTCCCAGGCACAGAGAAGGTGCTAGCAGGGAATTCTCTGCCTGCCTTTCCCCAGTGCTCTGCAAGCTCTCCAGGACAACAGCAAATCTGGGGCTCTGTGCTTTCTTTCGTTCTGAACAAGTGTTACTGTTTTCTGCACAAAAGCGATTCTGCGAAGCAAAGTGAACACTTCTGTTTCCCAGGCACAGAGAAGGTGCTAGCAGGGAATTCTCTGCCTGCCTTTCCCCAGTGCTCTGCAAGCTCTCCAGGACAACATAAAATCTGGGGCTCTGTGCTTTCTTTCGTTCTGAACAAGTGTTACTGTTTTCTGCACAAAAGCTATTCTGCGAAGCAATGTGAACACTTGTGCTTCCCAGGCACAGAGAAGGTGCTAGCAGGGAATTCTCTGCCTGCCTTTCCCCAGTGCTCTGCAAGCTCTCCAGGACAACATAAAATCTGGGGCTCTGTGCTTTCTTTCGTTCTGAACAAGTGTTACTGTTTTCTGCACAAAAGCGATTCTGCGAAGCAATGTGAACAGGCACAGAGAAGGTGCTATCAGGGAATTCTATGCCTGCCTTTCCTTAGTGCTCTGCAAGCTCTCCAGCACAACATAAAATCTGGGGTTCTGTGCTTTCTTTCATTCTGAACAAGTATTACTGTTTTCTGCACAAAAGCGATTCTGCGAAGCAATGTGAACACTTCTGCTTCCCAGGCACAGAGAAGGTGCTAGCAGGGAATTCTCTGCCTGCCTTTCCTCAGTGCTCTGCAAGCTCTCCAGGACAACATAAAATCTGGGGTTCTGTGCTTTCTTTCATTCTGAACAAGTGTTACTGTTTTCTGCACAAAAGCGATTCTGCGAAGCAATGTGAACACTTGTGCTTCCCAGGCACAGAGAAGGTGCTAGCAGGGAATTCTCTGCCTGCCTTTCCCCAGTGCTCTGCAAGCTCTCCAGGACAACATAAAATCTGGGGCTCTGTGCTTTCTTTCGTTCTGAACAAGTGTTACTGTTTTCTGCACAAAAGCGATTCTGCGAAGCAATGTGAACACTTGTGCTTCCCAGGCACAGAGAAGGTGCTAGCAGGGAATTCTCTGCCTGCCTTTCCCCAGTGCTCTGCAAGCTCTCCAGGACAACATAAAATCTGGGGCTCTGTGCTTTCTTTCGTTCTGAACAAGTGTTACTGTTTTCTGCACAAAAGCGATTCTGCAAAGCAATGTGAACACTTCCCCTTCCCAGGCACAGAGAAGGTGCTAGCAGGGAATTCTCTGCCTGCCTTTCCCCAGTGCTCTGCAAGCTCTCCAGGACAACATAAAATCTGGGGCTCTGTGCTTTCTTTCGTTCTGAACAAGTGTTACTGTTTTCTGCACAAAAACGATTCTGCGAAGCAATGTGAACACTTGTGCTTCCCAGGCACAGAGAAGGTGCTAGCAGGGAATTCTCTGCCTGCCTTTCCCCAGTGCTCTGCAAGCTCTCCAGGACAACAGCAAATCTGGGGCTCTGTGCTTTCTTTCGTTCTGAACAAGTGTTACTGTTTTCTGCACAACAGAGATTCTGCGAAGCAATGTGAACACTTGTGCTTCCCAGGCACAGAGAAGGTGCTAGCAGGGAATTCTCTGCCTGCCTTTCCCCAGTGCTCTGCAAGCTCTCCAGGACAACATAAAATCTGGGGCTCTGTGCTTTCTTTCGTTCTGAACAAGTGTTACTGTTTTCTGCACAAAAGCGATTCTGCAAAGCAATGTGAACAGGCACAGAGAAGGTGCTAGCAGGGAATTCTCTGCCTGCCTTTCCTTAGTGCTCTGCAAGGTCTCCAGGACAACATAAAATCTGGGGTTCTGTGCTTTCTTTCGTTCTGAACAAGTGTTACTGTTTTCTGCACAAAAGCGATTCTGCGAAGCAATGTGAACACTTCTGCTTCCCAGGCACAGAGAAGGTGCTAGCAGGGAAGTCTCTGCCTGCCTTTCCCCAGTGCTCTGCAAGCTCTCCAGGACAACAGCAAATCTGGGGCTCTGTGCTTTCTTTCGTTCTGAACAAGTGTTACTGTTTTCTGCACAAAAGCGATTCTGCGAAGCAATGTGAACACTTGTGCTTCCCAGGCACAGAGAAGGTGCTAGCAGGGAATTCTCTGCCTGCCTTTCCCCAGTGCTCTGCAAGCTCTCCAGGACAACATAAAATCTGGGGCTCTGTGCTTTCTTTCGTTCTGAACAAGTGTTACTGTTTTCTGCACAAAAGCGATTCTGCGAAGCAATGTGAACACTTGTGCTTCCCAGGCACAGAGAAGGTGCTAGCAGGGAATTCTCTGCCTGCCTTTCCCCAGTGCTCTGCAAGCTCTCCAGGACAACATAAAATCTGGGGCTCTGTGCTTTCTTTCGTTCTGAACAAGTGTTACTGTTTTCTGCACAAAAGCGATTCTGCGAAGCAATGTGAACACTTGTGCTTCCCAGGCACAGAGAAGGTGCTAGCAGGGAATTCTCTGCCTGCCTTTCCCCAGTGCTCTGCAAGCTCTCCAGGACAACATAAAATCTGGGGCTCTGTGCTTTCTTTCGTTCTGAACAAGTGTTACTGTTTTCTGCACAAAAGCAATTCTGCAAAGCAATGTGAACACTTCTGCTTCCCAGGCACAGAGAAGGTGCTAGCAGGGAATTCTCTGCCTGCCTTTCCCCAGTGCTCTGCAAGCTCTCCAGGACAACAGCAAATCTGGGGCTCTGTGCTTTCTTTCGTTCTGAACAAGTGTTACTGTTTTCTGCACAAAAGCGATTCTGCGAAGCAAAGTGAACACTTCTGTTTCCCAGGCACAGAGAAGGTGCTAGCAGGGAATTCTCTGCCTGCCTTTCCCCAGTGCTCTGCAAGCTCTCCAGGACAACAGCAAATCTGGGGCTCTGTGCTTTCTTTCGTTCTGAACAAGTGTTACTGTTTTCTGCACAAAAGCGATTCTGCGAAGCAATGTGAACACTTGTGCTTCCCAGGCACAGAGAAGGTGCTAGCAGGGAATTCTCTGCCTGCCTTTCCCCAGTGCTCTGCAAGCTCTCCAGGACAACATAAAATCTGGGGCTCTGTGCTTTCTTTCGTTCTGAACAAGTGTTACTGTTTTCTGCACAAAAGCGATTCTGCGAAGCAATGTGAACACTTGTGCTTCCCAGGCACAGAGAAGGTGCTAGCAGGGAATTCTCTGCCTGCCTTTCCCCAGTGCTCTGCAAGCTCTCCAGGACAACATAAAATCTGGGGCTCTGTGCTTTCTTTCGTTCTGAACAAGTGTTACTGTTTTCTGCACAAAAGCGATTCTGCAAAGCAATGTGAACACTTCCCCTTCCCAGGCACAGAGAAGGTGCTAGCAGGGAATTCTCTGCCTGCCTTTCCCCAGTGCTCTGCAAGCTCTCCAGGACAACATAAAATCTGGGGCTCTGTGCTTTCTTTCGTTCTGAACAAGTGTTACTGTTTTCTGCACAAAAACGATTCTGCGAAGCAATGTGAACACTTGTGCTTCCCAGGCACAGAGAAGGTGCTAGCAGGGAATTCTCTGCCTGCCTTTCCCCAGTGCTCTGCAAGCTCTCCAGGACAACAGCAAATCTGGGGCTCTGTGCTTTCTTTCGTTCTGAACAAGTGTTACTGTTTTCTGCACAACAGAGATTCTGCGAAGCAATGTGAACACTTGTGCTTCCCAGGCACAGAGAAGGTGCTAGCAGGGAATTCTCTGCCTGCCTTTCCCCAGTGCTCTGCAAGCTCTCCAGGACAACATAAAATCTGGGGCTCTGTGCTTTCTTTCGTTCTGAACAAGTGTTACTGTTTTCTGCACAAAAGCGATTCTGCAAAGCAATGTGAACAGGCACAGAGAAGGTGCTAGCAGGGAATTCTCTGCCTGCCTTTCCTTAGTGCTCTGCAAGCTCTCCAGGACAACATAAAATCTGGGGTTCTGTGCTTTCTTTCGTTCTGAACAAGTGTTACTGTTTTCTGCACAAAAGCGATTCTGCGAAGCAATGTGAACACTTGTGCTTCCCAGGCACAGAGAAGGTGCTAGCAGGGAAGTCTCTGCCTGCCTTTCCCCAGTGCTCTGCAAGCTCTCCAGGACAACAGCAAATCTGGGGCTCTGTGCTTTCTTTCGTTCTGAACAAGTGTTACTGTTTTCTGCACAAAAGCGATTCTGCGAAGCAATGTGAACACTTGTGCTTCCCAGGCACAGAGAAGGTGCTAGCAGGGAATTCTCTGCCTGCTTTTCCCCAGTGCTCTGCAAGCTCTCCAGGACAACAGCAAATCTGGGGCTCTGTGCTTTCTTTCGTTCTGAACAAGTGTTACTGTTTTCTGCACAAAAGCGATTCTGCGAAGCAATGTGAACACTTGTGCTTCCCAGGCACAGAGAAGGTGCTAGCAGGGAATTCTCTGCCTGCCTTTCCCCAGTGCTCTGCAAGCTCTCCAGGACAACATAAAATCTGGGGCTCTGTGCTTTCTTTCGTTCTGAACAAGTGTTACTGTTTTCTGCACAAAAGCGATTCTGCGAAGCAATGTGAACACTTGTGCTTCCCAGGCACAGAGAAGGTGCTAGCAGGGAATTCTCTGCCTGCCTTTCCCCAGTGCTCTGCAAGCTCTCCAGGACAACATAAAATCTGGGGCTCTGTGCTTTCTTTCATTCTGAACAAGTGTTACTGTTTTCTGCACAAAAGCGATTCTGCGAAGCAATGTGAACACTTGTGCTTCCCAGGCACAGAGAAGGTGCTAGCAGGGAATTCTCTGCCTGCCTTTCCCCAGTGCTCTGCAAGCTCTCCAGGACAACATAAAATCTGGGGCTCTGTGCTTTCTTTCGTTCTGAACAAGTGTTACTGTTTTCTGCACAAAAGCAATTCTGCAAAGCAATGTGAACACTTCTGCTTCCCAGGCACAGAGAAGGTGCTAGCAGGGAATTCTCTGCCTGCCTTTCCCCAGTGCTCTGCAAGCTCTCCAGGACAACAGCAAATCTGGGGCTCTGTGCTTTCTTTCGTTCTGAACAAGTGTTACTGTTTTCTGCACAAAAGCGATTCTGCGAAGCAATGTGAACACTTGTGCTTCCCAGGCACAGAGAAGGTGCTAGCAGGGAATTCTCTGCCTGCCTTTCCCCAGTGCTCTGCAAGCTCTCCAGGACAACATAAAATCTGGGGCTCTGTGCTTTCTTTCGTTCTGAACAAGTGTTACTGTTTTCTGCACAAAAGCGATTCTGCGAAGCAATGTGAACACTTGTGCTTCCCAGGCACAGAGAAGGTGCTAGCAGGGAATTCTCTGCCTGCCTTTCCCCAGTGCTCTGCAAGCTCTCCAGGACAACATAAAATCTGGGGCTCTGTGCTTTCTTTCATTCTGAACAAGTGTTACTGTTTTCTGCACAAAAGCGATTCTGCGAAGCAATGTGAACACTTGTGCTTCCCAGGCACAGAGAAGGTGCTAGCAGGGAATTCTCTGCCTGCCTTTCCCCAGTGCTCTGCAAGCTCTCCAGGACAACATAAAATCTGGGGCTCTGTGCTTTCTTTCGTTCTGAACAAGTGTTACTGTTTTCTGCACAAAAGCAATTCTGCAAAGCAATGTGAACACTTCTGCTTCCCAGGCACAGAGAAGGTGCTAGCAGGGAATTCTCTGCCTGCCTTTCCCCAGTGCTCTGCAAGCTCTCCAGGACAACAGCAAATCTGGGGCTCTGTGCTTTCTTTCGTTCTGAACAAGTGTTACTGTTTTCTGCACAAAAGCGATTCTGCGAAGCAAAGTGAACACTTCTGTTTCCCAGGCACAGAGAAGGTGCTAGCAGGGAATTCTCTGCCTGCCTTTCCCCAGTGCTCTGCAAGCTCTCCAGGACAACATAAAATCTGGGGCTCTGTGCTTTCTTTCGTTCTGAACAAGTGTTACTGTTTTCTGCACAAAAGCGATTCTGCGAAGCAATGTGAACACTTGTGCTTCCCAGGCACAGAGAAGGTGCTAGCAGGGAATTCTCTGCCTGCCTTTCCCCAGTGCTCTGCAAGCTCTCCAGGACAACATAAAATCTGGGGCTCTGTGCTTTCTTTCGTTCTGAACAAGTGTTACTGTTTTCTGCACAAAAGCGATTCTGCGAAGCAATGTGAACACTTGTGCTTCCCAGGCACAGAGAAGGTGCTAGCAGGGAATTCTCTGCCTGCCTTTCCCCAGTGCTCTGCAAGCTCTCCAGGACAACATAAAATCTGGGGCTCTGTGCTTTCTTTCGTTCTGAACAAGTGTTACTGTTTTCTGCACAAAAGCGATTCTGCGAAGCAAAGTGAACACTTCTGTTTCCCAGGCACAGAGAAGGTGCTAGCAGGGAATTCTCTGCCTGCCTTTCCCCAGTGCTCTGCAAGCTCTCCAGGACAACAGCAAATCTGGGGCTCTGTGCTTTCTTTCGTTCTGAACAAGTGTTACTGTTTTCTGCACAAAAGCGATTCTGCGAAGCAATGTGAACACTTGTGCTTCCCAGGCACAGAGAAGGTGCTAGCAGGGAATTCTCTGCCTGCCTTTCCCCAGTGCTCTGCAAGCTCTCCAGGACAACATAAAATCTGGGGCTCTGTGCTTTCTTTCGTTCTGAACAAGTGTTACTGTTTTCTGCACAAAAGCGATTCTGCGAAGCAATGTGAACACTTGTGCTTCCCAGGCACAGAGAAGGTGCTAGCAGGGAATTCTCTGCCTGCCTTTCCCCAGTGCTCTGCAAGCTCTCCAGGACAACATAAAATCTGGGGCTCTGTGCTTTCTTTCGTTCTGAACAAGTGTTACTGTTTTCTGCACAAAAGCAATTCTGCAAAGCAATGTGAACACTTCTGCTTCCCAGGCACAGAGAAGGTGCTAGCAGGGAATTCTCTGCCTGCCTTTCCCCAGTGCTCTGCAAGCTCTCCAAGACAACAGCAAATCTGGGGCTCTGTGCTTTCTTTCGTTCTGAACAAGTGTTACTGTTTTCTGCACAAAAGCGATTCTGCGAAGCAAAGTGAACACTTCTGTTTCCCAGGCACAGAGAAGGTGCTAGCAGGGAATTCTCTGCCTGCCTTTCCCCAGTGCTCTGCAAGCTCTCCAGGACAACATAAAATCTGGGGTTCTGTGCTTTCTTTCGTTCTGAACAAGTGTTACTGTTTTCTGCACAAAAGCGATTCTGCGAAGCAATGTGAACAGGCACAGAGAAGGTGCTAGCAGGGAATTCTCTGCCTGCCTTTCCCCAGTGCTCTGCAAGCTCTCCAGGACAACATAAAATCTGGGGCTCTGTGCTTTCTTTCGTTCTGAACAAGTGTTACTGTTTTCTGCACAAAAGCGATTCTGCAAAGCAATGTGAAGACTTCCCCTTCCCAGGCACAGAGAAGGTGCTAGCAGGGAATTCTCTGCCTGCCTTTCCCCAGTGCTCTGCAAGCTCTCCAGGACAACATAAAATCTGGGGCTCTGTGCTTTCTTTCGTTCTGAACAAGTGTTACTGTTTTCTGCACAAAAACGATTCTGCGAAGCAATGTGAACACTTGTGCTTCCCAGGCACAGAGAAGGTGCTAGCAGGGAATTCTCTGCCTGCCTTTCCCCAGTGCTCTGCAAGCTCTCCAGGACAACAGCAAATCTGGGGCTCTGTGCTTTCTTTCGTTCTGAACAAGTGTTACTGTTTTCTGCACAACAGAGATTCTGCGAAGCAATGTGAACACTTGTGCTTCCCAGGCACAGAGAAGGTGCTAGCAGGGAATTCTCTGCCTGCCTTTCCCCAGTGCTCTGCAAGCTCTCCAGGACAACATAAAATCTGGGGCTCTGTGCTTTCTTTCGTTCTGAACAAGTGTTACTGTTTTCTGCACAAAAGCGATTCTGCAAAGCAATGTGAACAGGCACAGAGAAGGTGCTAGCAGGGAATTCTCTGCCTGCCTTTCCTTAGTGCTCTGCAAGCTCTCCAGGACAACATAAAATCTGGGGTTCTGTGCTTTCTTTCGTTCTGAACAAGTGTTACTGTTTTCTGCACAAAAGCGATTCTGCGAAGCAATGTGAACACTTGTGCTTCCCAGGCACAGAGAAGGTGCTAGCAGGGAAGTCTCTGCCTGCCTTTCCCCAGTGCTCTGCAAGCTCTCCAGGACAACAGCAAATCTGGGGCTCTGTGCTTTCTTTCGTTCTGAACAAGTGTTACTGTTTTCTGCACAAAAGCGATTCTGCGAAGCAATGTGAACACTTGTGCTTCCCAGGCACAGAGAAGGTGCTAGCAGGGAATTCTCTGCCTGCTTTTCCCCAGTGCTCTGCAAGCTCTCCAGGACAACAGCAAATCTGGGGCTCTGTGCTTTCTTTCGTTCTGAACAAGTGTTACTGTTTTCTGCACAAAAGCGATTCTGCGAAGCAATGTGAACACTTGTGCTTCCCAGGCACAGAGAAGGTGCTAGCAGGGAATTCTCTGCCTGCCTTTCCCCAGTGCTCTGCAAGCTCTCCAGGACAACATAAAATCTGGGGCTCTGTGCTTTCTTTCGTTCTGAACAAGTGTTACTGTTTTCTGCACAAAAGCGATTCTGCGAAGCAATGTGAACACTTGTGCTTCCCAGGCACAGAGAAGGTGCTAGCAGGGAATTCTCTGCCTGCCTTTCCCCAGTGCTCTGCAAGCTCTCCAGGACAACATAAAATCTGGGGCTCTGTGCTTTCTTTCATTCTGAACAAGTGTTACTGTTTTCTGCACAAAAGCGATTCTGCGAAGCAATGTGAACACTTGTGCTTCCCAGGCACAGAGAAGGTGCTAGCAGGGAATTCTCTGCCTGCCTTTCCCCAGTGCTCTGCAAGCTCTCCAGGACAACATAAAATCTGGGGCTCTGTGCTTTCTTTCGTTCTGAACAAGTGTTACTGTTTTCTGCACAAAAGCAATTCTGCAAAGCAATGTGAACACTTCTGCTTCCCAGGCACAGAGAAGGTGCTAGCAGGGAATTCTCTGCCTGCCTTTCCCCAGTGCTCTGCAAGCTCTCCAGGACAACAGCAAATCTGGGGCTCTGTGCTTTCTTTCGTTCTGAACAAGTGTTACTGTTTTCTGCACAAAAGCGATTCTGCGAAGCAAAGTGAACACTTCTGTTTCCCAGGCACAGAGA
This sequence comes from Strix uralensis, assembly GCF_047716275.1. Lineage (NCBI taxonomy): Eukaryota > Metazoa > Chordata > Aves > Strigiformes > Strigidae > Strix > Strix uralensis. The sequence goes on from NW_027436769.1 coordinate 129,443, forward strand.
AGGTGCTAGCAGGGAATTCTCTGCCTGCCTTTCCCCAGTGCTCTGCAAGCTCTCCAGGACAACATAAAATCTGGGGCTCTGTGCTTTCTTTCGTTCTGAACAAGTGTTACTGTTTTCTGCACAAAAGCGATTCTGCGAAGCAATGTGAACACTTGTGCTTCCCAGGCACAGAGAAGGTGCTAGCAGGGAATTCTCTGCCTGCCTTTCCCCAGTGCTCTGCAAGCTCTCCAGGACAACATAAAATCTGGGGCTCTGTGCTTTCTTTCGTTCTGAACAAGTGTTACTGTTTTCTGCACAAAAGCGATTCTGCGAAGCAATGTGAACACTTGTGCTTCCCAGGCACAGAGAAGGTGCTAGCAGGGAATTCTCTGCCTGCCTTTCCCCAGTGCTCTGCAAGCTCTCCAGGACAACATAAAATCTGGGGCTCTGTGCTTTCTTTCGTTCTGAACAAGTGTTACTGTTTTCTGCACAAAAGCAATTCTGCAAAGCAATGTGAACACTTCTGCTTCCCAGGCACAGAGAAGGTGCTAGCAGGGAATTCTCTGCCTGCCTTTCCCCAGTGCTCTGCAAGCTCTCCAGGACAACAGCAAATCTGGGGCTCTGTGCTTTCTTTCGTTCTGAACAAGTGTTACTGTTTTCTGCACAAAAGCGATTCTGCGAAGCAAAGTGAACACTTCTGTTTCCCAGGCACAGAGAAGGTGCTAGCAGGGAATTCTCTGCCTGCCTTTCCCCAGTGCTCTGCAAGCTCTCCAGGACAACATAAAATCTGGGGTTCTGTGCTTTCTTTCGTTCTGAACAAGTGTTACTGTTTTCTGCACAAAAGCGATTCTGCGAAGCAATGTGAACACTTGTGCTTCCCAGGCACAGAGAAGGTGCTAGCAGGGAATTCTCTGCCTGCCTTTCCCCAGTGCTCTGCAAGCTCTCCAGGACAACATAAAATCTGGGGCTCTGTGCTTTCTTTCGTTCTGAACAAGTGTTACTGTTTTCTGCACAAAAGCGATTCTGCGAAGCAATGTGAACAGGCACAGAGAAGGTGCTATCAGGGAATTCTATGCCTGCCTTTCCTTAGTGCTCTGCAAGCTCTCCAGGACAACATAAAATCTGGGGTTCTGTGCTTTCTTTCATTCTGAACAAGTGTTACTGTTTTCTGCACAAAAGCGATTCTGCGAAGCAATGTGAACACTTCTGCTTCCCAGGCACAGAGAAGGTGCTAGCAGGGAATTCTCTGCCTGCCTTTCCCCAGTGCTCTGCAAGCTCTCCAGGACAACATAAAATCTGGGGCTCTGTGCTTTCTTTCGTTCTGAACAAGTGTTACTGTTTTCTGCACAAAAGCGATTCTGCGAAGCAATGTGAACACTTGTGCTTCCCAGGCACAGAGAAGGTGCTAGCAGGGAATTCTCTGCCTGCCTTTCCCCAGTGCTCTGCAAGCTCTCCAGGACAACATAAAATCTGGGGCTCTGTGCTTTCTTTCGTTCTGAACAAGTGTTACTGTTTTCTGCACAAAAGCGATTCTGCGAAGCAATGTGAACACTTGTGCTTCCCAGGCACAGAGAAGGTGCTAGCAGGGAATTCTCTGCCTGCCTTTCCCCAGTGCTCTGCAAGCTCTCCAGGACAACATAAAATCTGGGGCTCTGTGCTTTCTTTCGTTCTGAACAAGTGTTACTGTTTTCTGCACAAAAGCGATTCTGCAAAGCAATGTGAACACTTCCCCTTCCCAGGCACAGAGAAGGTGCTAGCAGGGAATTCTCTGCCTGCCTTTCCCCAGTGCTCTGCAAGCTCTCCAGGACAACATAAAATCTGGGGCTCTGTGCTTTCTTTCGTTCTGAACAAGTGTTACTGTTTTCTGCACAAAAGCAATTCTGCAAAGCAATGTGAACACTTCTGCTTCCCAGGCACAGAGAAGGTGCTAGCAGGGAATTCTCTGCCTGCCTTTCCCCAGTGCTCTGCAAGCTCTCCAGGACAACAGCAAATCTGGGGCTCTGTGCTTTCTTTCGTTCTGAACAAGTGTTACTGTTTTCTGCACAAAAGCGATTCTGCGAAGCAATGTGAACACTTCTGCTTCCCAGGCACAGAGAAGGTGCTAGCAGGGAATTCTCTGCCTGCCTTTCCCCAGTGCTCTGCAAGCTCTCCAGGACAACATAAAATCTGGGGCTCTGTGCTTTCTTTCGTTCTGAACAAGTGTTACTGTTTTCTGCACAAAAGCGATTCTGCAAAGCAATGTGAACACTTCCCCTTCCCAGGCACAGAGAAGGTGCTAGCAGGGAATTCTCTGCCTGCCTTTCCCCAGTGCTCTGCAAGCTCTCCAGGACAACAGCAAATCTGGGGCTCTGTGCTTTCTTTCGTTCTGAACAAGTGTTACTGTTTTCTGCACAAAAGCGATTCTGCGAAGCAAAGTGAACACTTCTGTTTCCCAGGCACAGAGAAGGTGCTAGCAGGGAATTCTCTGCCTGCCTTTCCCCAGTGCTCTGCAAGCTCTCCAGGACAACATAAAATCTGGGGCTCTGTGCTTTCTTTCGTTCTGAACAAGTGTTACTGTTTTCTGCACAAAAGCGATTCTGCGAAGCAATGTGAACACTTGTGCTTCCCAGGCACAGAGAAGGTGCTAGCAGGGAATTCTCTGCCTGCCTTTCCCCAGTGCTCTGCAAGCTCTCCAGGACAACATAAAATCTGGGGCTCTGTGCTTTCTTTCGTTCTGAACAAGTGTTACTGTTTTCTGCACAAAAGCGATTCTGCGAAGCAATGTGAACAGGCACAGAGAAGGTGCTATCAGGGAATTCTATGCCTGCCTTTCCTTAGTGCTCTGCAAGCTCTCCAGGACAACATAAAATCTGGGGTTCTGTGCTTTCTTTCATTCTGAACAAGTGTTACTGTTTTCTGCACAAAAGCGATTCTGCGAAGCAATGTGAACACTTCTGCTTCCCAGGCACAGAGAAGGTGCTAGCAGGGAATTCTCTGCCTGCCTTTCCTCAGTGCTCTGCAAGCTCTCCAGGACAACATAAAATCTGGGGTTCTGTGCTTTCTTTCATTCTGAACAAGTGTTACTGTTTTCTGCACAAAAGCGATTCTGCGAAGCAATGTGAACACTTGTGCTTCCCAGGCACAGAGAAGGTGCTAGCAGGGAATTCTCTGCCTGCCTTTCCCCAGTGCTCTGCAAGCTCTCCAGGACAACATAAAATCTGGGGCTCTGTGCTTTCTTTCGTTCTGAACAAGTGTTACTGTTTTCTGCACAAAAGCGATTCTGCAAAGCAATGTGAACACTTGTGCTTCCCAGGCACAGAGAAGGTGCTAGCAGGGAATTCTCTGCCTGCCTTTCCCCAGTGCTCTGCAAGCTCTCCAGGACAACATAAAATCTGGGGCTCTGTGCTTTCTTTCGTTCTGAACAAGTGTTACTGTTTTCTGCACAAAAGCAATTCTGCAAAGCAATGTGAACACTTCTGCTTCCCAGGCACAGAGAAGGTGCTAGCAGGGAATTCTCTGCCTGCCTTTCCCCAGTGCTCTGCAAGCTCTCCAGGACAACAGCAAATCTGGGTTCTGTGCTTTCTTTCGTTCTGAACAAGTGTTACTGTTTTCTGCACAAAAGCGATTCTGCGAAGCAAAGTGAACACTTCTGTTTCCCAGGCACAGAGAAGGTGCTAGCAGGGAATTCTCTGCCTGCCTTTCCCCAGTGCTCTGCAAGCTCTCCAGGACAACATAAAATCTGGGGCTCTGTGCTTTCTTTCGTTCTGAACAAGTGTTACTGTTTTCTGCACAAAAGCGATTCTGCGAAGCAATGTGAACACTTGTGCTTCCCAGGCACAGAGAAGGTGCTAGCAGGGAATTCTCTGCCTGACTTTCCCCAGTGCTCTGCAAGCTCTCCAGGACAACATAAAATCTGGGGCTCTGTGCTTTCTTTCGTTCTGAACAAGTGTTACTGTTTTCTGCACAAAAGCGATTCTGCGAAGCAATGTGAACAGGCACAGAGAAGGTGCTAGCAGGGAATTCTATGCCTGCCTTTCCTTAGTGCTCTGCAAGCTCTCCAGGACAACATAAAATCTGGGGTTCTGTGCTTTCTTTCATTCTGAACAAGTGTTACTGTTTTCTGCACAAAAGCGATTCTGCGAAGCAATGTGAACACTTCTGCTTCCCAGGCACAGAGAAGGTGCTAGCAGGGAATTCTCTGCCTGCCTTTCCTCAGTGCTCTGCAAGCTCTCCAGGACAACATAAAATCTGGGGTTCTGTGCTTTCTTTCATTCTGAACAAGTGTTACTGTTTTCTGCACAAAAGCGATTCTGCGAAGCAATGTGAACACTTGTGCTTCCCAGGCACAGAGAAGGTGCTAGCAGGGAATTCTCTGCCTGCCTTTCCCCAGTGCTCTGCAAGCTCTCCAGGACAACATAAAATCTGGGGCTCTGTGCTTTCTTTCGTTCTGAACAAGTGTTACTGTTTTCTGCACAAAAGCGATTCTGCAAAGCAATGTGAACACTTGTGCTTCCCAGGCACAGAGAAGGTGCTAGCAGGGAATTCTCTGCCTGCCTTTCCCCAGTGCTCTGCAAGCTCTCCAGGACAACATAAAATCTGGGGCTCTGTGCTTTCTTTCGTTCTGAACAAGTGTTACTGTTTTCTGCACAAAAGCAATTCTGCAAAGCAATGTGAACACTTCTGCTTCCCAGGCACAGAGAAGGTGCTAGCAGGGAATTCTCTGCCTGCCTTTCCCCAGTGCTCTGCAAGCTCTCCAGGACAACAGCAAATCTGGGTTCTGTGCTTTCTTTCGTTCTGAACAAGTGTTACTGTTTTCTGCACAAAAGCGATTCTGCGAAGCAAAGTGAACACTTCTGTTTCCCAGGCACAGAGAAGGTGCTAGCAGGGAATTCTCTGCCTGCCTTTCCCCAGTGCTCTGCAAGCTCTCCAGGACAACATAAAATCTGGGGCTCTGTGCTTTCTTTCGTTCTGAACAAGTGTTACTGTTTTCTGCACAAAAGCGATTCTGCGAAGCAATGTGAACACTTGTGCTTCCCAGGCACAGAGAAGGTGCTAGCAGGGAATTCTCTGCCTGACTTTCCCCAGTGCTCTGCAAGCTCTCCAGGACAACATAAAATCTGGGGCTCTGTGCTTTCTTTCGTTCTGAACAAGTGTTACTGTTTTCTGCACAAAAGCGATTCTGCGAAGCAATGTGAACAGGCACAGAGAAGGTGCTATCAGGGAATTCTATGCCTGCCTTTCCTTAGTGCTCTGCAAGCTCTCCAGGACAACATAAAATCTGGGGTTCTGTGCTTTCTTTCATTCTGAACAAGTGTTACTGTTTTCTGCACAAAAGCGATTCTGCGAAGCAATGTGAACACTTCTGCTTCCCAGGCACAGAGAAGGTGCTAGCAGGGAATTCTCTGCCTGCCTTTCCTCAGTGCTCTGCAAGCTCTCCAGGACAACATAAAATCTGGGGTTCTGTGCTTTCTTTCATTCTGAACAAGTGTTACTGTTTTCTGCACAAAAGCGATTCTGCGAAGCAATGTGAACACTTGTGCTTCCCAGGCACAGAGAAGGTGCTAGCAGGGAATTCTCTGCCTGCCTTTCCCCAGTGCTCTGCAAGCTCTCCAGGACAACATAAAATCTGGGGCTCTGTGCTTTCTTTCGTTCTGAACAAGTGTTACTGTTTTCTGCACAAAAGCGATTCTGCGAAGCAATGTGAACACTTGTGCTTCCCAGGCACAGAGAAGGTGCTAGCAGGGAATTCTCTGCCTGCCTTTCCCCAGTGCTCTGCAAGCTCTCCAGGACAACATAAAATCTGGGGCTCTGTGCTTTCTTTCGTTCTGAACAAGTGTTACTGTTTTCTGCACAAAAGCGATTCTGCAAAGCAATGTGAACACTTCCCCTTCCCAGGCACAGAGAAGGTGCTAGCAGGGAATTCTCTGCCTGCCTTTCCCCAGTGCTCTGCAAGCTCTCCAGGACAACATAAAATCTGGGGCTCTGTGCTTTCTTTCGTTCTGAACAAGTGTTACTGTTTTCTGCACAAAAGCAATTCTGCAAAGCAATGTGAACACTTCTGCTTCCCAGGCACAGAGAAGGTGCTAGCAGGGAATTCTCTGCCTGCCTTTCCCCAGTGCTCTGCAAGCTCTCCAGGACAACAGCAAATCTGGGGCTCTGTGCTTTCTTTCGTTCTGAACAAGTGTTACTGTTTTCTGCACAAAAGCGATTCTGCGAAGCAATGTGAACACTTCTGCTTCCCAGGCACAGAGAAGGTGCTAGCAGGGAATTCTCTGCCTGCCTTTCCCCAGTGCTCTGCAAGCTCTCCAGGACAACATAAAATCTGGGGCTCTGTGCTTTCTTTCGTTCTGAACAAGTGTTACTGTTTTCTGCACAAAAGCGATTCTGCAAAGCAATGTGAACACTTCCCCTTCCCAGGCACAGAGAAGGTGCTAGCAGGGAATTCTCTGCCTGCCTTTCCCCAGTGCTCTGCAAGCTCTCCAGGACAACAGCAAATCTGGGGCTCTGTGCTTTCTTTCGTTCTGAACAAGTGTTACTGTTTTCTGCACAAAAGCGATTCTGCGAAGCAAAGTGAACACTTCTGTTTCCCAGGCACAGAGAAGGTGCTAGCAGGGAATTCTCTGCCTGCCTTTCCCCAGTGCTCTGCAAGCTCTCCAGGACAACATAAAATCTGGGGCTCTGTGCTTTCTTTCGTTCTGAACAAGTGTTACTGTTTTCTGCACAAAAGCGATTCTGCGAAGCAATGTGAACACTTGTGCTTCCCAGGCACAGAGAAGGTGCTAGCAGGGAATTCTCTGCCTGCCTTTCCCCAGTGCTCTGCAAGCTCTCCAGGACAACATAAAATCTGGCGCTCTGTGCTTTCTTTCGTTCTGAACAAGTGTTACTGTTTTCTGCACAAAAGCGATTCTGCGAAGCAATGTGAACAGGCACAGAGAAGGTGCTATCAGGGAATTCTATGCCTGCCTTTCCTTAGTGCTCTGCAAGCTCTCCAGGACAACATAAAATCTGGGGTTCTGTGCTTTCTTTCATTCTGAACAAGTGTTACTGTTTTCTGCACAAAAGCGATTCTGCGAAGCAATGTGAACACTTCTGCTTCCCAGGCACAGAGAAGGTGCTAGCAGGGAATTCTCTGCCTGCCTTTCCTCAGTGCTCTGCAAGCTCTCCAGGACAACATAAAATCTGGGGTTCTGTGCTTTCTTTCATTCTGAACAAGTGTTACTGTTTTCTGCACAAAAGCGATTCTGCGAAGCAATGTGAACACTTGTGCTTCCCAGGCACAGAGAAGGTGCTAGCAGGGAATTCTCTGCCTGCCTTTCCCCAGTGCTCTGCAAGCTCTCCAGGACAACATAAAATCTGGGGCTCTGTGCTTTCTTTCGTTCTGAACAAGTGTTACTGTTTTCTGCACAAAAGCGATTCTGCGAAGCAATGTGAACACTTGTGCTTCCCAGGCACAGAGAAGGTGCTAGCAGGGAATTCTCTGCCTGCCTTTCCCCAGTGCTCTGCAAGCTCTCCAGGACAACATAAAATCTGGGGCTCTGTGCTTTCTTTCGTTCTGAACAAGTGTTACTGTTTTCTGCACAAAAGCGATTCTGCAAAGCAATGTGAACACTTCCCCTTCCCAGGCACAGAGAAGGTGCTAGCAGGGAATTCTCTGCCTGCCTTTCCCCAGTGCTCTGCAAGCTCTCCAGGACAACATAAAATCTGGGGCTCTGTGCTTTCTTTCGTTCTGAACAAGTGTTACTGTTTTCTGCACAAAAGCAATTCTGCGAAGCAATGTGAACACTTCTGCTTCCCAGGCACAGAGAAGGTGCTAGCAGGGAATTCTCTGCCTGCCTTTCCCCAGTGCTCTGCAAGCTCTCCAGGACAACAGCAAATCTGGGGCTCTGTGCTTTCTTTCGTTCTGAACAAGTGTTACTGTTTTCTGCACAAAAGCGATTCTGCGAAGCAAAGTGAACACTTCTGTTTCCCAGGCACAGAGAAGGTGCTAGCAGGGAATTCTCTGCCTGCCTTTCCCCAGTGCTCTGCAAGCTCTCCAGGACAACAGCAAATCTGGGGCTCTGTGCTTTCTTTCGTTCTGAACAAGTGTTACTGTTTTCTGCACAAAAGCGATTCTGCGAAGCAATGTGAACACTTGTGCTTCCCAGGCACAGAGAAGGTGCTAGCAGGGAATTCTCTGCCTGCCTTTCCCCAGTGCTCTGCAAGCTCTCCAGGACAACATAAAATCTGGGGCTCTGTGCTTTCTTTCGTTCTGAACAAGTGTTACTGTTTTCTGCACAAAAGCGATTCTGCAAAGCAATGTGAACACTTCCCCTTCCCAGGCACAGAGAAGGTGCTAGCAGGGAATTCTCTGCCTGCCTTTCCCCAGTGCTCTGCAAGCTCTCCAGGACAACAGCAAATCTGGGGCTCTGTGCTTTCTTTCGTTCTGAACAAGTGTTACTGTTTTCTGCACAAAAGCGATTCTGCAAAGCAAAGTGAACACTTCTGTTTCCCAGGCACAGAGAAGGTGCTAGCAGGGAATTCTCTGCCTGCCTTTCCCCAGTGCTCTGCAAGCTCTCCAGGACAACATAAAATCTGGGGCTCTGTGCTTTCTTTCGTTCTGAACAAGTGTTACTGTTTTCTGCACAAAAGCGATTCTGCGAAGCAATGTGAACACTTGTGCTTCCCAGGCACAGAGAAGGTGCTAGCAGGGAATTCTCTGCCTGCCTTTCCCCAGTGCTCTGCAAGCTCTCCAGGACAACATAAAATCTGGGGCTCTGTGCTTTCTTTCGTTCTGAACAAGTGTTACTGTTTTCTGCACAAAAGCGATTCTGCGAAGCAATGTGAACAGGCACAGAGAAGGTGCTATCAGGGAATTCTATGCCTGCCTTTCCTTAGTGCTCTGCAAGCTCTCCAGGACAACATAAAATCTGGGGTTCTGTGCTTTCTTTCATTCTGAACAAGTGTTACTGTTTTCTGCACAAAAGCGATTCTGCGAAGCAATGTGAACACTTCTGTTTCCCAGGCACAGAGAAGGTGCTAGCAGGGAATTCTCTGCCTGCCTTTCCTCAGTGCTCTGCAAGCTCTCCAGGACAACATAAAATCTGGGGTTCTGTGCTTTCTTTCATTCTGAACAAGTGTTACTGTTTTCTGCACAAAAGCGATTCTGCGAAGCAATGTGAACACTTGTGCTTCCCAGGCACAGAGAAGGTGCTAGCAGGGAATTCTCTGCCTGCCTTTCCCCAGTGCTCTGCAAGCTCTCCAGGACAACATAAAATCTGGGGCTCTGTGCTTTCTTTCGTTCTGAACAAGTGTTACTGTTTTCTGCACAAAAGCGATTCTGCAAAGCAATGTGAACACTTGTGCTTCCCAGGCACAGAGAAGGTGCTAGCAGGGAATTCTCTGCCTGCCTTTCCCCAGTGCTCTGCAAGCTCTCCAGGACAACATAAAATCTGGGGCTCTGTGCTTTCTTTCGTTCTGAACAAGTGTTACTGTTTTCTGCACAAAAGCAATTCTGCAAAGCAATGTGAACACTTCTGCTTCCCAGGCACAGAGAAGGTGCTAGCAGGGAATTCTCTGCCTGCCTTTCCCCAGTGCTCTGCAAGCTCTCCAGGACAACAGCAAATCTGGGTTCTGTGCTTTCTTTCGTTCTGAACAAGTGTTACTGTTTTCTGCACAAAAGCGATTCTGCGAAGCAAAGTGAACACTTCTGTTTCCCAGGCACAGAGAAGGTGCTAGCAGGGAATTCTCTGCCTGCCTTTCCCCAGTGCTCTGCAAGCTCTCCAGGACAACATAAAATCTGGGGTTCTGTGCTTTCTTTCATTCTGAACAAGTGTTACTGTTTTCTGCACAAAAGCGATTCTGCGAAGCAATGTGAACACTTGTGCTTCCCAGGCACAGAGAAGGTGCTAGCAGGGAATTCTCTGCCTGCCTTTCCCCAGTGCTCTGCAAGCTCTCCAGGACAACATAAAATCTGGGGTTCTGTGCTTTCTTTCATTCTGAACAAGTGTTACTGTTTTCTGCACAAAAGCGATTCTGCGAAGCAATGTGAACACTTGTGCTTCCCAGGCACAGAGAAGGTGCTAGCAGGGAATTCTCTGCCTGCCTTTCCCCAGTGCTCTGCAAGCTCTCCAGGACAACATAAAATCTGGGGCTCTGTGCTTTCTTTCGTTCTGAACAAGTGTTACTGTTTTCTGCACAAAAGCGATTCTGCAAAGCAATGTGAACACTTGTGCTTCCCAGGCACAGAGAAGGTGCTAGCAGGGAATTCTCTGCCTGCCTTTCCCCAGTGCTCTGCAAGCTCTCCAGGACAACATAAAATCTGGGGCTCTGTGCTTTCTTTCGTTCTGAACAAGTGTTACTGTTTTCTGCACAAAAGCGATTCTGCAAAGCAATGTGAACACTTCCCCTTCCCAGGCACAGAGAAGGTGCTAGCAGGGAATTCTCTGCCTGCCTTTCCCCAGTGCTCTGCAAGCTCTCCAGGACAACATAAAATCTGGGGCTCTGTGCTTTCTTTCGTTCTGAACAAGTGTTACTGTTTTCTGCACAAAAGCGATTCTGCGAAGCAATGTGAACACTTCTGCTTCCCAGGCACAGAGAAGGTGCTAGCAGGGAATTCTCTGCCTGCCTTTCCCCAGTGCTCTGCAAGCTCTCCAGGACAACAGCAAATCTGGGGCTCTGTGCTTTCTTTCGTTCTGAACAAGTGTTACTGTTTTCTGCACAAAAGCGATTCTGCGAAGCAATGTGAACACTTGTGCTTCCCAGGCACAGAGAAGGTGCTAGCAGGGAATTCTCTGCCTGCCTTTCCCCAGTGCTCTGCAAGCTCTCCAGGACAACAGCAAATCTGGGGCTCTGTGCTTTCTTTCGTTCTGAACAAGTGTTACTGTTTTCTGCACAAACGCGATTCTGCGAAGCAATGTGAACAGGCACAGAGAAGGTGCTAGCAGGGAATTCTGTGCCTGCCTTTCCTCAGTGCTCTGCAAGCTCTCCAGGACAACATAAACTCTGGGGCTCTGTGCTTTCTTTCATTCTGAACAAGTGTTACTGTTTTCTGCACAAAAGCGATTCTGCGAAGCAAAGTGAACACTTCTGCTTCCCAGGCACAGAGAAGGTGCTAGCAGGGAATTCTCTGCCTGCCTTTCCCCAGTGCTCTGCAAGCTCTCCAGGACAATATAAAATCTGGGGCTCTGTGCTTTCTTTCGTTCTGAACAAGTGTTACTGTTTTCTGCACAAAAGCGATTCTGCGAAGCAATGTGAACACTTGTGCTTCCCAGGCACAGAGAAGGTGCTAGCAGGGAATTCTCTGCCTGCCTTTCCCCAGTGCTCTGCAAGCTCTCCAGGACAACATAAAATCTGGGGCTCTGTGCTTTCTTTCGTTCTGAACAAGTGTTACTGTTTTCTGCACAAAAGCGATTCTGCGAAGCAATGTGAACAGGCACAGAGAAGGTGCTATCAGGGAATTCTATGCCTGCCTTTCCTTAGTGCTCTGCAAGCTCTCCAGGACAACATAAAATCTGGGGTTCTGTGCTTTCTTTCATTCTGAACAAGTGTTACTGTTTTCTGCACAAAAGCGATTCTGCGAAGCAATGTGAACACTTCTGCTTCCCAGGCACAGAGAAGATGCTAGCAGGGAATTCTCTGCCTGCCTTTCCTCAGTGCTCTGCAAGCTCTCCAGGACAACATAAAATCTGGGGTTCTGTGCTTTCTTTCATTCTGAACAAGTGTTACTGTTTTCTGCACAAAAGCGATTCTGCGAAGCAATGTGAACACTTGTGCTTCCCAGGCACAGAGAAGGTGCTAGCAGGGAATTCTCTGCCTGCCTTTCCCCAGTGCTCTGCAAGCTCTCCAGGACAACATAAAATCTGGGGCTCTGTGCTTTCTTTCGTTCTGAACAAGTGTTACTGTTTTCTGCACAAAAGCGATTCTGCAAAGCAATGTGAACACTTGTGCTTCCCAGGCACAGAGAAGGTGCTAGCAGGGAATTCTCTGCCTGCCTTTCCCCAGTGCTCTGCAAGCTCTCCAGGACAACATAAAATCTGGGGCTCTGTGCTTTCTTTCGTTCTGAACAAGTGTTACTGTTTTCTGCACAAAAGCGATTCTGCAAAGCAATGTGAACACTTCCCCTTCCCAGGCACAGAGAAGGTGCTAGCAGGGAATTCTCTGCCTGCCTTTCCCCAGTGCTCTGCAAGCTCTCCAGGACAACATAAAATCTGGGGCTCTGTGCTTTCTTTCGTTCTGAACAAGTGTTACTGTTTTCTGCACAAAAGCGATTCTGCGAAGCAATGTGAACACTTCTGCTTCCCAGGCACAGAGAAGGTGCTAGCAGGGAATTCTCTGCCTGCCTTTCCCCAGTGCTCTGCAAGCTCTCCAGGACAACAGCAAATCTGGGGCTCTGTGCTTTCTTTCGTTCTGAACAAGTGTTACTGTTTTCTGCACAAAAGCGATTCTGCGAAGCAATGTGAACACTTGTGCTTCCCAGGCACAGAGAAGGTGCTAGCAGGGAATTCTCTGCCTGCCTTTCCCCAGTGCTCTGCAAGCTCTCCAGGACAACATAAAATCTGGGGCTCTGTGCTTTCTTTCGTTCTGAACAAGTGTTACTGTTTTCTGCACAAACGCGATTCTGCGAAGCAATGTGAACAGGCACAGAGAAGGTGCTAGCAGGGAATTCTGTGCCTGCCTTTCCTCAGTGCTCTGCAAGCTCTCCAGGACAACATAAACTCTGGGGCTCTGTGCTTTCTTTCGTTCTGAACAAGTGTTACTGTTTTCTGCACAAAAGCGATTCTGCGAAGCAATGTGAACACTTCTGCTTCCCAGGCACAGAGAAGGTGCTAGCAGGGAATTGTCTGCCTGCCTTTCCCCAGTGCTCTGCAAGCTCTCCAGGACAACATAAAATCTGGGGCTCTGTGCTTTCTTTCGTTCTGAACAAGTGTTACTGTTTTCTGCACAAAAGCGATTCTGCGAAGCAATGTGAACACTTCTGCTTCCCAGGCACAGAGAAGGTGCTAGCAGGGAATTCTCTGCCTGCCTTTCCCCAGTGCTCTGCAAGCTCTCCAGGACAACAGCAAATCTGGGGCTCTGTGCTTTCTTTCGTTCTGAACAAGTGTTACTGTTTTCTGCACAAAAGCGATTCTGCGAAGCAATGTGAACACTTGTGCTTCCCAGGCACAGAGAAGGTGCTAGCAGGGAATTCTCTGCCTGCCTTTCCCCAGTGCTCTGCAAGCTCTCCAGGACAACATAAAATCTGGGGCTCTGTGCTTTCTTTCGTTCTGAACAAGTGTTACTGTTTTCTGCACAAAAGCGATTCTGCGAAGCAATGTGAACAGGCACAGAGAAGGTGCTAGCAGGGAATTCTCTGCCTGCCTTTCCTCACTGCTCTGCAAGCTCTCCAGGACAACATAAAATCTGGGGCTCTGTGCTTTCTTTCATTCTGAACAAGTGTTACTGTTTTCTGCACAAAAGCGATACTGCGAAGCAAAGTGAACACTTCTGCTTCCCAGGCACAGAGAAGGTGCTAGCAGGGAATTCTCTGCCTGCCTTTCCCCAGTGCTCTGCAAGCTCTCCAGGACAACAGCAAATCTGGGGCTCTGTGCTTTCTTTCGTTCTGAACAAGTGTTACTGTTTTCTGCACAAAAGCGATTCTGCGAAGCAATATGAACACGTGTGCTTCCCAGGCACAGAGAAGGTGCTAGCAGGGAATTCTCTGCCTGCCTTTCCCCAGTGCTCTGCAAGCTCTCCAGGACAACATAAAATCTGGGGCTCTGTGCTTTCTTTCGTTCTGAACAAGTGTTACTGTTTTCTGCACAAAAGCGGTTCTGCGAAGCAATGTGAAAACTTGTGCTTCCCAGGCACAGAGAAGGTGCTAGCAGGGAATTCTCTGCCTGCCTTTCCCCAGTGCTCTGCAAGCTCTCCAGGACAACATAAAATCTGGGGCTCTGTGCTTTCTTTCGTTCTGAACAAGTGTTACTGTTTTCTGCACAAAAGCGATTCTGCGAAGCAATGTGAACACTTGTGCTTCCCAGGCACAGAGAAGGTGCTAGCAGGGAATTCTCTGCCTGCCTTTCCCCAGTGCTCTGCAAGCTCTCCAGGACAACATAAAATCTGGGGCTCTGTGCTTTCTTTCGTTCTGAACAAGTGTTACTGTTTTCTGCACAAAAGCAATTCTGCAAAGCAATGTGAACACTTCTGCTTCCCAGGCACAGAGAAGGTGCTAGCAGGGAATTCTCTGCCTGCCTTTCCCCAGTGCTCTGCAAGCTCTCCAGGACAACAGCAAATCTGGGGCTCTGTGCTTTCTTTCGTTCTGAACAAGTGTTACTGTTTTCTGCACAAAAGCGATTCTGCGAAGCAAAGTGAACACTTCTGTTTCCCAGGCACAGAGAAGGTGCTAGCAGGGAATTCTCTGCCTGCCTTTCCCCAGTGCTCTGCAAGCTCTCCAGGACAACATAAAATCTGGGGTTCTGTGCTTTCTTTCGTTCTGAACAAGTGTTACTGTTTTCTGCACAAAAGCGATTCTGCGAAGCAATGTGAACACTTGTGCTTCCCAGGCACAGAGAAGGTGCTAGCAGGGAATTCTCTGCCTGACTTTCCCCAGTGCTCTGCAAGCTCTCCAGGACAACATAAAATCTGGGGCTCTGTGCTTTCTTTCGTTCTGAACAAGTGTTACTGTTTTCTGCACAAAAGCGATTCTGCGAAGCAATGTGAACAGGCACAGAGAAGGTGCTATCAGGGAATTCTATGCCTGCCTTTCCTTAGTGCTCTGCAAGCTCTCCAGGACAACATAAAATCTGGGGTTCTGTGCTTTCTTTCATTCTGAACAAGTGTTACTGTTTTCTGCACAAAAGCGATTCTGCGAAGCAATGTGAACACTTCTGCTTCCCAGGCACAGAGAAGGTGCTAGCAGGGAATTCTCTGCCTGCCTTTCCTCAGTGCTCTGCAAGCTCTCCAGGACAACATAAAATCTGGGGTTCTGTGCTTTCTTTCATTCTGAACAAGTGTTACTGTTTTCTGCACAAAAGCGATTCTGCGAAGCAATGTGAACACTTGTGCTTCCCAGGCACAGAGAAGGTGCTAGCAGGGAATTCTCTGCCTGCCTTTCCCCAGTGCTCTGCAAGCTCTCCAGGACAACATAAAATCTGGGGCTCTGTGCTTTCTTTCGTTCTGAACAAGTGTTACTGTTTTCTGCACAAAAGCGATTCTGCGAAGCAATGTGAACACTTGTGCTTCCCAGGCACAGAGAAGGTGCTAGCAGGGAATTCTCTGCCTGCCTTTCCCCAGTGCTCTGCAAGCTCTCCAGGACAACATAAAATCTGGGGCTCTGTGCTTTCTTTCGTTCTGAACAAGTGTTACTGTTTTCTGCACAAAAGCGATTCTGCGAAGCAAAGTGAACACTTCTGCTTCCCAGGCACAGAGAAGGTGCTAGCAGGGAATTCTCTGCCTGCCTTTCCCCAGTGCTCTGCAAGCTCTCCAGGACAACATAAAATCTGGGGCTCTGTGCTTTCTTTCGTTCTGAACAAGTGTTACTGTTTTCTGCACAAAAGCGATTCTGCGAAGCAATATGAACACGTGTGCTTCCCAGGCACAGAGAAGGTGCTAGCAGGGAATTCTCTGCCTGCCTTTCCCCAGTGCTCTGCAAGCTCTCCAGGACAACAGCAAATCTGGGGCTCTGTGCTTTCTTTCGTTCTGAACAAGTGTTACTGTTTTCTGCACAAAAGCGATTCTGCGAAGCAATGTGAACACTTGTGCTTCCCAGGCACAGAGAAGGTGCTAGCAGGGAATTCTCTGCCTGCCTTTCCCCAGTGCTCTGCAAGCTCTCCAGGACAACATAAAATCTGGGGCTCTGTGCTTTCTTTCGTTCTGAACAAGTGTTACTGTTTTCTGCACAAAAGCGATTCTGCGAAGCAATGTGAACAGGCACAGAGAAGGTGCTAGCAGGGAATTCTCTGCCTGCCTTTCCCCAGTGCTCTGCAAGCTCTCCAGGACAACATAAAATCTGGGGCTCTGTGCTTTCTTTCGTTCTGAACAAGTGTTACTGTTTTCTGCACAAAAGCGATACTGCGAAGCAAAGTGAACACTTCTGCTTCCCAGGCACAGAGAAGGTGCTAGCAGGGAATTCTCTGCCTGCCTTTCCCCAGTGCTCTGCAAGCTCTCCAGGACAACATAAAATCTGGGGCTCTGTGCTTTCTTTCGTTCTGAACAAGTGTTACTGTTTTCTGCACAAAAGCGATTCTGCGAAGCAATGTGAACACTTGTGCTTCCCAGGCACAGAGAAGGTGCTAGCAGGGAATTCTCTGCCTGCCTTTCCCCAGTGCTCTGCAAGCTCTCCAGGACAACATAAAATCTGGGGCTCTGTGCTTTCTTTCGTTCTGAACAAGTGTTACTGTTTTCTGCACAAAAGCGATTCTGCGAAGCAATGTGAACAGGCACAGAGAAGGTGCTAGCAGGGAATTCTCTGCCTGCCTTTCCCCAGTGCTCTGCAAGCTCTCCAGGACAACATAAAATCTGGGGCTCTGTGCTTTCTTTCGTTCTGAACAAGTGTTACTGTTTTCTGCACAAAAGCGATTCTGCGAAGCAATGTGAACAGGCACAGAGAAGGTGCTAGCAGGGAATTCTCTGCCTGCCTTTCCCCAGTGCTCTGCAAGCTCTCCAGGACAACATAAAATCTGGGGCTCTGTGCTTTCTTTCATTCTGAACAAGTGTTACTGTTTTCTGCACAAAAGCGATACTGCGAAGCAAAGTGAACACTTCTGCTTCCCAGGCACAGAGAAGGTGCTAGCAGGGAATTCTCTGCCTGCCTTTCCCCAGTGCTCTGCAAGCTCTCCAGGACAACATAAAATCTGGGGCTCTGTGCTTTCTTTCGTTCTGAACAAGTGTTACTGTTTTCTGCACAAAAGCGATTCTGCGAAGCAATGTGAACACTTGTGCTTCCCAGGCACAGAGAAGGTGCTAGCAGGGAATTCTCTGCCTGCCTTTCCCCAGTGCTCTGCAAGCTCTCCAGGACAACATAAAATCTGGGGCTCTGTGCTTTCTTTCGTTCTGAACAAGTGTTACTGTTTTCTGCACAAAAGCGATTCTGCGAAGCAATGTGAACAGGCACAGAGAAGGTGCTAGCAGGGAATTCTCTGCCTGCCTTTCCCCAGTGCTCTGCAAGCTCTCCAGGACAACATAAAATCTGGGGCTCTGTGCTTTCTTTCATTCTGAACAAGTGTTACTGTTTTCTGCACAAAAGCGATACTGCGAAGCAAAGTGAACACTTCTGCTTCCCAGGCACAGAGAAGGTGCTAGCAGGGAATTCTCTGCCTGCCTTTCCCCAGTGCTCTGCAAGCTCTCCAGGACAACATAAAATCTGGGGCTCTGTGCTTTCTTTCGTTCTGAACAAGTGTTACTGTTTTCTGCACAAAAGCGATTCTGCGAAGCAATGTGAACACTTGTGCTTCCCAGGCACAGAGAAGGTGCTAGCAGGGAATTCTCTGCCTGCTTTTCCCCAGTGCTCTGCAAGCTCTCCAGGACAACATAAAATCTGGGGCTCTGTGCTTTCTTTCGTTCTGAACAAGTGTTACTGTTTTCTGCACAAAAGCGATTCTGCGAAGCAATGTGAACACTTCTGCTTCCCAGGCACAGAGAAGGTGCTAGCAGGGAATTCTCTGCCTGCCTTTCCCCAGTGCTCTGCAAGCTCTCCAGGACAACATAAAATCTGGGGCTCTGTGCTTTCTTTCGTTCTGAACAAGTGTTACTGTTTTCTGCACAAAAGCAATTCTGCGAAGCAATGTGAACACTTGTGCTTCCCAGGCACAGAGAAGGTGCTAGCAGGGAATTCTCTGCCTGCCTTTCCCCAGTGCTCTGCAAGCTCTCCAGGACAACATAAAATCTGGGGCTCTGTGCTTTCTTTCGTTCTGAACAAGTGTTACTGTTTTCTGCACAAAAGCGATTCTGCGAAGCAATGTGAACACTTGTGCTTCCCAGGCACAGAGAAGGTGCTAGCAGGGAATTCTCTGCCTGCCTTTCCCCAGTGCTCTGCAAGCTCTCCAGGACAACATAAAATCTGGGGCTCTGTGCTTTCTTTCGTTCTGAACAAGTGTTACTGTTTTCTGCACAAAAGCGATTCTGCGAAGCAATGTGAACACTTCTGCTTCCCAGGCACAGAGAAGGTGCTAGCAGGGAATTCTCTGCCTGCCTTTCCCCAGTGCTCTGCAAGCTCTCCAGGACAACAGCAAATCTGGGGCTCTGTGCTTTCTTTCGTTCTGAACAAGTGTTACTGTTTTCTGCACAAAAGCGATTCTGCGAAGCAATGTGAACACTTCTGCTTCCCAGGCACAGAGAAGGTGCTATCAGGGAATTCTCTGCCTGCCTTTCCCCAGTGCTCTGCAAGCTCTCCAGGACAACAGCAAATCTGGGGCTCTGTGCTTTCTTTCGTTCTGAACAAGTGTTACTGTTTTCTGCACAAAAGCAATTCTGCAAAGCAATGTGAACACTTCTGCTTCCCAGGCACAGAGAAGGATCTAGCAGGGAATTCTCTGCCTGCGTTTCCCCAGTGCTCTGCAAGCTCTCCAGGACAACATAAAATCTGGGGCTCTGTGCTTCCTTTCGTTCTGAACAAGTGTTACTGTTTTCTGCACAAAAGCGATTCTGCGAAGCAATGTGAACAGGCACAGAGAAGGTGCTAGCAGGGAATTCTCTGCCTGCCTTTCCTCAGTGCTCTGCAAGCTCTCCAGGACAACATAAAATCTGGGGCTCTGTGCTTTCTTTCGTTCTGAACAAGTGTTACTGTTTTCTGCACAAAAGCGATTCTGCGAAGCAATGTGAACAGGCACAGAGAAGGTGCTAGCAGGGAATTCTCTGCCTGCCTTTCCTCAGTGCTCTGCAAGCTCTCCAGGACAACATAAAATCTGGGGCTCTGTGCTTTCTTTCGTTCTGAACAAGTGTTACTGTTTTCTGCACAAAAGCGATACTGCGAAGCAAAGTGAACACTTCTGCTTCCCAGGCACAGAGAAGGTGCTAGCAGGGAATTCTCTGCCTGCCTTTCCCCAGTGCTCTGCAAGCTCTCCAGGACAACATAAAATCTGGGGCTCTGTGCTTTCTTTCGTTCTGAACAAGTGTTACTGTTTTCTGCACAAAAGCGATTCTGCGAAGCAATATGAACACGTGTGCTTCCCAGGCACAGAGAAGGTGCTAGCAGGGAATTCTCTGCCTGCCTTTCCCCAGTGCTCTGCAAGCTCTCCAGGACAACAGCAAATCTGGGGCTCTGTGCTTTCTTTCGTTCTGAACAAGTGTTACTGTTTTCTGCACAAAAGCGATTCTGCGAAGCAATGTGAACACTTGTGCTTCCCAGGCACAGAGAAGGTGCTAGCAGGGAATTCTCTGCCTGCTTTTCCCCAGTGCTCTGCAAGCTCTCCAGGACAACAGCAAATCTGGGGCTCTGTGCTTTCTTTCGTTCTGAACAAGTGTTACTGTTTTCTGCACAAAAGCGATTCTGCGAAGCAATGTGAACACTTCTGCTTCCCAGGCACAGAGAAGGTGCTAGCAGGGAATTCTCTGCCTGCCTTTCCCCAGTGCTCTGCAAGCTCTCCAGGACAACAGCAAATCTGGGGCTCTGTGCTTTCTTTCGTTCTGAACAAGTGTTACTGTTTTCTGCACAAAAGCGATTCTGCGAAGCAATGTGAACACTTGTGCTTCCCAGGCACAGAGAAGGTGCTAGCAGGGAAGTCTCTGCCTGCCTTTCCCCAGTGCTCTGCAAGCTCTCCAGGACAACATAAAATCTGGGGCTCTGTGCTTTCTTTCGTTCTGAACAAGTGTTACTGTTTTCTGCACAAAAGTGATTCTGCAAAGCAATGTGAACACTTCTGCTTCCCAGGCACAGAGAAGGTGCTAGCAGGGAATTCTCTGCCTGCCTTTCCCCAGTGCTCTGCAAGCTCTCCAGGACAACAGCAAATCTGGGGCTCTGTGCTTTCTTTCGTTCTGAACAAGTGTTACTGTTTTCTGCACAAAAGCGATTCTGCGAAGCAATGTGAACACTTGTGCTTCCCAGGCACAGAGAAGGTGCTAGCAGGGAATTCTCTGCCTGCCTTTCCCCAGTGCTCTGCAAGCTCTCCAGGACAACATAAAATCTGGGGCTCTGTGCTTTCTTTCGTTCTGAACAAGTGCTACTGTTTTCTGCACAAAAGCGATTCTGCGAAGCAATGTGAACACTTGTGCTTCCCAGGCACAGAGAAGGTGCTAGCAGGGAATTCTCTGCCTGCCTTTCCCCAGTGCTCTGCAAGCTCTCCAGGACAACAGCAAATCTGGGGCTCTGTGCTTTCTTTCGTTCTGAACAAGTGTTACTGTTTTCTGCACAAAAGCGATTCTGCGAAGCAATGTGAACACTTGTGCTTCCCAGGCACAGAGAAGGTGCTAGCAGGGAATTCTCTGCCTGCCTTTCCCCAGTGCTCTGCAAGCTCTCCAGGACAACAGCAAATCTGGGGCTCTGTGCTTTCTTTCGTTCTGAACAAGTGTTACTGTTTTCTGCACAAAAGCAATTCTGCAAAGCAATGTGAACACTTCTGCTTCCCAGGCACAGAGAAGGATCTAGCAGGGAATTCTCTGCCTGCGTTTCCCCAGTGCTCTGCAAGCTCTCCAGGACAACATAAAATCTGGGGCTCTGTGCTTTCTTTCGTTCTGAACAAGTGTTACTGTTTTCTGCACAAAAGCGATACTGCGAAGCAAAGTGAACACTTCTGCTTCCCAGGCACAGAGAAGGTGCTAGCAGGGAATTCTCTGCCTGCCTTTCCCCAGTGCTCTGCAAGCTCTCCAGGACAACAGCAAATCTGGGGCTCTGTGCTTTCTTTCGTTCTGAACAAGTGTTACTGTTTTCTGCACAAAAGCGATTCTGCGAAGCAATATGAACACGTGTGCTTCCCAGGCACAGAGAAGGTGCTAGCAGGGAATTCTCTGCCTGCCTTTCCCCAGTGCTCTGCAAGCTCTCCAGGACAACAGCAAAGCTGGGGCTCTGTGCTTTCTTTCGTTCTGAACAAGTGTTACTGTTTTCTGCACAAAAGCGATTCTGCGAAGCAATGTGAACACTTGTGCTTCCCAGGCACAGAGAAGGTGCTAGCAGGGAATTCTCTGCCTGCTTTTCCCCAGTGCTCTGCAAGCTCTCCAGGACAACAGCAAATCTGGGGCTCTGTGCTTTCTTTCGTTCTGAACAAGTGTTACTGTTTTCTGCACAAAAGCGATTCTGCGAAGCAATGTGAACACTTGTGCTTCCCAGGCACAGAGAAGGTGCTAGCAGGGAAGTCTCTGCCTGCCTTTCCCCAGTGCTCTGCAAGCTCTCCAGGACAACATAAAATCTGGGGCTCTGTGCTTTCTTTCGTTCTGAACAAGTGTTACTGTTTTGTGCACAAAAGCGATTCTGCAAAGCAATGTGAACACTTCTGCTTCCCAGGCACAGAGAAGGTGCTAGCAGGGAATTCTCTGCCTGCCTTTCCCCAGTGCTCTGCAAGCTCTCCAGGACAACAGCAAATCTGGGGCTCTGTGCTTTCTTTCGTTCTGAACAAGTGTTACTGTTTTCTGCACAAAAGCGATTCTGCGAAGCAATGTGAACACTTGTGCTTCCCAGGCACAGAGAAGGTGCTAGCAGGGAATTCTCTGCCTGCCTTTCCCCAGTGCTCTGCAAGCTCTCCAGGACAACATAAAATCTGGGGCTCTGTGCTTTCTTTCGTTCTGAACAAGTGTTACTGTTTTCTGCACAAAAGCGATTCTGCAAAGCAATGTGAACACTTCCCCTTCCCAGGCACAGAGAGGGTGCTAGCAGGGAATTCTCTGCCTGCCTTTCCCCAGTGCTCTGCAAGCTCTCCAGGACAACAGCAAATCTGGGGCTCTGTGCTTTCTTTCGTTCTGAACAAGTGTTACTGTTTTCTGCACAAAAGCGATTCTGCGAAGCAATGTGAACACTTGTGCTTCCCAGGCACAGAGAAGGTGCTAGCAGGGAATTCTCTGCCTGCCTTTCCCCAGTGCTCTGCAAGCTCTCCAGGACAACATAAAATCTGGGGCTCTGTGCTTTCTTTCGTTCTGAACAAGTGTTACTGTTTTCTGCACAAAAGCGATTCTGCGAAGCAATGTGAACAGGCACAGAGAAGGTGCTAGCAGGGAATTCTCTGCCTGCCTTTCCTCACTGCTCTGCAAGCTCTCCAGGACAACATAAAATCTGGGGCTCTGTGCTTTCTTTCATTCTGAACAAGTGTTACTGTTTTCTGCACAAAAGCGATTCTGCGAAGCAAAGTGAACACTTCTGCTTCCCAGGCACAGAGAAGGTGCTAGCAGGGAATTCTCTGCCTGCCTTTCCCCAGTGCTCTGCAAGCTCTCCAGGACAACATAAAATCTGGGGCTCTGTGCTTTCTTTCGTTCTGAACAAGTGTTACTGTTTTCTGCACAAAAGCGATTCTGCGAAGCAATATGAACACGTGTGCTTCCCAGGCACAGAGAAGGTGCTAGCAGGGAATTCTCTGCCTGCCTTTCCCCAGTGCTCTGCAAGCTCTCCAGGACAACAGCAAATCTGGGGCTCTGTGCTTTCTTTCGTTCTGAACAAGTGTTACTGTTTTCTGCACAAAAGCGATTCTGCGAAGCAATGTGAACACTTCTGCTTCCCAGGCACAGAGAAGGTGCTAGCAGGGAATTCTCTGCCTGCCTTTCCCCAGTGCTCTGCAAGCTCTCCAGGACAACATAAAATCTGGGGCTCTGTGCTTTCTTTCGTTCTGAACAAGTGTTACTGTTTTCTGCACAAAAGCGATTCTGCGAAGCAATGTGAACACTTGTGCTTCCCAGGCACAGAGAAGGTGCTAGCAGGGAATTCTCTGCCTGCCTTTCCCCAGTGCTCTGCAAGCTCTCCAGGACAACATAAAATCTGGGGCTCTGTGCTTTCTTTCGTTCTGAACAAGTGTTACTGTTTTCTGCACAAAAGCGATTCTGCGAAGCAATGTGAACAGGCACAGAGAAGGTGCTAGCAGGGAATTCTCTGCCTGCCTTTCCTCACTGCTCTGCAAGCTCTCCAGGACAACATAAAATCTGGGGCTCTGTGCTTTCTTTCGTTCTGAACAAGTGTTACTGTTTTCTGCACAAAAGCGATTCTGCGAAGCAAAGTGAACACTTCTGCTTCCCAGGCACAGAGAAGGTGCTAGCAGGGAATTCTCTGCCTGCCTTTCCCCAGTGCTCTGCAAGCTCTCCAGGACAACATAAAATCTGGGGCTCTGTGCTTTCTTTCGTTCTGAACAAGTGTTACTGTTTTCTGCACAAAAGCGATTCTGCGAAGCAATATGAACACGTGTGCTTCCCAGGCACAGAGAAGGTGCTAGCAGGGAATTCTCTGCCTGCCTTTCCCCAGTGCTCTGCAAGCTCTCTAGGACAACAGCAAATCTGGGGCTCTGTGCTTTCTTTCGTTCTGAACAAGTGTTACTGTTTTCTGCACAAAAGCGATTCTGCGAAGCAATGTGAACACTTGTGCTTCCCAGGCACAGAGAAGGTGCTAGCAGGGAATTCTCTGCCTGCCTTTCCCCAGTGCTCTGCAAGCTCTCCAGGACAACATAAAATCTGGGGCTCTGTGCTTTCTTTTGTTCTGAACAAGTGTTACTGTTTTCTGCACAAAAGCGATTCTGCGAAGCAATGTGAACACTTCTGCTTCCCAGGCACAGAGAGGGTGCTAGCAGGGAATTCTCTGCCTGCCTTTCCCCAGTGCTCTGCAAGCTCTCCAGGACAACAGCAAATCTGGGGCTCTGTGCTTTCTTTCGTTCTGAACAAGTGTTACTGTTTTCTGCACAAAAGCGATTCTGCGAAGCAATGTGAACACTTGTGCTTCCCAGGCACAGAGAAGGTGCTAGCAGGGAATTCTCTGCCTGCCTTTCCCCAGTGCTCTGCAAGCTCTCCAGGACAACATAAAATCTGGGGCTCTGTGCTTTCTTTCGTTCTGAACAAGTGTTACTGTTTTCTGCACAAAAGCGATTCTGCAAAGCAATGTGAACACTTCCCCTTCCCAGGCACAGAGAAGGTGCTAGCAGGGAATTCTCTGCCTGCCTTTCCCCAGTGCTCTGCAAGCTCTCCAGGACAACAGCAAATCTGGGGCTCTGTGCTTTCTTTCGTTCTGAACAAGTGTTACTGTTTTCTGCACAAAAGCAATTCTGCAAAGCAATGTGAACACTTCTGCTTCCCAGGCACAGAGAAGGATCTAGCAGGGAATTCTCTGCTTGCGTTTCCCCAGTGCTCTGCAAGCTCTCCAGGACAACATAAAATCTGGGGCTCTGTGCTTTCTTTCGTTCTGAACAAGTGTTACTGTTTTCTGCACAAAAGCGATTCTGCGAAGCAATGTGAACAGGCACAGAGAAGGTGCTAGCAGGGAATTCTCTGCCTGCCTTTCCTCAGTGCTCTGCAAGCTCTCCAGGACAACATAAAATCTGGGGCTCTGTGCTTTCTTTCGTTCTGAACAAGTGTTACTGTTTTCTGCACAAAAGCGATTCTGCGAAGCAATGTGAACAGGCACAGAGAAGGTGCTAGCAGGGAATTCTCTGCCTGCCTTTCCTCAGTGCTCTGCAAGCTCTCCAGGACAACATAAAATCTGGGGCTCTGTGCTTTCTTTCATTCTGAACAAGTGTTACTGTTTTCTGCACAAAAGCGATACTGCGAAGCAAAGTGAACACTTCTGCTTCCCAGGCACAGAGAAGGTGCTAGCAGGGAATTCTCTGCCTGCCTTTCCCCAGTGCTCTGCAAGCTCTCCAGGACAACAGCAAATCTGGGGCTCTGTGCTTTCTTTCGTTCTGAACAAGTGTTACTGTTTTCTGCACAAAAGCGATTCTGCGAAGCAATGTGAACACTTCTGCTTCCCAGGCACAGAGAAGGTGCTAGCAGGGAATTCTCTGCCTGCCTTTCCCCAGTGCTCTGCAAGCTCTCCAGGACAACAGCAAATCTGGGGCTCTGTGCTTTCTTTCGTTCTGAACAAGTGTTACTGTTTTCTGCACAAAAGCGATTCTGCGAAGCAATGTGAACACTTGTGCTTCCCAGGCACAGAGAAGGTGCTAGCAGGGAATTCTCTGCCTGCCTTTCCCCAGTGCTCTGCAAGCTCTCCAGGACAACATAAAATCTGGGGCTCTGTGCTTTCTTTCGTTCTGAACAAGTGTTACTGTTTTCTGCACAAAAGCGATTCTGCGAAGCAATGTGAACACTTGTGCTTCCCAGGCACAGAGAAGGTGCTAGCAGGGAATTCTCTGCCTGCCTTTCCCCAGTGCTCTGCAAGCTCTCCAGGACAACAGCAAATCTGGGGCTCTGTGCTTTCTTTCGTTCTGAACAAGTGTTACTGTTTTCTGCACAAAAGCGATTCTGCGAAGCAATGTGAACACTTGTGCTTCCCAGGCACAGAGAAGGTGCTAGCAGGGAAGTCTCTGCCTGCCTTTCCCCAGTGCTCTGCAAGCTCTCCAGGACAACATAAAATCTGGGGCTCTGTGCTTTCTTTCATTCTGAACAAGTGTTACTGTTTTCTGCACAAAAGCGATTCTGCGAAGCAAAGTGAACACTTCTGCTTCCCAGGCACAGAGAAGGTGCTAGCAGGGAATTCTCTGCCTGCCTTTCCCCAGTGCTCTGCAAGCTCTCCAGGACAACATAAAATCTGGGGCTCTGTGCTTTCTTTCGTTCTGAACAAGTGTTACTGTTTTCTGCACAAAAGCGATTCTGCGAAGCAAAGTGAACACTTCTGTTTCCCAGGCACAGAGAAGGTGCTAGCAGGGAATTCTCTGCCTGCCTTTCCTCACTGCTCTGCAAGCTCTCCAGGACAACAGCAAATCTGGGGCTCTGTGCTTTCTTTCGTTCTGAACAAGTGTTACTGTTTTCTGCACAAAAGCGATTCTGCGAAGCAAAGTGAACACTTCTGCTTCCCAGGCACAGAGAAGGTGCTAGCAGGGAATTCTCTGCCTGCCTTTCCCCAGTGCTCTGCAAGCTCTCCAGGACAACATAAAATCTGGGGCTCTGTGCTTTCTTTCGTTCTGAACAAGTGTTACTGTTTTCTGCACAAAAGCGATTCTGCGAAGCAATGTGAACACTTGTGCTTCCCAGGCACAGAGAAGGTGCTAGCAGGGAATTCTCTGCCTGCCTTTCCCCAGTGCTCTGCAAGCTCTCCAGGACAACATAAAATCTGGGGCTCTGTGCTTTCTTTCGTTCTGAACAAGTGTTACTGTTTTCTGCACAAAAGCGATTCTGCGAAGCAATGTGAACACTTGTGCTTCCCAGGCACAGAGAAGGTGCTAGCAGGGAATTCTCTGCCTGCCTTTCCCCAGTGCTCTGCAAGCTCTCCAGGACAACAGCAAATCTGGGGCTCTGTGCTTTCTTTCGTTCTGAACAAGTGTTACTGTTTTCTGCACAAAAGCGATTCTGGAAAGCAATGTGAACACTTCCCCTTCCCAGGCACAGAGAAGGTGCTAGCAGGGAATTCTCTGCCTGCCTTTCCCCAGTGCTCTGCAAGCTCTCCAGGACAACATAAAATCTGGGGCTCTGTGCTTTCTTTCGTTCTGAACAAGTGTTACTGTTTTCTGCACAAAAGCGATTCTGCGAAGCAATGTGAACACTTCTGCTTCCCAGGCACAGAGAAGGTGCTAGCAGGGAATTCTCTGCCTGCCTTTCCCCAGTGCTCTGCAAGCTCTCCAGGACAACAGCAAATCTGGGGCTCTGTGCTTTCTTTCGTTCTGAACAAGTGTTACTGTTTTCTGCACAAAAGCGATTCTGCGAAGCAATGTGAACACTTGTGCTTCCCAGGCACAGAGAAGGTGCTAGCAGGGAATTCTCTGCCTGCCTTTCCCCAGTGCTCTGCAAGCTCTCCAGGACAACATAAAATCTGGGGCTCTGTGCTTTCTTTCGTTCTGAACAAGTGTTATTGTTTTCTGCACAAACGCGATTCTGCGAAGCAATGTGAACAGGCACAGAGAAGGTGCTAGCAGGGAATTCTGTGCCTGCCTTTCCTCAGTGCTCTGCAAGCTCTCCAGGACAACATAAACTCTGGGGCTCTGTGCTTTCTTTCATTCTGAACAAGTGTTACTGTTTTCTGCACAAAAGCGATTCTGCGAAGCAAAGTGAACACTTCTGCTTCCCAGGCACAGAGAAGGTGCTAGCAGGGAATTCTCTGCCTGCCTTTCCCCAGTGCTCTGCAAGCTCTCCAGGACAATATAAAATCTGGGGCTCTGTGCTTTCTTTCGTTCTGAACAAGTGTTACTGTTTTCTGCACAAAAGCGATTCTGCGAAGCAATGTGAACACTTGTGCTTCCCAGGCACAGAGAAGGTGCTAGCAGGGAATTCTCTGCCTGCCTTTCCCCAGTGCTCTGCAAGCTCTCCAGGACAACATAAAATCTGGGGCTCTGTGCTTTCTTTCGTTCTGAACAAGTGTTACTGTTTTCTGCACAAAAGCGATTCTGCGAAGCAATGTGAACACTTCTGCTTCCCAGGCACAGAGAAGGTGCTAGCAGGGAATTGTCTGCCTGCCTTTCCCCAGTGCTCTGCAAGCTCTCCAGGACAACATAAAATCTGGGGCTCTGTGCTTTCTTTCGTTCTGAACAAGTGTTACTGTTTTCTGCACAAAAGCGATTCTGCGAAGCAATGTGAACAGGCACAGAGAAGGTGCTAGCAGGGAATTCTCTGCCTGCCTTTCCCCAGTGCTCTGCAAGCTCTCCAGGACAACATAAAATCTGGGGCTCTGTGCTTTCTTTCATTCTGAACAAGTGTTACTGTTTTCTGCACAAAAGCGATACTGCGAAGCAAAGTGAACACTTCTGCTTCCCAGGCACAGAGAAGGTGCTAGCAGGGAATTCTCTGCCTGCCTTTCCCCAGTGCTCTGCAAGCTCTCCAGGACAACAGCAAATCTGGGGCTCTGTGCTTTCTTTCGTTCTGAACAAGTGTTACTGTTTTCTGCACAAAAGCGATTCTGCGAAGCAATGTGAACACTTGTGCTTCCCAGGCACAGAGAAGGTGCTAGCAGGGAATTCTCTGCCTGCCTTTCCCCAGTGCTCTGCAAGCTCTCCAGGACAACAGCAAATCTGGGGCTCTGTGCTTTCTTTCGTTCTGAACAAGTGTTACTGTTTTCTGCACAAAAGCGATTCTGCGAAGCAATGTGAACACTTGTGCTTCCCAGGCACAGAGAAGGTGCTAGCAGGGAATTCTCTGCCTGCCTTTCCCCAGTGCTCTGCAAGCTCTCCAGGACAACATAAAATCTGGGGCTCTGTGCTTTCTTTCGTTCTGAACAAGTGTTACTGTTTTCTGCACAAAAGCGATTCTGCGAAGCAATGTGAACACTTGTGCTTCCCAGGCACAGAGAAGGTGCTAGCAGGGAATTCTCTGCCTGCCTTTCCCCAGTGCTCTGCAAGCTCTCCAGGACAACAGCAAATCTGGGGCTCTGTGCTTTCTTTCGTTCTGAACAAGTGTTACTGTTTTCTGCACAAAAGCGATTCTGCGAAGCAATGTGAACACTTGTGCTTCCCAGGCACAGAGAAGGTGCTAGCAGGGAATTCTCTGCCTGCCTTTCCCCAGTGCTCTGCAAGCTCTCCAGGACAACATAAAATCTGGGGCTCTGTGCTTTCTTTCGTTCTGAACAAGTGTTACTGTTTTCTGCACAAAAGCGATTCTGCGAAGCAATGTGAACAGGCACAGAGAAGGTGCTAGCAGGGAATTCTCTGCCTGCCTTTCCTCACTGCTCTGCAAGCTCTCCAGGACAACATAAAATCTGGGGCTCTGTGCTTTCTTTCGTTCTGAACAAGTGTTACTGTTTTCTGCACAAAAGCGATTCTGCGAAGCAAAGTGAACACTTC
Organism: Strix uralensis; assembly: GCF_047716275.1. Taxonomy (NCBI): domain Eukaryota; kingdom Metazoa; phylum Chordata; class Aves; order Strigiformes; family Strigidae; genus Strix; species Strix uralensis. Next base: position 158,167 of record NW_027436769.1, read on the forward strand.
TGCTTCCCAGGCACAGAGAAGGTGCTAGCAGGGAATTCTCTGCCTGCCTTTCCCCAGTGCTCTGCAAGCTCTCCAGGACAACATAAAATCTGGGGCTCTGTGCTTTCTTTCGTTCTGAACAAGTGTTACTGTTTTCTGCACAAAAGCGATTCTGCGAAGCAATGTGAACACTTGTGCTTCCCAGGCACAGAGAAGGTGCTAGCAGGGAATTCTCTGCCTGCCTTTCCCCAGTGCTCTGCAAGCTCTCCAGGACAACATAAAATCTGGGGCTCTGTGCTTTCTTTCGTTCTGAACAAGTGTTACTGTTTTCTGCACAAAAGCGATTCTGCGAAGCAATGTGAACACTTGTGCTTCCCAGGCACAGAGAAGGTGCTAGCAGGGAATTCTCTGCCTGCCTTTCCCCAGTGCTCTGCAAGCTCTCCAGGACAACAGCAAATCTGGGGCTCTGTGCTTTCTTTCGTTCTGAACAAGTGTTACTGTTTTCTGCACAAAAGCGATTCTGGAAAGCAATGTGAACACTTCCCCTTCCCAGGCACAGAGAAGGTGCTAGCAGGGAATTCTCTGCCTGCCTTTCCCCAGTGCTCTGCAAGCTCTCCAGGACAACATAAAATCTGGGGCTCTGTGCTTTCTTTCGTTCTGAACAAGTGTTACTGTTTTCTGCACAAAAGCGATTCTGCGAAGCAATGTGAACACTTCTGCTTCCCAGGCACAGAGAAGGTGCTAGCAGGGAATTCTCTGCCTGCCTTTCCCCAGTGCTCTGCAAGCTCTCCAGGACAACAGCAAATCTGGGGCTCTGTGCTTTCTTTCGTTCTGAACAAGTGTTACTGTTTTCTGCACAAAAGCGATTCTGCGAAGCAATGTGAACACTTGTGCTTCCCAGGCACAGAGAAGGTGCTAGCAGGGAATTCTCTGCCTGCCTTTCCCCAGTGCTCTGCAAGCTCTCCAGGACAACATAAAATCTGGGGCTCTGTGCTTTCTTTCGTTCTGAACAAGTGTTATTGTTTTCTGCACAAACGCGATTCTGCGAAGCAATGTGAACAGGCACAGAGAAGGTGCTAGCAGGGAATTCTGTGCCTGCCTTTCCTCAGTGCTCTGCAAGCTCTCCAGGACAACATAAACTCTGGGGCTCTGTGCTTTCTTTCATTCTGAACAAGTGTTACTGTTTTCTGCACAAAAGCGATTCTGCGAAGCAAAGTGAACACTTCTGCTTCCCAGGCACAGAGAAGGTGCTAGCAGGGAATTCTCTGCCTGCCTTTCCCCAGTGCTCTGCAAGCTCTCCAGGACAATATAAAATCTGGGGCTCTGTGCTTTCTTTCGTTCTGAACAAGTGTTACTGTTTTCTGCACAAAAGCGATTCTGCGAAGCAATGTGAACACTTGTGCTTCCCAGGCACAGAGAAGGTGCTAGCAGGGAATTCTCTGCCTGCCTTTCCCCAGTGCTCTGCAAGCTCTCCAGGACAACATAAAATCTGGGGCTCTGTGCTTTCTTTCGTTCTGAACAAGTGTTACTGTTTTCTGCACAAAAGCGATTCTGCGAAGCAATGTGAACACTTCTGCTTCCCAGGCACAGAGAAGGTGCTAGCAGGGAATTGTCTGCCTGCCTTTCCCCAGTGCTCTGCAAGCTCTCCAGGACAACATAAAATCTGGGGCTCTGTGCTTTCTTTCGTTCTGAACAAGTGTTACTGTTTTCTGCACAAAAGCGATTCTGCGAAGCAATGTGAACAGGCACAGAGAAGGTGCTAGCAGGGAATTCTCTGCCTGCCTTTCCCCAGTGCTCTGCAAGCTCTCCAGGACAACATAAAATCTGGGGCTCTGTGCTTTCTTTCATTCTGAACAAGTGTTACTGTTTTCTGCACAAAAGCGATACTGCGAAGCAAAGTGAACACTTCTGCTTCCCAGGCACAGAGAAGGTGCTAGCAGGGAATTCTCTGCCTGCCTTTCCCCAGTGCTCTGCAAGCTCTCCAGGACAACAGCAAATCTGGGGCTCTGTGCTTTCTTTCGTTCTGAACAAGTGTTACTGTTTTCTGCACAAAAGCGATTCTGCGAAGCAATGTGAACACTTGTGCTTCCCAGGCACAGAGAAGGTGCTAGCAGGGAATTCTCTGCCTGCCTTTCCCCAGTGCTCTGCAAGCTCTCCAGGACAACAGCAAATCTGGGGCTCTGTGCTTTCTTTCGTTCTGAACAAGTGTTACTGTTTTCTGCACAAAAGCGATTCTGCGAAGCAATGTGAACACTTGTGCTTCCCAGGCACAGAGAAGGTGCTAGCAGGGAATTCTCTGCCTGCCTTTCCCCAGTGCTCTGCAAGCTCTCCAGGACAACATAAAATCTGGGGCTCTGTGCTTTCTTTCGTTCTGAACAAGTGTTACTGTTTTCTGCACAAAAGCGATTCTGCGAAGCAATGTGAACACTTGTGCTTCCCAGGCACAGAGAAGGTGCTAGCAGGGAATTCTCTGCCTGCCTTTCCCCAGTGCTCTGCAAGCTCTCCAGGACAACAGCAAATCTGGGGCTCTGTGCTTTCTTTCGTTCTGAACAAGTGTTACTGTTTTCTGCACAAAAGCGATTCTGCGAAGCAATGTGAACACTTGTGCTTCCCAGGCACAGAGAAGGTGCTAGCAGGGAATTCTCTGCCTGCCTTTCCCCAGTGCTCTGCAAGCTCTCCAGGACAACATAAAATCTGGGGCTCTGTGCTTTCTTTCGTTCTGAACAAGTGTTACTGTTTTCTGCACAAAAGCGATTCTGCGAAGCAATGTGAACAGGCACAGAGAAGGTGCTAGCAGGGAATTCTCTGCCTGCCTTTCCTCACTGCTCTGCAAGCTCTCCAGGACAACATAAAATCTGGGGCTCTGTGCTTTCTTTCGTTCTGAACAAGTGTTACTGTTTTCTGCACAAAAGCGATTCTGCGAAGCAAAGTGAACACTTCTGCTTCCCAGGCACAGAGAAGGTGCTAGCAGGGAATTCTCTGCCTGCCTTTCCCCAGTGCTCTGCAAGCTCTCCAGGACAACATAAAATCTGGGGCTCTGTGCTTTCTTTCGTTCTGAACAAGTGTTACTGTTTTCTGCACAAAAGCGATTCTGCGAAGCAATGTGAACACTTGTGCTTCCCAGGCACAGAGAAGGTGCTAGCAGGGAATTCTCTGCCTGCCTTTCCCCAGTGCTCTGCAAGCTCTCCAGGACAACATAAAATCTGGGGCTCTGTGCTTTCTTTCGTTCTGAACAAGTGTTACTGTTTTCTGCACAAAAGCGATTCTGCAAAGCAATGTGAACACTTCCCCTTCCCAGGCACAGAGAAGGTGCTAGCAGGGAATTCTCTGCCTGCCTTTCCCCAGTGCTCTGCAAGCTCTCCAGGACAACATAAAATCTGGGGCTCTGTGCTTTCTTTCGTTCTGAACAAGTGTTACTGTTTTCTGCACAAAAGCGATTCTGCGAAGCAATGTGAACACTTCTGCTTCCCAGGCACAGAGAAGGTGCTAGCAGGGAATTCTCTGCCTGCCTTTCCCCAGTGCTCTGCAAGCTCTCCAGGACAACAGCAAATCTGGGGCTCTGTGCTTTCTTTCGTTCTGAACAAGTGTTACTGTTTTCTGCACAAAAGCGATTCTGCGAAGCAATGTGAACACTTGTGCTTCCCAGGCACAGAGAAGGTGCTAGCAGGGAATTCTCTGCCTGCCTTTCCCCAGTGCTCTGCAAGCTCTCCAGGACAACATAAAATCTGGGGCTCTGTGCTTTCTTTCGTTCTGAACAAGTGTTACTGTTTTCTGCACAAACGCGATTCTGCGAAGCAATGTGAACAGGCACAGAGAAGGTGCTAGCAGGGAATTCTCTGCCTGCCTTTCCTCAGTGCTCTGCAAGCTCTCCAGGACAACATAAACTCTGGGGCTCTGTGCTTTCTTTCATTCTGAACAAGTGTTACTGTTTTCTGCACAAAAGCGATTCTGCGAAGCAAAGTGAACACTTCTGCTTCCCAGGCACAGAGAAGGTGCTAGCAGGGAATTCTCTGCCTGCCTTTCCCCAGTGCTCTGCAAGCTCTCCAGGACAATATAAAATCTGGGGCTCTGTGCTTTCTTTCGTTCTGAACAAGTGTTACTGTTTTCTGCACAAAAGCGATTCTGCGAAGCAATGTGAACACTTGTGCTTCCCAGGCACAGAGAAGGTGCTAGCAGGGAATTCTCTGCCTGCCTTTCCCCAGTGCTCTGCAAGCTCTCCAGGACAACATAAAATCTGGGGCTCTGTGCTTTCTTTCGTTCTGAACAAGTGTTACTGTTTTCTGCACAAAAGCGATTCTGCGAAGCAATGTGAACACTTCTGCTTCCCAGGCACAGAGAAGGTGCTAGCAGGGAATTGTCTGCCTGCCTTTCCCCAGTGCTCTGCAAGCTCTCCAGGACAACATAAAATCTGGGGCTCTGTGCTTTCTTTCGTTCTGAACAAGTGTTACTGTTTTCTGCACAAAAGCGATTCTGCGAAGCAATGTGAACACTTCTGCTTCCCAGGCACAGAGAAGGTGCTAGCAGGGAATTCTCTGCCTGCCTTTCCCCAGTGCTCTGCAAGCTCTCCAGGACAACAGCAAATCTGGGGCTCTGTGCTTTCTTTCGTTCTGAACAAGTGTTACTGTTTTCTGCACAAAAGCGATTCTGCGAAGCAATGTGAACACTTGTGCTTCCCAGGCACAGAGAAGGTGCTAGCAGGGAATTCTCTGCCTGCCTTTCCCCAGTGCTCTGCAAGCTCTCCAGGACAACATAAAATCTGGGGCTCTGTGCTTTCTTTCGTTCTGAACAAGTGTTACTGTTTTCTGCACAAAAGCAATTCTGCGAAGCAATGTGAACAGGCACAGAGAAGGTGCTAGCAGGGAATTCTCTGCCTGCCTTTCCTCACTGCTCTGCAAGCTCTCCAGGACAACATAAAATCTGGGGCTCTGTGCTTTCTTTCGTTCTGAACAAGTGTTACTGTTTTCTGCACAAAAGCGATACTGCGAAGCAAAGTGAACACTTCTGCTTCCCAGGCACAGAGAAGGTGCTAGCAGGAATTCTCTGCCTGCCTTTCCCCAGTGCTCTGCAAGCTCTCCAGGACAACAGCAAATCTGGGGCTCTGTGCTTTCTTTCGTTCTGAACAAGTGTTACTGTTTTCTGCACAAAAGCGATTCTGCGAAGCAAAGTGAACCACTTCTGTTTCCCAGGCACAGAGAAGGTGCTAGCAGGGAATTCTCTGCCTGCCTTTCCCCAGTGCTCTGCAAGCTCTCCAGGACAACATAAAATCTGGGGTTCTGTGCTTTCTTTCGTTCTGAACAAGTGTTACTGTTTTCTGCACAAAAGCGATTCTGCGAAGCAATGTGAACACTTGTGCTTCCCAGGCACAGAGAAGGTGCTAGCAGGGAATTCTCTGCCTGCCTTTCCCCAGTGCTCTGCAAGCTCTCCAGGACAACATAAAATCTGGGGCTCTGTGCTTTCTTTCGTTCTGAACAAGTGTTACTGTTTTCTGCACAAAAGCGATTCTGCGAAGCAATGTGAACAGGCACAGAGAAGGTGCTATCAGGGAATTCTATGCCTGCCTTTCCTTAGTGCTCTGCAAGCTCTCCAGGACAACATAAAATCTGGGGTTCTGTGCTTTCTTTCATTCTGAACAAGTGTTACTGTTTTCTGCACAAAAGCGATTCTGCGAAGCAATGTGAACACTTCTGCTTCCCAGGCACAGAGAAGGTGCTAGCAGGGAATTCTCTGCCTGCCTTTCCTCAGTGCTCTGCAAGCTCTCCAGGACAACATAAAATCTGGGGTTCTGTGCTTTCTTTCATTCTGAACAAGTGTTACTGTTTTCTGCACAAAAGCGATTCTGCGAAGCAATGTGAACACTTGTGCTTCCCAGGCACAGAGAAGGTGCTAGCAGGGAATTCTCTGCCTGCCTTTCCCCAGTGCTCTGCAAGCTCTCCAGGACAACATAAAATCTGGGGCTCTGTGCTTTCTTTCGTTCTGAACAAGTGTTACTGTTTTCTGCACAAAAGCGATTCTGCGAAGCAATGTGAACACTTGTGCTTCCCAGGCACAGAGAAGGTGCTAGCAGGGAATTCTCTGCCTGCCTTTCCCCAGTGCTCTGCAAGCTCTCCAGGACAACATAAAATCTGGGGCTCTGTGCTTTCTTTCGTTCTGAACAAGTGTTACTGTTTTTCTGCACAAAAGCGATTCTGCGAAGCAAAGTGAACACTTCTGCTTCCCAGGCACAGAGAAGGTGCTAGCAGGGAATTCTCTGCCTGCCTTTCCCCAGTGCTCTGCAAGCTCTCCAGGACAACATAAAATCTGGGGCTCTGTGCTTTCTTTCGTTCTGAACAAGTGTTACTGTTTTCTGCACAAAAGCGATTCTGCGAAGCAATATGAACACGTGTGCTTCCAGGCACAGAGAAGGTGCTAGCAGGGAATTCTCTGCCTGCCTTTCCCCAGTGCTCTGCAAGCTCTCCAGGACAACATAAAATCTGGGGCTCTGTGCTTTCTTTCGTTCTGAACAAGTGTTACTGTTTTCTGCACAAAAGCAGATTCTGCGAAGCAATGTGAACCTAGTGCTTCCAGGACAGAGAAAGGTGCTAGCAGGGAATTCTCTGCCTGCCTTTCCTCAGTGCTCTGCAAGCTCTCCAGGACAACATAAAATCTGGGGCTCTGTGCTTTCTTTCATTCTGAAACAAGTGTTACTGTTTTCTGCACAAAAGCGATTCTGCGAAGCAAAGTGAACACTTCTGCTTCCCAGGCACAGAGAAGGTGCTAGCAGGGAATTCTCTGCCTGCCTTTCCCCAGTGCTCTGCAAGCTCTCCAGGACAACAGCAAATCTGGGGCTCTGTGCTTTCTTTCGTTCTGAACAAGTGTTACTGTTTTCTGCACAAAAGCGATTCTGCGAAGCAATGTGAACACTTGTGCTTCCCAGGCACAGAGAAGGTGCTAGCAGGGAATTCTCTGCCTGCCTTTCCCCAGTGCTCTGCAAGCTCTCCAGGACAACATAAAATCTGGGGCTCTGTGCTTTCTTTCGTTCTGAACAAGTGTTACTGTTTTCTGCACAAAAGCGATTCTGCGAAGCAATGTGAACACTTGTGCTTCCCAGGCACAGAGAAGGTGCTAGCAGGGAATTCTCTGCCTGCCTTTCCCAGTGCTCTGCAAGCTCTCCAGGACAACATAAAATCTGGGGCTCTGTGCTTTCTTTCGTTCTGAACAAGTGTTACTGTTTTCTGCACAAAAGCGATTCTGCGAAGCAATGTGAATCAGGCACAGAGAAGGTGCTAGCAGGGAATTCTCTGCCTGCCTTTCCCCAGTGCTCTGCAAGCTCTCCAGGACAACATAAAATCTGGGGCTCTGTGCTTTCTTTCATTCTGAACAAGTGTTACTGTTTTCTGCACAAAAGCGATTCTGCGAAGCAATGTGAACACTTGTGCTTCCCAGGCACAGAGAAGGTGCTAGCAGGGAATTCTCTGCCTGCCTTTCCCCAGTGCTCTGCAAGCTCTCCAGGACAACATAAAATCTGGGGCTCTGTGCTTTCTTTCGTTCTGAACAAGTGTTACTGTTTTCTGCACAAAAGCGATTCTGCGAAGCAATGTGAACACTTGTGCTTCCCAGGCACAGAGAAGGTGCTAGCAGGGAATTCTCTGCCTGCCTTTCCCCAGTGCTCTGCAAGCTCTCCAGGACAACATAAAATCTGGGGCTCTGTGCTTTCTTTCGTTCTGAACAAGTGTTACTGTTTTCTGCACAAAAGCGATTCTGCGAAGCAATGTGAACACTTGTGCTTCCAGGCACAGAGAAGGTGCTAGCAGGGAATTCTCTGCCTGCCTTTCCCCAGTGCTCTGCAAGCTCTCCAGGACAACATAAAATCTGGGGCTCTGTGCTTTCTTTCGTTCTGAACAAGTGTTACTGTTTTCTGCACAAAAGCGATTCTGCGAAGCAATGTGAACACTTCTGCTTCCCAGGCACAGAGAAGGTGCTAGCAGGGAATTCTCTGCCTGCCTTTCCCAGTGCTCTGCAAGCTCTCCAGGACAACAGCAAATCTGGGGCTCTGTGCTTTCTTTCGTTCTGAACAAGTGTTACTGTTTTCTGCACAAAAGCGATTCTGCGAAGCAATGTGAACACGTGTGCTTCCCAGGCACAGAGAAGGTGCTAGCAGGGAATTCTCTGCCTGCCTTTCCCCAGTGCTCTGCAAGCTCTCCAGGACAACATCAAATCTGGGGCTCTGTGCTTTCTTTCGTTCTGAACAAGTGTTACTGTTTTCTGCACAAAAGCGATTCTGCGAAGCAATGTGAACACTTGTGCTTCCCAGGCACAGAGAAGGTGCTAGCAGGGAATTCTCTGCCTGCCTTTCCCCAGTGCTCTGCAAGCTCTCCAGGACAACATAAAATCTGGGGCTCTGTGCTTTCTTTCGTTCTGAACAAGTGTTACTGTTTTCTGCACAAAAGCGATTCTGCGAAGCAATGTGAACACTTCTGCTTCCCAGGCACAGAGAAGGTGCTAGCAGGGAATTCTCTGCCTGCCTTTCCCCAGTGCTCTGCAAGCTCTCCAGGACAACAGCAAATCTGGGGCTCTGTGCTTTCTTTCGTTCTGAACAAGTGTTACTGTTTTCTGCACAAAAGCGATTCTGCGAAGCAATGTGAACACTTGTGCTTCCCAGGCACAGAGAAGGTGCTAGCAGGGAATTCTCTGCCTGCCTTTCCCAGTGCTCTGCAAGCTCTCCAGGACAACATAAAATCTGGGGCTCTGTGCTTTCTTTCGTTCTGAACAAGTGTTACTGTTTTCTGCACAAAAGCGATTCTGCGAAGCAATGTGAACACTTCTGCTTCCCAGGCACAGAGAAGGTGCTAGCAGGGAATTCTCTGCCTGCCTTTCCCCAGTGCTCTGGCAAGCTCTCCAGGACAACATAAAATCTGGGGCTCTGTGCTTTCTTTCGTTCTGAACAAGTGTTACTGTTTTCTGCACAAAAGCGATTCTGCGAAGCAATGTGAACACTTCTGCTTCCCAGGCACAGAGAAGGTGCTAGCAGGGAATTCTCTGCCTGCCTTTCCCCAGTGCTCTGCAAGCTCTCCAGGACAACATAAAATCTGGGGCTCTGTGCTTTCTTTCGTTCTGAACAAGTGTTACTGTTTTCTGCACAAAAGCGATTCTGCGAAGGCAATGTGAACACTGTGCTCCAGGCCAGAGAAGGTGCTAGCAGGGAATTCTCTGCCTGCTTTCCCCAGTGCTCTGCAAGCTCTCCAGGACAACATAAAATCTGGGGCTCTGTGCTTTCTTTCGTTCTGAACAAGTGTTACTGTTTCTGCACAAAAGCGATTCTGCGAAGCATGTGAACACTTCCTGCTTCCCAGCACAGAGAAGGTGCTAGCAGGGAATTCTCTGCCTGCCTTTCCCCAGTGCTCTGCAAGCTCTCCAGGACAACAGCAAATCTGGGCTCTGTGCTTTCTTTCGTTCTGAACAAGTGTTACTGTTTTCTGCACAAAAGCGATTCTCAAGCAATGTACACTTCTGCTTCCCAGGGCACAGAGAAGGTGCTAGCAGGGAATTCTCTGCCTGCCTTTCCCCAGTGCTCTGCAAGCTCTCCAGGACAACATAAATCTGGGGCTCTGTGCTTTCTTTCGTTCTGAACATGTGTTACTGTTTTCTGCACAAAAGCGATTCTGCGAAGCAATGTGAACACTTTGCTCCCAGGCACAGAGAAGGTGCTAGCAGGGATTCTCTGCCTGCCTTTCCCCAGTGCTCTGCAAGCTCTCCAGGACAACATAAAATCTGGGGCTCTGTGCTTTCTTTCGTTCTGAACAAGTGTTACTGTTTTCTGCACAAAAGCGATTCTGCGAAGGCAATGTGAACACTTCTGCTTCCTCAGGCAGCAGAGAAGGTGCTAGCAGGGATTCTCTGCCTCCTTTCCCCAGTGCTCTGCAAGCTCTCCAGGACAAACATAAAATCTGGGGCTCTGTGCGTTTCTTTCGTTCTGAACAAGTGTTACTGTTTCTGCACAAAAGCGATTCTGGCGAAGCAATGTGAACGACGTCTGCTTCCCAGGCACAGATGAAGGTCTAGCATGGAATTCTCTGCCTGCGTTTCCCAGTGCTCTGCAAGCTCTCGCAGGACAACAGAAAATCTGGGGCTCTGTGCTTTCTTTCGTTCTGAACAAGTGTTACTGTTTCTGCACAAAAAGCGATTCTGCGAAGCAATGGTGACAATTCTCAGCACAGAGAGGTGCTAGCAGGGAATTCTCTGCCTGCCTTTCCCCAGTGCTCTGCATGCTCTCCAGGACAACAGCCAAATCTGGGCTCTGTGCTTTCTTTCGTTCTGAACAAGTGTTAATGTTTTCTGCACAAAAGCAATTCTGGTCAAAGCAATGTGAACACTTCTGCTTCCCAGGCACAGAGAAGGATCTAGCAGGAATTCTCTGCCCTGCTTTTCCCCCATGCTCTGCAAGCTCTCCAGGACAACATAAAATCTGGCTCTGTGCTTTCTTCGTTCGAACAAGTGTTACTGTTTTCTGCACAAAAAGCGATTCTGCGAGGCAATGTGAACAAGGCACAGAGAAGGTGCTAGCAGTGGAATTCTCTGCCTGCCTTTCCCAGTGCTCTGCAAGCTCTCCAGGACAACATAAAATCTGGGCTCTGTGCTTTTCTTTCGTTCCTGACAGTGTTAATGTTTTCTGCACAAAAAGCGCGAAGCAATGTGAACACTTCTGCTTCCCAGGCACAGAGAAGGTGCTAGCAGGGAATTCTCTGCCTGCCTTTCCCCAGTGCTCTGCAAGCTCTCCAGGACAACAGCAAATCTGGGGCTCTGTGCTTTCTTTCGTTCTGAACAAGTGTTACTGTTTTCTGCACAAAAGCGATTCTGCGAAGCAATGTGAACACTTGTGCTTCCCAGGCACAGAGAAGGTGCTAGCAGGGAATTCTCTGCCTGCTTTTCCCCAGTGCTCTGCAAGCTCTCCAGGACAACAGCAAATCTGGGGCTCTGTGCTTTCTTTCGTTCTGAACAAGTGTTACTGTTTTCTGCACAAAAGCGATTCTGCGAAGCAATGTGAACACTTGTGCTTCCCAGGCACAGAGAAGGTGCTAGCAGGGAATTCTCTGCCTGCCTTTCCCCAGTGCTCTGCAAGCTCTCCAGGACAACATAAAATCTGGGGCTCTGTGCTTTCTTTCGTTCTGAACAAGTGTTACTGTTTTCTGCACAAAAGCGATTCTGCGAAGCAATGTGAACACTTGTGCTTCCCAGGCACAGAGAAGGTGCTAGCAGGGAAGTCTCTGCCTGCCTTTCCCCAGTGCTCTGCAAGCTCTCCAGGACAACATAAAATCTGGGGCTCTGTGCTTTCTTTCGTTCTGAACAAGTGTTACTGTTTTCTGCACAAAAGTGATTCTGCAAAGCAATGTGAACACTTCTGCTTCCCAGGCACAGAGAAGGTGCTAGCAGGGAATTCTCTGCCTGCCTTTCCCCAGTGCTCTGCAAGCTCTCCAGGACAACATAAAATCTGGGGCTCTGTGCTTTCTTTCGTTCTGAACAAGTGTTACTGTTTTCTGCACAAAAGCGATTCTGCGAAGCAATGTGAACACTTGTGCTTCCCAGGCACAGAGAAGGTGCTAGCAGGGAATTCTCTGCCTGCCTTTCCCCAGTGCTCTGCAAGCTCTCCAGGACAACATAAAATCTGGGGCTCTGTGCTTTCTTTCGTTCTGAACAAGTGTTACTGTTTTCTGCACAAAAGCGATTCTGCGAAGCAATGTGAACACTTGTGCTTCCCAGGCACAGAGAAGGTGCTAGCAGGGAATTCTCTGCCTGCCTTTCCCCAGTGCTCTGCAAGCTCTCCAGGACAACATAAAATCTGGGGCTCTGTGCTTTCTTTCGTTCTGAACAAGTGTTACTGTTTTCTGCACAAAAGCGATTCTGCGAAGCAATGTGAACACTTCTGCTTCCCAGGCACAGAGAAGGTGCTAGCAGGGAATTCTCTGCCTGCCTTTCCCCAGTGCTCTGCAAGCTCTCCAGGACAACAGCAAATCTGGGGCTCTGTGCTTTCTTTCGTTCTGAACAAGTGTTACTGTTTTCTGCACAAAAGCGATTCTGCGAAGCAATGTGAACACTTCTGCTTCCCAGGCACAGAGAAGGTGCTAGCAGGGAATTCTCTGCCTGCCTTTCCCCAGTGCTCTGCAAGCTCTCCAGGACAACAGCAAATCTGGGGCTCTGTGCTTTCTTTCGTTCTGAACAAGTGTTACTGTTTTCTGCACAAAAGCAATTCTGCAAAGCAATGTGAACACTTCTGCTTCCCAGGCACAGAGAAGGATCTAGCAGGGAATTCTCTGCCTGCGTTTCCCCAGTGCTCTGCAAGCTCTCCAGGACAACATAAAATCTGGGGCTCTGTGCTTTCTTTCGTTCTGAACAAGTGTTACTGTTTTCTGCACAAAAGCGATACTGCGAAGCAAAGTGAACACTTCTGCTTCCCAGGCACAGAGAAGGTGCTAGCAGGGAATTCTCTGCCTGCCTTTCCCCAGTGCTCTGCAAGCTCTCCAGGACAACAGCAAATCTGGGGCTCTGTGCTTTCTTTCGTTCTGAACAAGTGTTACTGTTTTCTGCACAAAAGCGATTCTGCGAAGCAATATGAACACGTGTGCTTCCCAGGCACAGAGAAGGTGCTAGCAGGGAATTCTCTGCCTGCTTTTCCCCAGTGCTCTGCAAGCTCTCCAGGACAACCACAAAGCTGGGGCTCTGTGCTTTCTTTCGTTCTGAACAAGTGTTACTGTTTTCTGCACAAAAGCGATTCTGCGAAGCAATGTGAACACTTCTGCTTCCCAGGCACAGAGAAGGTGCTAGCAGGGAATTCTCTGCCTGCTTTTCCCCAGTGCTCTGCAAGCTCTCCAGGACAACAGCAAATCTGGGGCTCTGTGCTTTCTTTCGTTCTGAACAAGTGTTACTGTTTTCTGCACAAAAGCGATTCTGCGAAGCAATGTGAACACTTCTGCTTCCCAGGCACAGAGAAGGTGCTAGCAGGGAAGTCTCTGCCTGCCTTTCCCCAGTGCTCTGCAAGCTCTCCAGGACAACATAAAATCTGGGGCTCTGTGCTTTCTTTCGTTCTGAACAAGTGTTACTGTTTTGTGCACAAAAGCGATTCTGCAAAGCAATGTGAACACTTCTGCTTCCCAGGCACAGAGAAGGTGCTAGCAGGGAATTCTCTGCCTGCCTTTCCCCAGTGCTCTGCAAGCTCTCCAGGACAACAGCAAATCTGGGGCTCTGTGCTTTCTTTCGTTCTGAACAAGTGTTACTGTTTTCTGCACAAAAGCGATTCTGCGAAGCAATGTGAACACTTGTGCTTCCCAGGCACAGAGAAGGTGCTAGCAGGGAATTCTCTGCCTGCCTTTCCCCAGTGCTCTGCAAGCTCTCCAGGACAACATAAAATCTGGGGCTCTGTGCTTTCTTTCGTTCTGAACAAGTGTTACTGTTTTCTGCACAAAAGCGATTCTGCAAAGCAATGTGAACACTTCCCCTTCCCAGGCACAGAGAAGGTGCTAGCAGGGAATTCTCTGCCTGCCTTTCCCCAGTGCTCTGCAAGCTCTCCAGGACAACATAAAATCTGGGGCTCTGTGCTTTCTTTCGTTCTGAACAAGTGTTACTGTTTTCTGCACAAAAGCGATTCTGCGAAGCAATGTGAACACTTGTGCTTCCCAGGCACAGAGAAGGTGCTAGCAGGGAATTCTCTGCCTGCCTTTCCCCAGTGCTCTGCAAGCTCTCCAGGACAACAGCAAATCTGGGGCTCTGTGCTTTCTTTCGTTCTGAACAAGTGTTACTGTTTTCTGCACAAAAGCGATTCTGCAAAGCAATGTGAACACTTGTGCTTCCCAGGCACAGAGAAGGTGCTAGCAGGGAATTCTCTGCCTGCCTTTCCCCAGTGCTCTGCAAGCTCTCCAGGACAACATAAAATCTGGGGCTCTGTGCTTTCTTTCGTTCTGAACAAGTGTTACTGTTTTCTGCACAAAAGCGATTCTGCGAAGCAATGTGAACACTTCTGCTTCCCAGGCACAGAGAAGGTGCTAGCAGGGAATTCTCTGCCTGCCTTTCCCCAGTGCTCTGCAAGCTCTCCAGGACAACAGCAAATCTGGGGCTCTGTGCTTTCTTTCGTTCTGAACAAGTGTTACTGTTTTCTGCACAAAAGCGATTCTGCGAAGCAATGTGAACACTTGTGCTTCCCAGGCACAGAGAAGGTGCTAGCAGGGAATTCTCTGCCTGCCTTTCCCCAGTGCTCTGCAAGCTCTCCAGGACAACATAAAATCTGGGGCTCTGTGCTTTCTTTCGTTCTGAACAAGTGTTACTGTTTTCTGCACAAAAGCGATTCTGCGAAGCAATGTGAACAGGCACAGAGAAGGTGCTAGCAGGGAATTCTCTGCCTGCCTTTCCCCAGTGCTCTGCAAGCTCTCCAGGACAACATAAAATCTGGGGCTCTGTGCTTTCTTTCATTCTGAACAAGTGTTACTGTTTTCTGCACAAAAGCGATACTGCGAAGCAAAGTGAACACTTCTGCTTCCCAGGCACAGAGAAGGTGCTAGCAGGGAATTCTCTGCCTGCCTTTCCCCAGTGCTCTGCAAGCTCTCCAGGACAACAGCAAATCTGGGGCTCTGTGCTTTCTTTCGTTCTGAACAAGTGTTACTGTTTTCTGCACAAAAGCGATTCTGCGAAGCAATATGAACACGTGTGCTTCCCAGGCACAGAGAAGGTGCTAGCAGGGAATTCTCTGCCTGCCTTTCCCCAGTGCTCTGCAAGCTCTCCAGGACAACATAAAATCTGGGGCTCTGTGCTTTCTTTCGTTCTGAACAAGTGTTACTGTTTTCTGCACAAAAGCGATTCTGCGAAGCAATGTGAACACTTGTGCTTCCCAGGCACAGAGAAGGTGCTAGCAGGGAATTCTCTGCCTGCCTTTCCCCAGTGCTCTGCAAGCTCTCCAGGACAACATAAAATCTGGGGCTCTGTGCTTTCTTTCGTTCTGAACAAGTGTTACTGTTTTCTGCACAAAAGCGATTCTGCGAAGCAATGTGAACACTTCTGCTTCCCAGGCACAGAGAAGGTGCTAGCAGGGAATTCTCTGCCTGCCTTTCCCCAGTGCTCTGCAAGCTCTCCAGGACAACATAAAATCTGGGGCTCTGTGCTTTCTTTCGTTCTGAACAAGTGTTACTGTTTTCTGCACAAAAGCGATTCTGCGAAGCAATGTGAACACTTCTGCTTCCCAGGCACAGAGAAGGTGCTAGCAGGGAATTCTCTGCCTGCCTTTCCCCAGTGCTCTGCAAGCTCTCCAGGACAACAGCAAATCTGGGGCTCTGTGCTTTCTTTCGTTCTGAACAAGTGTTACTGTTTTCTGCACAAAAGCGATTCTGCGAAGCAATGTGAACACTTCTGCTTCCCAGGCACAGAGAAGGTGCTATCAGGGAATTCTCTGCCTGCCTTTCCCCAGTGCTCTGCAAGCTCTCCAGGACAACAGCAAATCTGGGGCTCTGTGCTTTCTTTCGTTCTGAACAAGTGTTACTGTTTTCTGCACAAAAGCAATTCTGCAAAGCAATGTGAACACTTCTGCTTCCCAGGCACAGAGAAGGATCTAGCAGGGAATTCTCTGCCTGCGTTTCCCCAGTGCTCTGCAAGCTCTCCAGGACAACATAAAATCTGGGGCTCTGTGCTTTCTTTCGTTCTGAACAAGTGTTACTGTTTTCTGCACAAAAGCGATTCTGCGAAGCAATGTGAACAGGCACAGAGAAGGTGCTAGCAGGGAATTCTCTGCCTGCCTTTCCCCAGTGCTCTGCAAGCTCTCCAGGACAACATAAAATCTGGGGCTCTGTGCTTTCTTTCGTTCTGAACAAGTGTTAATGTTTTCTGCACAAAAGCGATTCTGCGAAGCAATGTGAACACTTCTGCTTCCCAGGCACAGAGAAGGTGCTAGCAGGGAATTCTCTGCCTGCCTTTCCCCAGTGCTCTGCAAGCTCTCCAGGACAACAGCAAATCTGGGGCTCTGTGCTTTCTTTCGTTCTGAACAAGTGTTACTGTTTTCTGCACAAAAGCGATTCTGCGAAGCAATGTGAACACTTGTGCTTCCCAGGCACAGAGAAGGTGCTAGCAGGGAATTCTCTGCCTGCTTTTCCCCAGTGCTCTGCAAGCTCTCCAGGACAACAGCAAATCTGGGGCTCTGTGCTTTCTTTCGTTCTGAACAAGTGTTACTGTTTTCTGCACAAAAGCGATTCTGCGAAGCAATGTGAACACTTGTGCTTCCCAGGCACAGAGAAGGTGCTAGCAGGGAATTCTCTGCCTGCCTTTCCCCAGTGCTCTGCAAGCTCTCCAGGACAACATAAAATCTGGGGCTCTGTGCTTTCTTTCGTTCTGAACAAGTGTTACTGTTTTCTGCACAAAAGCGATTCTGCGAAGCAATGTGAACACTTGTGCTTCCCAGGCACAGAGAAGGTGCTAGCAGGGAAGTCTCTGCCTGCCTTTCCCCAGTGCTCTGCAAGCTCTCCAGGACAACATAAAATCTGGGGCTCTGTGCTTTCTTTCGTTCTGAACAAGTGTTACTGTTTTCTGCACAAAAGTGATTCTGCAAAGCAATGTGAACACTTCTGCTTCCCAGGCACAGAGAAGGTGCTAGCAGGGAATTCTCTGCCTGCCTTTCCCCAGTGCTCTGCAAGCTCTCCAGGACAACATAAAATCTGGGGCTCTGTGCTTTCTTTCGTTCTGAACAAGTGTTACTGTTTTCTGCACAAAAGCGATTCTGCGAAGCAATGTGAACACTTGTGCTTCCCAGGCACAGAGAAGGTGCTAGCAGGGAATTCTCTGCCTGCCTTTCCCCAGTGCTCTGCAAGCTCTCCAGGACAACATAAAATCTGGGGCTCTGTGCTTTCTTTCGTTCTGAACAAGTGTTACTGTTTTCTGCACAAAAGCGATTCTGCGAAGCAATGTGAACACTTGTGCTTCCCAGGCACAGAGAAGGTGCTAGCAGGGAATTCTCTGCCTGCCTTTCCCCAGTGCTCTGCAAGCTCTCCAGGACAACATAAAATCTGGGGCTCTGTGCTTTCTTTCGTTCTGAACAAGTGTTACTGTTTTCTGCACAAAAGCGATTCTGCGAAGCAATGTGAACACTTCTGCTTCCCAGGCACAGAGAAGGTGCTAGCAGGGAATTCTCTGCCTGCCTTTCCCCAGTGCTCTGCAAGCTCTCCAGGACAACAGCAAATCTGGGGCTCTGTGCTTTCTTTCGTTCTGAACAAGTGTTACTGTTTTCTGCACAAAAGCGATTCTGCGAAGCAATGTGAACACTTCTGCTTCCCAGGCACAGAGAAGGTGCTAGCAGGGAATTCTCTGCCTGCCTTTCCCCAGTGCTCTGCAAGCTCTCCAGGACAACAGCAAATCTGGGGCTCTGTGCTTTCTTTCGTTCTGAACAAGTGTTACTGTTTTCTGCACAAAAGCAATTCTGCAAAGCAATGTGAACACTTCTGCTTCCCAGGCACAGAGAAGGATCTAGCAGGGAATTCTCTGCCTGCGTTTCCCCAGTGCTCTGCAAGCTCTCCAGGACAACATAAAATCTGGGGCTCTGTGCTTTCTTTCGTTCTGAACAAGTGTTACTGTTTTCTGCACAAAAGCGATACTGCGAAGCAAAGTGAACACTTCTGCTTCCCAGGCACAGAGAAGGTGCTAGCAGGGAATTCTCTGCCTGCCTTTCCCCAGTGCTCTGCAAGCTCTCCAGGACAACAGCAAATCTGGGGCTCTGTGCTTTCTTTCGTTCTGAACAAGTGTTACTGTTTTCTGCACAAAAGCGATTCTGCGAAGCAATATGAACACGTGTGCTTCCCAGGCACAGAGAAGGTGCTAGCAGGGAATTCTCTGCCTGCTTTTCCCCAGTGCTCTGCAAGCTCTCCAGGACAACCACAAAGCTGGGGCTCTGTGCTTTCTTTCGTTCTGAACAAGTGTTACTGTTTTCTGCACAAAAGCGATTCTGCGAAGCAATGTGAACACTTCTGCTTCCCAGGCACAGAGAAGGTGCTAGCAGGGAATTCTCTGCCTGCTTTTCCCCAGTGCTCTGCAAGCTCTCCAGGACAACAGCAAATCTGGGGCTCTGTGCTTTCTTTCGTTCTGAACAAGTGTTACTGTTTTCTGCACAAAAGCGATTCTGCGAAGCAATGTGAACACTTCTGCTTCCCAGGCACAGAGAAGGTGCTAGCAGGGAAGTCTCTGCCTGCCTTTCCCCAGTGCTCTGCAAGCTCTCCAGGACAACATAAAATCTGGGGCTCTGTGCTTTCTTTCGTTCTGAACAAGTGTTACTGTTTTGTGCACAAAAGCGATTCTGCAAAGCAATGTGAACACTTCTGCTTCCCAGGCACAGAGAAGGTGCTAGCAGGGAATTCTCTGCCTGCCTTTCCCCAGTGCTCTGCAAGCTCTCCAGGACAACAGCAAATCTGGGGCTCTGTGCTTTCTTTCGTTCTGAACAAGTGTTACTGTTTTCTGCACAAAAGCGATTCTGCGAAGCAATGTGAACACTTGTGCTTCCCAGGCACAGAGAAGGTGCTAGCAGGGAATTCTCTGCCTGCCTTTCCCCAGTGCTCTGCAAGCTCTCCAGGACAACATAAAATCTGGGGCTCTGTGCTTTCTTTCGTTCTGAACAAGTGTTACTGTTTTCTGCACAAAAGCGATTCTGCAAAGCAATGTGAACACTTCCCCTTCCCAGGCACAGAGAAGGTGCTAGCAGGGAATTCTCTGCCTGCCTTTCCCCAGTGCTCTGCAAGCTCTCCAGGACAACATAAAATCTGGGGCTCTGTGCTTTCTTTCGTTCTGAACAAGTGTTACTGTTTTCTGCACAAAAGCGATTCTGCGAAGCAATGTGAACACTTCTGCTTCCCAGGCACAGAGAGGGTGCTAGCAGGGAATTCTCTGCCTGCCTTTCCCCAGTGCTCTGCAAGCTCTCCAGGACAACAGCAAATCTGGGGCTCTGTGCTTTCTTTCGTTCTGAACAAGTGTTACTGTTTTCTGCACAAAAGCGATTCTGCGAAGCAATGTGAACACTTGTGCTTCCCAGGCACAGAGAAGGTGCTAGCAGGGAATTCTCTGCCTGCCTTTCCCCAGTGCTCTGCAAGCTCTCCAGGACAACATAAAATCTGGGGCTCTGTGCTTTCTTTCGTTCTGAACAAGTGTTACTGTTTTCTGCACAAAAGCGATTCTGCGAAGCAATGTGAACAGGCACAGAGAAGGTGCTAGCAGGGAATTCTCTGCCTGCCTTTCCTCAGTGCTCTGCAAGCTCTCCAGGACAACATAAAATCTGGGGCTCTGTGCTTTCTTTCATTCTGAACAAGTGTTACTGTTTTCTGCACAAAAGCGATTCTGCGAAGCAAAGTGAACACTTCTGCTTCCCAGGCACAGAGAAGGTGCTAGCAGGGAATTCTCTGCCTGCCTTTCCCCAGTGCTCTGCAAGCTCTCCAGGACAACATAAAATCTGGGGCTCTGTGCTTTCTTTCGTTCTGAACAAGTGTTACTGTTTTCTGCACAAAAGCGATTCTGCGAAGCAATATGAACACGTGTGCTTCCCAGGCACAGAGAAGGTGCTAGCAGGGAATTCTCTGCCTGCCTTTCCCCAGTGCTCTGCAAGCTCTCCAGGACAACAGCAAATCTGGGGCTCTGTGCTTTCTTTCGTTCTGAACAAGTGTTACTGTTTTCTGCACAAAAGCGATTCTGCGAAGCAATGTGAACACTTCTGCTTCCCAGGCACAGAGAAGGTGCTAGCAGGGAAGTCTCTGCCTGCCTTTCCCCAGTGCTCTGCAAGCTCTCCAGGACAACATAAAATCTGGGGCTCTGTGCTTTCTTTCGTTCTGAACAAGTGTTACTGTTTTCTGCACAAAAGCGATTCTGCGAAGCAATGTGAACACTTGTGCTTCCCAGGCACAGAGAAGGTGCTAGCAGGGAATTCTCTGCCTGCCTTTCCCCAGTGCTCTGCAAGCTCTCCAGGACAACATAAAATCTGGGGCTCTGTGCTTTCTTTCGTTCTGAACAAGTGTTACTGTTTTCTGCACAAAAGCGATTCTGCGAAGCAATGTGAACACTTCTGCTTCCCAGGCACAGAGAAGGTGCTAGCAGGGAATTCTCTGCCTGCCTTTCCCCAGTGCTCTGCAAGCTCTCCAGGACAACATAAAATCTGGGGCTCTGTGCTTTCTTTCGTTCTGAACAAGTGTTACTGTTTTCTGCACAAAAGCGATTCTGCGAAGCAATGTGAACACTTGTGCTTCCCAGGCACAGAGAAGGTGCTAGCAGGGAATTCTCTGCCTGCCTTTCCCCAGTGCTCTGCAAGCTCTCCAGGACAACATAAAATCTGGGGCTCTGTGCTTTCTTTCGTTCTGAACAAGTGTTACTGTTTTCTGCACAAAAGCGATTCTGCGAAGCAATGTGAACACTTGTGCTTCCCAGGCACAGAGAAGGTGCTAGCAGGGAATTCTCTGCCTGCCTTTCCCCAGTGCTCTGCAAGCTCTCCAGGACAACATAAAATCTGGGGCTCTGTGCTTTCTTTCGTTCTGAACAAGTGTTACTGTTTTCTGCACAAAAGCGATTCTGCGAAGCAATGTGAACACTTCTGCTTCCCAGGCACAGAGAAGGTGCTAGCAGGGAATTCTCTGCCTGCCTTTCCCCAGTGCTCTGCAAGCTCTCCAGGACAACAGCAAATCTGGGGCTCTGTGCTTTCTTTCGTTCTGAACAAGTGTTACTGTTTTCTGCACAAAAGCGATTCTGCGAAGCAATGTGAACACTTCTGCTTCCCAGGCACAGAGAAGGTGCTAGCAGGGAATTCTCTGCCTGCCTTTCCCCAGTGCTCTGCAAGCTCTCCAGGACAACAGCAAATCTGGGGCTCTGTGCTTTCTTTCGTTCTGAACAAGTGTTACTGTTTTCTGCACAAAAGCAATTCTGCAAAGCAATGTGAACACTTCTGCTTCCCAGGCACAGAGAAGGATCTAGCAGGGAATTCTCTGCCTGCGTTTCCCCAGTGCTCTGCAAGCTCTCCAGGACAACATAAAATCTGGGGCTCTGTGCTTTCTTTCGTTCTGAACAAGTGTTACTGTTTTCTGCACAAAAGCGATACTGCGAAGCAAAGTGAACACTTCTGCTTCCCAGGCACAGAGAAGGTGCTAGCAGGGAATTCTCTGCCTGCCTTTCCCCAGTGCTCTGCAAGCTCTCCAGGACAACAGCAAATCTGGGGCTCTGTGCTTTCTTTCGTTCTGAACAAGTGTTACTGTTTTCTGCACAAAAGCGATTCTGCGAAGCAATATGAACACGTGTGCTTCCCAGGCACAGAGAAGGTGCTAGCAGGGAATTCTCTGCCTGCTTTTCCCCAGTGCTCTGCAAGCTCTCCAGGACAACCACAAAGCTGGGGCTCTGTGCTTTCTTTCGTTCTGAACAAGTGTTACTGTTTTCTGCACAAAAGCGATTCTGCGAAGCAATGTGAACACTTCTGCTTCCCAGGCACAGAGAAGGTGCTAGCAGGGAATTCTCTGCCTGCTTTTCCCCAGTGCTCTGCAAGCTCTCCAGGACAACAGCAAATCTGGGGCTCTGTGCTTTCTTTCGTTCTGAACAAGTGTTACTGTTTTCTGCACAAAAGCGATTCTGCGAAGCAATGTGAACACTTCTGCTTCCCAGGCACAGAGAAGGTGCTAGCAGGGAAGTCTCTGCCTGCCTTTCCCCAGTGCTCTGCAAGCTCTCCAGGACAACATAAAATCTGGGGCTCTGTGCTTTCTTTCGTTCTGAACAAGTGTTACTGTTTTGTGCACAAAAGCGATTCTGCAAAGCAATGTGAACACTTCTGCTTCCCAGGCACAGAGAAGGTGCTAGCAGGGAATTCTCTGCCTGCCTTTCCCCAGTGCTCTGCAAGCTCTCCAGGACAACAGCAAATCTGGGGCTCTGTGCTTTCTTTCGTTCTGAACAAGTGTTACTGTTTTCTGCACAAAAGCGATTCTGCGAAGCAATGTGAACACTTGTGCTTCCCAGGCACAGAGAAGGTGCTAGCAGGGAATTCTCTGCCTGCCTTTCCCCAGTGCTCTGCAAGCTCTCCAGGACAACATAAAATCTGGGGCTCTGTGCTTTCTTTCGTTCTGAACAAGTGTTACTGTTTTCTGCACAAAAGCGATTCTGCAAAGCAATGTGAACACTTCCCCTTCCCAGGCACAGAGAAGGTGCTAGCAGGGAATTCTCTGCCTGCCTTTCCCCAGTGCTCTGCAAGCTCTCCAGGACAACATAAAATCTGGGGCTCTGTGCTTTCTTTCGTTCTGAACAAGTGTTACTGTTTTCTGCACAAAAGCGATTCTGCGAAGCAATGTGAACACTTCTGCTTCCCAGGCACAGAGAGGGTGCTAGCAGGGAATTCTCTGCCTGCCTTTCCCCAGTGCTCTGCAAGCTCTCCAGGACAACAGCAAATCTGGGGCTCTGTGCTTTCTTTCGTTCTGAACAAGTGTTACTGTTTTCTGCACAAAAGCGATTCTGCGAAGCAATGTGAACACTTGTGCTTCCCAGGCACAGAGAAGGTGCTAGCAGGGAATTCTCTGCCTGCCTTTCCCCAGTGCTCTGCAAGCTCTCCAGGACAACATAAAATCTGGGGCTCTGTGCTTTCTTTCGTTCTGAACAAGTGTTACTGTTTTCTGCACAAAAGCGATTCTGCGAAGCAATGTGAACAGGCACAGAGAAGGTGCTAGCAGGGAATTCTCTGCCTGCCTTTCCTCAGTGCTCTGCAAGCTCTCCAGGACAACATAAAATCTGGGGCTCTGTGCTTTCTTTCATTCTGAACAAGTGTTACTGTTTTCTGCACAAAAGCGATTCTGCGAAGCAAAGTGAACACTTCTGCTTCCCAGGCACAGAGAAGGTGCTAGCAGGGAATTCTCTGCCTGCCTTTCCCCAGTGCTCTGCAAGCTCTCCAGGACAACATAAAATCTGGGGCTCTGTGCTTTCTTTCGTTCTGAACAAGTGTTACTGTTTTCTGCACAAAAGCGATTCTGCGAAGCAATATGAACACGTGTGCTTCCCAGGCACAGAGAAGGTGCTAGCAGGGAATTCTCTGCCTGCCTTTCCCCAGTGCTCTGCAAGCTCTCCAGGACAACAGCAAATCTGGGGCTCTGTGCTTTCTTTCGTTCTGAACAAGTGTTACTGTTTTCTGCACAAAAGCGATTCTGCGAAGCAATGTGAACACTTCTGCTTCCCAGGCACAGAGAAGGTGCTAGCAGGGAAGTCTCTGCCTGCCTTTCCCCAGTGCTCTGCAAGCTCTCCAGGACAACATAAAATCTGGGGCTCTGTGCTTTCTTTCGTTCTGAACAAGTGTTACTGTTTTCTGCACAAAAGCGATTCTGCGAAGCAATGTGAACACTTGTGCTTCCCAGGCACAGAGAAGGTGCTAGCAGGGAATTCTCTGCCTGCCTTTCCCCAGTGCTCTGCAAGCTCTCCAGGACAACATAAAATCTGGGGCTCTGTGCTTTCTTTCGTTCTGAACAAGTGTTACTGTTTTCTGCACAAAAGCGATTCTGCGAAGCAATGTGAACAGGCACAGAGAAGGTGCTAGCAGGGAATTCTCTGCCTGCCTTTCCTCACTGCTCTGCAAGCTCTCCAGGACAACATAAAATCTGGGGCTCTGTGCTTTCTTTCGTTCTGAACAAGTGTTACTGTTTTCTGCACAAAAGCGATTCTGCGAAGCAAAGTGAACACTTCTGCTTCCCAGGCACAGAGAAGGTGCTAGCAGGGAATTCTCTGCCTGCCTTTCCCCAGTGCTCTGCAAGCTCTCCAGGACAACATAAAATCTGGGGCTCTGTGCTTTCTTTCGTTCTGAACAAGTGTTACTGTTTTCTGCACAAAAGCGATTCTGCGAAGCAATATGAACACGTGTGCTTCCCAGGCACAGAGAAGGTGCTAGCAGGGAATTCTCTGCCTGCCTTTCCCCAGTGCTCTGCAAGCTCTCTAGGACAACAGCAAATCTGGGGCTCTGTGCTTTCTTTCGTTCTGAACAAGTGTTACTGTTTTCTGCACAAAAGCGATTCTGCGAAGCAATGTGAACACTTGTGCTTCCCAGGCACAGAGAAGGTGCTAGCAGGGAATTCTCTGCCTGCCTTTCCCCAGTGCTCTGCAAGCTCTCCAGGACAACATAAAATCTGGGGCTCTGTGCTTTCTTTTGTTCTGAACAAGTGTTACTGTTTTCTGCACAAAAGCGATTCTGCGAAGCAATGTGAACACTTCTGCTTCCCAGGCACAGAGAGGGTGCTAGCAGGGAATTCTCTGCCTGCCTTTCCCCAGTGCTCTGCAAGCTCTCCAGGACAACAGCAAATCTGGGGCTCTGTGCTTTCTTTCGTTCTGAACAAGTGTTACTGTTTTCTGCACAAAAGCGATTCTGCGAAGCAATGTGAACACTTGTGCTTCCCAGGCACAGAGAAGGTGCTAGCAGGGAATTCTCTGCCTGCCTTTCCCCAGTGCTCTGCAAGCTCTCCAGGACAACATAAAATCTGGGGCTCTGTGCTTTCTTTCGTTCTGAACAAGTGTTACTGTTTTCTGCACAAAAGCGATTCTGCGAAGCAATGTGAACACTTCTGCTTCCCAGGCACAGAGAAGGTGCTATCAGGGAATTCTCTGCCTGCCTTTCCCCAGTGCTCTGCAAGCTCTCCAGGACAACAGCAAATCTGGGGCTCTGTGCTTTCTTTCGTTCTGAACAAGTGTTACTGTTTTCTGCACAAAAGCAATTCTGCAAAGCAATGTGAACACTTCTGCTTCCCAGGCACAGAGAAGGATCTAGCAGGGAATTCTCTGCCTGCGTTTCCCCAGTGCTCTGCAAGCTCTCCAGGACAACATAAAATCTGGGGCTCTGTGCTTTCTTTCGTTCTGAACAAGTGTTACTGTTTTCTGCACAAAAGCGATTCTGCGAAGCAATGTGAACAGGCACAGAGAAGGTGCTAGCAGGGAATTCTCTGCCTGCCTTTCCTCAGTGCTCTGCAAGCTCTCCAGGACAACATAAAATCTGGGGCTCTGTGCTTTCTTTCGTTCTGAACAAGTGTTACTGTTTTCTGCACAAAAGCGATTCTGCGAAGCAATGTGAACAGGCACAGAGAAGGTGCTAGCAGGGAATTCTCTGCCTGCCTTTCCTCAGTGCTCTGCAAGCTCTCCAGGACAACATAAAATCTGGGGCTCTGTGCTTTCTTTCGTTCTGAACAAGTGTTACTGTTTTCTGCACAAAAGCGATTCTGCAAAGCAATGTGAACACTTCTGCTTCCCAGGCACAGAGAAGGTGCTAGCAGGGAATTCTCTGCCTGCCTTTCCCCAGTGCTCTGCAAGCTCTCCAGGACAACAGCAAATCTGGGGCTCTGTGCTTTCGCTCTGTGCTTTCTTTCGTTCTGAACAAGTGTTACTGTTTTCTGCACAAAAGCGATTCTGCGAAGCAATGTGAACACTTGTGCTTCCCAGGCACAGAGAAGGTGCTAGCAGGGAATTCTCTGCCTGCCTTTCCCCAGTGCTCTGCAAGCTCTCCAGGACAACATAAAATCTGGGGCTCTGTGCTTTCTTTCGTTCTGAACAAGTGTTACTGTTTTCTGCACAAAAGCGATTCTGCGAAGCAATGTGAACACTTCTGCTTCCCAGGCACAGAGAAGGTGCTAGCAGGGAATTGTCTGCCTGCCTTTCCCCAGTGCTCTGCAAGCTCTCCAGGACAACATAAAATCTGGGGCTCTGTGCTTTCTTTCGTTCTGAACAAGTGTTACTGTTTTCTGCACAAAAGCGATTCTGCGAAGCAATGTGAACACTTCTGCTTCCCAGGCACAGAGAAGGTGCTAGCAGGGAATTCTCTGCCTGCCTTTCCCCAGTGCTCTGCAAGCTCTCCAGGACAACAGCAAATCTGGGGCTCTGTGCTTTCTTTCGTTCTGAACAAGTGTTACTGTTTTCTGCACAAAAGCGATTCTGCGAAGCAATGTGAACACTTGTGCTTCCCAGGCACAGAGAAGGTGCTAGCAGGGAATTCTCTGCCTGCCTTTCCCCAGTGCTCTGCAAGCTCTCCAGGACAACATAAAATCTGGGGCTCTGTGCTTTCTTTCGTTCTGAACAAGTGTTACTGTTTTCTGCACAAAAGCGATTCTGCGAAGCAATGTGAACACTTGTGCTTCCCAGGCACAGAGAAGTTGCTAGCAGGGAATTCTCTGCCTGCCTTTCCCCAGTGCTCTGCAAGCTCTCCAGGACAACAGCAAATCTGGGGCTCTGTGCTTTCTTTCGTTCTGAACAAGTGTTACTGTTTTCTGCACAAACGCGATTCTGCGAAGCAATGTGAACAGGCACAGAGAAGGTGCTAGCAGGGAATTCTGTGCCTGCCTTTCCTCAGTGCTCTGCAAGCTCTCCAGGACAACATAAACTCTGGGGCTCTGTGCTTTCTTTCATTCTGAACAAGTGTTACTGTTTTCTGCACAAAAGCGATTCTGCGAAGCAAAGTGAACACTTCTGCTTCCCAGGCACAGAGAAGGTGCTAGCAGGGAATTCTCTGCCTGCCTTTCCCCAGTGCTCTGCAAGCTCTCCAGGACAATATAAAATCTGGGGCTCTGTGCTTTCTTTCGTTCTGAACAAGTGTTACTGTTTTCTGCACAAAAGCGATTCTGCGAAGCAATGTGAACACTTCTGCTTCCCAGGCACAGAGAAGGTGCTAGCAGGGAATTCTCTGCCTGCCTTTCCCCAGTGCTCTGCAAGCTCTCCAGGACAACAGCAAATCTGGGGCTCTGTGCTTTCTTTCGTTCTGAACAAGTGTTACTGTTTTCTGCACAAAAGCGATTCTGCGAAGCAATGTGAACACTTGTGCTTCCCAGGCACAGAGAAGGTGCTAGCAGGGAATTCTCTGCCTGCCTTTCCCCAGTGCTCTGCAAGCTCTCCAGGACAACATAAAATCTGGGGCTCTGTGCTTTCTTTCGTTCTGAACAAGTGTTACTGTTTTCTGCACAAAAGCGATTCTGCGAAGCAATGTGAACAGGCACAGAGAAGGTGCTAGCAGGGAATTCTCTGCCTGCCTTTCCTTAGTGCTCTGCAAGCTCTCCAGGACAACATAAAATCTGGGGCTCTGTGCTTTCTTTCGTTCTGAACAAGTGTTACTGTTTTCTGCACAAAAGCGATTCTGCGAAGCAATGTGAACACTTCTGCTTCCCAGGCACAGAGAAGGTGCTAGCAGGGAATTCTCTGCCTGCCTTTCCCCAGTGCTCTGCAAGCTCTCCAGGACAATATAAAATCTGGGGCTCTGTGCTTTCTTTCGTTCTGAACAAGTGTTACTGTTTTCTGCACAAAAGCGATTCTGCGAAGCAATGTGAACACTTGTGCTTCCCAGGCACAGAGAAGGTGCTAGCAGGGAATTCTCTGCCTGCCTTTCCCCAGTGCTCTGCAAGCTCTCCAGGACAACATAAAATCTGGGGCTCTGTGCTTTCTTTCGTTCTGAACAAGTGTTACTGTTTTCTGCACAAAAGCGATTCTGCAAAGCAATGTGAACACTTCCCCTTCCCAGGCACAGAGAAGGTGCTAGCAGGGAATTCTCTGCCTGCCTTTCCCCAGTGCTCTGCAAGCTCTCCAGGACAACATAAAATCTGGGGCTCTGTGCTTTCTTTCGTTCTGAACAAGTGTTACTGTTTTCTGCACAAAAGCGATTCTGCGAAGCAATGTGAACACTTCTGCTTCCCAGGCACAGAGAAGGTGCTAGCAGGGAATTCTCTGCCTGCCTTTCCCCAGTGCTCTGCAAGCTCTCCAGGACAACAGCAAATCTGGGGCTCTGTGCTTTCTTTCGTTCTGAACAAGTGTTACTGTTTTCTGCACAAAAGCGATTCTGCGAAGCAATGTGAACACTTGTGCTTCCCAGGCACAGAGAAGTTGCTAGCAGGGAATTCTCTGCCTGCCTTTCCCCAGTGCTCTGCAAGCTCTCCAGGACAACAGCAAATCTGGGGCTCTGTGCTTTCTTTCGTTCTGAACAAGTGTTACTGTTTTCTGCACAAACGCGATTCTGCGAAGCAATGTGAACAGGCACAGAGAAGGTGCTAGCAGGGAATTCTGTGCCTGCCTTTCCTCAGTGCTCTGCAAGCTCTCCAGGACAACATAAACTCTGGGGCTCTGTGCTTTCTTTCATTCTGAACAAGTGTTACTGTTTTCTGCACAAAAGCGATTCTGCGAAGCAAAGTGAACACTTCTGCTTCCCAGGCACAGAGAAGGTGCTAGCAGGGAATTCTCTGCCTGCCTTTCCCCAGTGCTCTGCAAGCTCTCCAGGACAATATAAAATCTGGGGCTCTGTGCTTTCTTTCGTTCTGAACAAGTGTTACTGTTTTCTGCACAAAAGCGATTCTGCGAAGCAATGTGAACACTTCTGCTTCCCAGGCACAGAGAAGGTGCTAGCAGGGAATTCTCTGCCTGCCTTTCCCCAGTGCTCTGCAAGCTCTCCAGGACAACAGCAAATCTGGGGCTCTGTGCTTTCTTTCGTTCTGAACAAGTGTTACTGTTTTCTGCACAAAAGCGATTCTGCGAAGCAATGTGAACACTTGTGCTTCCCAGGCACAGAGAAGGTGCTAGCAGGGAATTCTCTGCCTGCCTTTCCCCAGTGCTCTGCAAGCTCTCCAGGACAACATAAAATCTGGGGCTCTGTGCTTTCTTTCGTTCTGAACAAGTGTTACTGTTTTCTGCACAAAAGCGATTCTGCGAAGCAATGTGAACACTTGTGCTTCCCAGGCACAGAGAAGGTGCTAGCAGGGAATTCTCTGCCTGCCTTTCCCCAGTGCTCTGCAAGCTCTCCAGGACAACAGCAAATCTGGGGCTCTGTGCTTTCTTTCGTTCTGAACAAGTGTTACTGTTTTCTGCACAAAAGCGATTCTGCGAAGCAATGTGAACACTTGTGCTTCCCAGGCACAGAGAAGGTGCTAGCAGGGAATTCTCTGCCTGCCTTTCCCCAGTGCTCTGCAAGCTCTCCAGGACAACATAAAATCTGGGGCTCTGTGCTTTCTTTCGTTCTGAACAAGTGTTACTGTTTTCTGCACAAAAGCGATTCTGCGAAGCAATGTGAACACTTCTGCTTCCCAGGCACAGAGAAGGTGCTAGCAGGGAATTCTCTGCCTGCCTTTCCCCAGTGCTCTGCAAGCTCTCCAGGACAACAGCAAATCTGGGGCTCTGTGCTTTCTTTCGTTCTGAACAAGTGTTACTGTTTTCTGCACAAAAGCGATTCTGCGAAGCAATGTGAACACTTGTGCTTCCCAGGCACAGAGAAGGTGCTAGCAGGGAATTCTCTGCCTGCCTTTCCCCAGTGCTCTGCAAGCTCTCCAGGACAACATAAAATCTGGGGCTCTGTGCTTTCTTTCGTTCTGAACAAGTGTTACTGTTTTCTGCACAAAAGCGATTCTGCGAAGCAATGTGAACAGGCACAGAGAAGGTGCTAGCAGGGAATTCTCTGCCTGCCTTTCCTCACTGCTCTGCAAGCTCTCCAGGACAACATAAAATCTGGGGCTCTGTGCTTTCTTTCGTTCTGAACAAGTGTTACTGTTTTCTGCACAAAAGCGATTCTGCGAAGCAAAGTGAACACTTCTGCTTCCCAGGCACAGAGAAGGTGCTAGCAGGGAATTCTCTGCCTGCCTTTCCCCAGTGCTCTGCAAGCTCTCCAGGACAACATAAAATCTGGGGCTCTGTGCTTTCTTTCGTTCTGAACAAGTGTTACTGTTTTCTGCACAAAAGCGATTCTGCGAAGCAATGTGAACACTTGTGCTTCCCAGGCACAGAGAAGGTGCTAGCAGGGAATTCTCTGCCTGCCTTTCCCCAGTGCTCTGCAAGCTCTCCAGGACAACATAAAATCTGGGGCTCTGTGCTTTCTTTCGTTCTGAACAAGTGTTACTGTTTTCTGCACAAAAGCGATTCTGCAAAGCAATGTGAACACTTCCCCTTCCCAGGCACAGAGAAGGTGCTAGCAGGGAATTCTCTGCCTGCCTTTCCCCAGTGCTCTGCAAGCTCTCCAGGACAACATAAAATCTGGGGCTCTGTGCTTTCTTTCGTTCTGAACAAGTGTTACTGTTTTCTGCACAAAAGCGATTCTGCGAAGCAATGTGAACACTTGTGCTTCCCAGGCACAGAGAAGGTGCTAGCAGGGAATTCTCTGCCTGCCTTTCCCCAGTGCTCTGCAAGCTCTCCAGGACAACATAAAATCTGGGGCTCTGTGCTTTCTTTCGTTCTGAACAAGTGTTACTGTTTTCTGCACAAAAGCGATTCTGCAAAGCAATGTGAACACTTCTGCTTCCCAGGCACAGAGAAGGTGCTAGCAGGGAATTCTCTGCCTGCCTTTCCCCAGTGCTCTGCAAGCTCTCCAGGACAACATAAAATCTGGGGCTCTGTGCTTTCTTTCGTTCTGAACAAGTGTTACTGTTTTCTGCACAAAAGCGATTCTGCGAAGCAATGTGAACACTTGTGCTTCCCAGGCACAGAGAAGGTGCTAGCAGGGAATTCTCTGCCTGCCTTTCCCCAGTGCTCTGCAAGCTCTCCAGGACAACATAAAATCTGGGGCTCTGTGCTTTCTTTCGTTCTGAACAAGTGTTACTGTTTTCTGCACAAAAGCGATTCTGCAAAGCAATGTGAACACTTCTGCTTCCCAGGCACAGAGAAGGTGCTAGCAGGGAATTCTCTGCCTGCCTTTCCCCAGTGCTCTGCAAGCTCTCCAGGACAACAGCAAATCTGGGGCTCTGTGCTTTCTTTCGTTCTGAACAAGTGTTACTGTTTTCTGCACAAAAGCGATTCTGCGAAGCAATGTGAACACTTGTGCTTCCCAGGCACAGAGAAGGTGCTAGCAGGGAATTCTCTGCCTGCCTTTCCCCAGTGCTCTGCAAGCTCTCCAGGACAACATAAAATCTGGGGCTCTGTGCTTTCTTTCGTTCTGAACAAGTGTTACTGTTTTCTGCACAAACGCGATTCTGCGAAGCAATGTGAACAGGCACAGAGAAGGTGCTAGCAGGGAATTCTGTGCCTGCCTTTCCTCAGTGCTCTGCAAGCTCTCCAGGACAACATAAACTCTGGGGCTCTGTGCTTTCTTTCATTCTGAACAAGTGTTACTGTTTTCTGCACAAAAGCGATTCTGCGAAGCAATGTGAACACTTCTGCTTCCCAGGCACAGAGAAGGTGCTAGCAGGGAATTCTCTGCCTGCCTTTCCCCAGTGCTCTGCAAGCTCTCCAGGACAATATAAAATCTGGGGCTCTGTGCTTTCTTTCGTTCTGAACAAGTGTTACTGTTTTCTGCACAAAAGCGATTCTGCGAAGCAATGTGAACACTTGTGCTTCCCAGGCACAGAGAAGGTGCTAGCAGGGAATTCTCTGCCTGCCTTTCCCCAGTGCTCTGCAAGCTCTCCAGGACAACATAAAATCTGGGGCTCTGTGCTTTCTTTCGTTCTGAACAAGTGTTACTGTTTTCTGCACAAAAGCGATTCTGCGAAGCAATGTGAACACTTCTGCTTCCCAGGCACAGAGAAGGTGCTAGCAGGGAATTGTCTGCCTGCCTTTCCCCAGTGCTCTGCAAGCTCTCCAGGACAACATAAAATCTGGGGCTCTGTGCTTTCTTTCGTTCTGAACAAGTGTTACTGTTTTCTGCACAAAAGCGATTCTGCGAAGCAATGTGAACACTTCTGCTTCCCAGGCACAGAGAAGGTGCTAGCAGGGAATTCTCTGCCTGCCTTTCCCCAGTGCTCTGCAAGCTCTCCAGGACAACAGCAAATCTGGGGCTCTGTGCTTTCTTTCGTTCTGAACAAGTGTTACTGTTTTCTGCACAAAAGCGATTCTGCGAAGCAATGTGAACACTTGTGCTTCCCAGGCACAGAGAAGGTGCTAGCAGGGAATTCTCTGCCTGCCTTTCCCCAGTGCTCTGCAAGCTCTCCAGGACAACATAAAATCTGGGGCTCTGTGCTTTCTTTCGTTCTGAACAAGTGTTACTGTTTTCTGCACAAAAGCGATTCTGCGAAGCAATGTGAACAGGCACAGAGAAGGTGCTAGCAGGGAATTCTCTGCCTGCCTTTCCTCACTGCTCTGCAAGCTCTCCAGGACAACATAAAGTCTGGGGCTCTGTGCTTTCTTTCATTCTGAACAAGTGTTACTGTTTTCTGCACAAAAGCGATACTGCGAAGCAAAGTGAACACTTCTGCTTCCCAGGCACAGAGAAGGTGCTAGCAGGGAATTCTCTGCCTGCCTTTCCCCAGTGCTCTGCAAGCTCTCCAGGACAACAGCAAATCTGGGGCTCTGTGCTTTCTTTCGTTCTGAACAAGTGTTACTGTTTTCTGCACAAAAGCGATTCTGCGAAGCAATATGAACACGTGTGCTTCCCAGGCACAGAGAAGGTGCTAGCAGGGAATTCTCTGCCTGCCTTTCCCCAGTGCTCTGCAAGCTCTCCAGGACAACATAAAATCTGGGGCTCTGTGCTTTCTTTCGTTCTGAACAAGTGTTACTGTTTTCTGCACAAAAGCAATTCTGCAAAGCAATGTGAACACTTCTGCTTCCCAGGCACAGAGAAGGTGCTAGCAGGGAATTCTCTGCCTGCCTTTCCCCAGTGCTCTGCAAGCTCTCCAGGACAACATAAAATCTGGGGCTCTGTGCTTTCTTTCGTTCTGAACAAGTGTTACTGTTTTCTGCACAAAAGCGATTCTGCGAAGCAAAGTGAACACTTCTGCTTCCCAGGCACAGAGAAGGTGCTAGCAGGGAATTCTCTGCCTGCCTTTCCCCAGTGCTCTACAAGCTCTCCAGGACAACATAAAATCTGGGGCTCTGTGCTTTCTTTCGTTCTGAACAAGTGTTACTGTTTTCTGCACAAAAGCAATTCTGCAAAGCAATGTGAACACTTCTGCTTCCCAGGCACAGAGAAGGTGCTAGCAGGGAATTCTCTGCCTGCCTTTCCCCAGTGCTCTGCAAGCTCTCCAGGACAACAGCAAATCTGGGGCTCTGTGCTTTCTTTCGTTCTGAACAAGTGTTACTGTTTTCTGCACAAAAGCGATTCTGCGAAGCAAAGTGAACACTTCTGTTTCCCAGGCACAGAGAAGGTGCTAGCAGGGAATTCTCTGCCTGCCTTTCCCCAGTGCTCTGCAAGCTCTCCAGGACAACATAAAATCTGGGGTTCTGTGCTTTCTTTCGTTTTGAACAAGTGTTACTGTTTTCTGCACAAAAGCGATTCTGCGAAGCAATGTGAACACTTGTGCTTCCCAGGCACAGAGAAGGTGCTAGCAGGGAATTCTCTGCCTGACTTTCCCCAGTGCTCTGCAAGCTCTCCAGGACAACATAAAATCTGGGGCTCTGTGCTTTCTTTCGTTCTGAACAAGTGTTACTGTTTTCTGCACAAAAGCGATTCTGCGAAGCAATGTGAACAGGCACAGAGAAGGTGCTAGCAGGGAATTCTCTGCCTGCCTTTCCTTAGTGCTCTGCAAGCTCTCCAGGACAACATAAAATCTGGGGTTCTGTGCTTTCTTTCATTCTGAACAAGTGTTAATGTTTTCTGCACAAAAGCGATTCTGCGAAGCAATGTGAAAACTTGTGCTTCCCAGGCACAGAGAAGGTGCTAGCAGGGAATTCTCTGCCTGCCTTTCCCCAGTGCTCTGCAAGCTCTCCAGGACAACATAAAATCTGGGGCTCTGTGCTTTCTTTCGTTCTGAACAAGTGTTACTGTTTTCTGCACAAAAGCGATTCTGCGAAGCAATGTGAACACTTGTGCTTCCCAGGCACAGAGAAGGTGCTAGCAGGGAATTCTCTGCCTGCCTTTCCCCAGTGCTCTGCAAGCTCTCCAGGACAACATAAAATCTGGGGCTCTGTGCTTTCTTTCGTTCTGAACAAGTGTTACTGTTTTCTGCACAAAAGCAATTCTGCAAAGCAATGTGAACACTTCTGCTTCCCAGGCACAGAGAAGGTGCTAGCAGGGAATTCTCTGCCTGCCTTTCCCCAGTGCTCTGCAAGCTCTCCAGGACAACAGCAAATCTGGGGCTCTGTGCTTTCTTTCGTTCTGAACAAGTGTTACTGTTTTCTGCACAAAAGCGATTCTGCGAAGCAAAGTGAACACTTCTGTTTCCCAGGCACAGAGAAGGTGCTAGCAGGGAATTCTCTGCCTGCCTTTCCCCAGTGCTCTGCAAGCTCTCCAGGACAACATAAAATCTGGGGTTCTGTGCTTTCTTTCGTTCTGAACAAGTGTTACTGTTTTCTGCACAAAAGCGATTCTGCGAAGCAATGTGAACAGGCACAGAGAAGGTGCTATCAGGGAATTCTATGCCTGCCTTTCCTTAGTGCTCTGCAAGCTCTCCAGGACAACATAAAATCTGGGGTTCTGTGCTTTCTTTCATTCTGAACAAGTGTTACTGTTTTCTGCACAAAAGCGATTCTGCGAAGCAATGTGAACACTTCTGCTTCCCAGGCACAGAGAAGGTGCTAGCAGGGAATTCTCTGCCTGCCTTTCCTCAGTGCTCTGCAAGCTCTCCAGGACAACATAAAATCTGGGGTTCTGTGCTTTCTTTCATTCTGAACAAGTGTTACTGTTTTCTGCACAAAAGCGATTCTGCGAAGCAATGTGAACACTTGTGCTTCCCAGGCACAGAGAAGGTGCTAGCAGGGAATTCTCTGCCTGCCTTTCCCCAGTGCTCTGCAAGCTCTCCAGGACAACATAAAATCTGGGGCTCTGTGCTTTCTTTCGTTCTGAACAAGTGTTACTGTTTTCTGCACAAAAGCGATTCTGCGAAGCAAAGTGAACACTTCTGCTTCCCAGGCACAGAGAAGGTGCTAGCAGGGAATTCTCTGCCTGCCTTTCCCCAGTGCTCTGCAAGCTCTCCAGGACAACATAAAATCTGGGGCTCTGTGCTTTCTTTCGTTCTGAACAAGTGTTACTGTTTTCTGCACAAAAGCAATTCTGCAAAGCAATGTGAACACTTCTGCTTCCCAGGCACAGAGAAGGTGCTAGCAGGGAATTCTCTGCCTGCCTTTCCCCAGTGCTCTGCAAGCTCTCCAGGACAACAGCAAATCTGGGGCTCTGTGCTTTCTTTCGTTCTGAACAAGTGTTACTGTTTTCTGCACAAAAGCGATTCTGCGAAGCAAAGTGAACACTTCTGTTTCCCAGGCACAGAGAAGGTGCTAGCAGGGAATTCTCTGCCTGCCTTTCCCCAGTGCTCTGCAAGCTCTCCAGGACAACATAAAATCTGGGGTTCTGTGCTTTCTTTCGTTTTGAACAAGTGTTACTGTTTTCTGCACAAAAGCGATTCTGCGAAGCAATGTGAACACTTGTGCTTCCCAGGCACAGAGAAGGTGCTAGCAGGGAATTCTCTGCCTGACTTTCCCCAGTGCTCTGCAAGCTCTCCAGGACAACATAAAATCTGGGGCTCTGTGCTTTCTTTCGTTCTGAACAAGTGTTACTGTTTTCTGCACAAAAGCGATTCTGCGAAGCAATGTGAACAGGCACAGAGAAGGTGCTAGCAGGGAATTCTCTGCCTGCCTTTCCTTAGTGCTCTGCAAGCTCTCCAGGACAACATAAAATCTGGGGTTCTGTGCTTTCTTTCATTCTGAACAAGTGTTAATGTTTTCTGCACAAAAGCGATTCTGCGAAGCAATGTGAAAACTTGTGCTTCCCAGGCACAGAGAAGGTGCTAGCAGGGAATTCTCTGCCTGCCTTTCCCCAGTGCTCTGCAAGCTCTCCAGGACAACATAAAATCTGGGGCTCTGTGCTTTCTTTCGTTCTGAACAAGTGTTACTGTTTTCTGCACAAAAGCGATTCTGCGAAGCAATGTGAACACTTGTGCTTCCCAGGCACAGAGAAGGTGCTAGCAGGGAATTCTCTGCCTGCCTTTCCCCAGTGCTCTGCAAGCTCTCCAGGACAACATAAAATCTGGGGCTCTGTGCTTTCTTTCGTTCTGAACAAGTGTTACTGTTTTCTGCACAAAAGCAATTCTGCAAAGCAATGTGAACACTTCTGCTTCCCAGGCACAGAGAAGGTGCTAGCAGGGAATTCTCTGCCTGCCTTTCCCCAGTGCTCTGCAAGCTCTCCAGGACAACAGCAAATCTGGGGCTCTGTGCTTTCTTTCGTTCTGAACAAGTGTTACTGTTTTCTGCACAAAAGCGATTCTGCGAAGCAAAGTGAACACTTCTGTTTCCCAGGCACAGAGAAGGTGCTAGCAGGGAATTCTCTGCCTGCCTTTCCCCAGTGCTCTGCAAGCTCTCCAGGACAACATAAAATCTGGGGTTCTGTGCTTTCTTTCGTTCTGAACAAGTGTTACTGTTTTCTGCACAAAAGCGATTCTGCGAAGCAATGTGAACACTTGTGCTTCCCAGGCACAGAGAAGGTGCTAGCAGGGAATTCTCTGCCTGACTTTCCCCAGTGCTCTGCAAGCTCTCCAGGACAACATAAAATCTGGGGCTCTGTGCTTTCTTTCGTTCTGAACAAGTGTTACTGTTTTCTGCACAAAAGCGATTCTGCGAAGCAATGTGAACAGGCACAGAGAAGGTGCTATCAGGGAATTCTATGCCTGCCTTTCCTTAGTGCTCTGCAAGCTCTCCAGGACAACATAAAATCTGGGGTTCTGTGCTTTCTTTCATTCTGAACAAGTGTTACTGTTTTCTGCACAAAAGCGATTCTGCGAAGCAATGTGAACACTTCTGCTTCCCAGGCACAGAGAAGGTGCTAGCAGGGAATTCTCTGCCTGCCTTTCCTCAGTGCTCTGCAAGCTCTCCAGGACAACATAAAATCTGGGGTTCTGTGCTTTCTTTCATTCTGAACAAGTGTTACTGTTTTCTGCACAAAAGCGATTCTGCGAAGCAATGTGAACACTTGTGCTTCCCAGGCACAGAGAAGGTGCTAGCAGGGAATTCTCTGCCTGCCTTTCCCCAGTGCTCTGCAAGCTCTCCAGGACAACATAAAATCTGGGGCTCTGTGCTTTCTTTCGTTCTGAACAAGTGTTACTGTTTTCTGCACAAAAGCGATTCTGCGAAGCAAAGTGAACACTTCTGCTTCCCAGGCACAGAGAAGGTGCTAGCAGGGAATTCTCTGCCTGCCTTTCCCCAGTGCTCTGCAAGCTCTCCAGGACAACATAAAATCTGGGGCTCTGTGCTTTCTTTCGTTCTGAACAAGTGTTACTGTTTTCTGCACAAAAGCGATTCTGCGAAGCAATATGAACACGTGTGCTTCCCAGGCACAGAGAAGGTGCTAGCAGGGAATTCTCTGCCTGCCTTTCCCCAGTGCTCTGCAAGCTCTCCAGGACAACAGCAAATCTGGGGCTCTGTGCTTTCTTTCGTTCTGAACAAGTGTTACTGTTTTCTGCACAAAAGCGATTCTGCGAAGCAATGTGAACACTTGTGCTTCCCAGGCACAGAGAAGGTGCTAGCAGGGAATTCTCTGCCTGCCTTTCCCCAGTGCTCTGCAAGCTCTCCAGGACAACATAAAATCTGGGGCTCTGTGCTTTCTTTCGTTCTGAACAAGTGTTACTGTTTTCTGCACAAAAGCGATTCTGCGAAGCAATGTGAACACTTGTGCTTCCCAGGCACAGAGAAGGTGCTAGCAGGGAATTCTCTGCCTGCCTTTCCCCAGTGCTCTGCAAGCTCTCCAGGACAACATAAAATCTGGGGCTCTGTGCTTTCTTTCGTTCTGAACAAGTGTTACTGTTTTCTGCACAAAAGCGATTCTGCAAAGCAATGTGAACACTTCTGCTTCCCAGGCACAGAGAAGGTGCTAGCAGGGAATTCTCTGCCTGCCTTTCCCCAGTGCTCTGCAAGCTCTCCAGGACAACATAAAATCTGGGGCTCTGTGCTTTCTTTCGTTCTGAACAAGTGTTACTGTTTTCTGCACAAAAGCGATTCTGCGAAGCAATGTGAACACTTGTGCTTCCCAGGCACAGAGAAGGTGCTAGCAGGGAATTCTCTGCCTGCCTTTCCCCAGTGCTCTGCAAGCTCTCCAGGACAACAGCAAATCTGGGGCTCTGTGCTTTCTTTCGTTCTGAACAAGTGTTACTGTTTTCTGCACAAAAGCGATTCTGCGAAGCAATGTGAACAGGCACAGAGAAGGTGCTAGCAGGGAATTCTCTGCCTGCCTTTCCTCACTGCTCTGCAAGCTCTCCAGGACAACATAAAATCTGGGGCTCTGTGCTTTCTTTCGTTCTGAACAAGTGTTACTGTTTTCTGCACAAAAGCGATTCTGCGAAGCAAAGTGAACACTTCTGCTTCCCAGGCACAGAGAAGGTGCTAGCAGGGAATTCTCTGCCTGCCTTTCCCCAGTGCTCTGCAAGCTCTCCAGGACAACATAAAATCTGGGGCTCTGTGCTTTCTTTCGTTCTGAACAAGTGTTACTGTTTTCTGCACAAAAGCGATTCTGCGAAGCAATGTGAACACTTGTGCTTCCCAGGCACAGAGAAGGTGCTAGCAGGGAATTCTCTGCCTGCCTTTCCCCAGTGCTCTGCAAGCTCTCCAGGACAACATAAAATCTGGGGCTCTGTGCTTTCTTTTGTTCTGAACAAGTGTTACTGTTTTCTGCACAAAAGCGATTCTGCGAAGCAATGTGAACACTTCTGCTTCCCAGGCACAGAGAAGGTGCTAGCAGGGAATTCTCTGCCTGCCTTTCCCCAGTGCTCTGCAAGCTCTCCAGGACAACATAAAATCTGGGGCTCTGTGCTTTCTTTCGTTCTGAACAAGTGTTACTGTTTTCTGCACAAAAGCGATTCTGCGAAGCAATGTGAACACTTGTGCTTCCCAGGCACAGAGAAGGTGCTAGCAGGGAATTCTCTGCCTGCCTTTCCCCAGTGCTCTGCAAGCTCTCCAGGACAACATAAAATCTGGGGCTCTGTGCTTTCTTTCGTTCTGAACAAGTGTTACTGTTTTCTGCACAAAAGCGATTCTGCGAAGCAATGTGAACACTTCTGCTTCCCAGGCACAGAGAAGGTGCTATCAGGGAATTCTCTGCCTGCCTTTCCCCAGTGCTCTGCAAGCTCTCCAGGACAACAGCAAATCTGGGGCTCTGTGCTTTCTTTCGTTCTGAACAAGTGTTACTGTTTTCTGCACAAAAGCAATTCTGCAAAGCAATGTGAACACTTCTGCTTCCCAGGCACAGAGAAGGATCTAGCAGGGAATTCTCTGCCTGCGTTTCCCCAGTGCTCTGCAAGCTCTCCAGGACAACATAAAATCTGGGGCTCTGTGCTTTCTTTCGTTCTGAACAAGTGTTACTGTTTTCTGCACAAAAGCGATTCTGCGAAGCAATGTGAACAGGCACAGAGAAGGTGCTAGCAGGGAATTCTCTGCCTGCCTTTCCTCAGTGCTCTGCAAGCTCTCCAGGACAACATAAAATCTGGGGCTCTGTGCTTTCTTTCGTTCTGAACAAGTGTTACTGTTTTCTGCACAAAAGCGATTCTGCGAAGCAATGTGAACAGGCACAGAGAAGGTGCTAGCAGGGAATTCTCTGCCTGCCTTTCCTCACTGCTCTGCAAGCTCTCCAGGACAACATAAAATCTGGGGCTCTGTGCTTTCTTTCATTCTGAACAAGTGTTACTGTTTTCTGCACAAAAGCGATACTGCGAAGCAAAGTGAACACTTCTGCTTCCCAGGCACAGAGAAGGTGCTAGCAGGGAATTCTCTGCCTGCCTTTCCCCAGTGCTCTGCAAGCTCTCCAGGACAACAGCAAATCTGGGGCTCTGTGCTTTCTTTCGTTCTGAACAAGTGTTACTGTTTTCTGCACAAAAGCGATTCTGCGAAGCAATGTGAACACTTGTGCTTCCCAGGCACAGAGAAGGTGCTAGCAGGGAATTCTCTGCCTGCCTTTCCCCAGTGCTCTGCAAGCTCTCCAGGACAACATAAAATCTGGGGCTCTGTGCTTTCTTTCGTTCTGAACAAGTGTTACTGTTTTCTGCACAAAAGCGATTCTGCGAAGCAATGTGAACACTTCTGCTTCCCAGGCACAGAGAAGGTGCTAGCAGGGAATTCTCTGCCTGCCTTTCCCCAGTGCTCTGCAAGCTCTCCAGGACAACAGCAAATCTGGGGCTCTGTGCTTTCTTTCGTTCTGAACAAGTGTTACTGTTTTCTGCACAAAAGCGATTCTGCGAAGCAATGTGAACACTTGTGCTTCCCAGGCACAGAGAAGGTGCTAGCAGGGAAGTCTCTGCCTGCCTTTCCCCAGTGCTCTGCAAGCTCTCCAGGACAACATAAAATCTGGGGCTCTGTGCTTTCTTTCGTTCTGAACAAGTGTTACTGTTTTCTGCACAAAAGTGATTCTGCAAAGCAATGTGAACACTTCTGCTTCCCAGGCACAGAGAAGGTGCTAGCAGGGAATTCTCTGCCTGCCTTTCCCCAGTGCTCTGCAAGCTCTCCAGGACAACAGCAAATCTGGGGCTCTGTGCTTTCTTTCGTTCTGAACAAGTGTTACTGTTTTCTGCACAAAAGCGATTCTGCGAAGCAATGTGAACACTTCTGCTTCCCAGGCACAGAGAAGGTGCTAGCAGGGAATTCTCTGCCTGCCTTTCCCCAGTGCTCTGCAAGCTCTCCAGGACAACATAAAATCTGGGGCTCTGTGCTTTCTTTCGTTCTGAACAAGTGTTACTGTTTTCTGCACAAAAGCGATTCTGCGAAGCAATGTGAACAGGCACAGAGAAGGTGCTAGCAGGGAATTCTCTGCCTGCCTTTCCTTAGTGCTCTGCAAGCTCTCCAGGACAACATAAAATCTGGGGTTCTGTGCTTTCTTTCGTTCTGAACAAGTGTTACTGTTTTCTGCACAAAAGCGATTCTGCGAAGCAATGTGAACACTTGTGCTTCCCAGGCACAGAGAAGGTGCTAGCAGGGAATTCTCTGCCTGCCTTTCCCCAGTGCTCTGCAAGCTCTCCAGGACAACATAAAATCTGGGGCTCTGTGCTTTCTTTCGTTCTGAACAAGTGTTACTGTTTTCTGCACAAAAGCGATTCTGCGAAGCAATGTGAACACTTGTGCTTCCCAGGCACAGAGAAGGTGCTAGCAGGGAATTCTCTGCCTGCCTTTCCCCAGTGCTCTGCAAGCTCTCCAGGACAACAGCAAATCTGGGGCTCTGTGCTTTCTTTCGTTCTGAACAAGTGTTACTGTTTTCTGCACAAAAGCGATTCTGCGAAGCAATGTGAACACTTCTGCTTCCCAGGCACAGAGAAGGTGCTAGCAGGGAATTCTCTGCCTGCCTTTCCCCAGTGCTCTGCAAGCTCTCCAGGACAACATAAAATCTGGGGCTCTGTGCTTTCTTTCGTTCTGAACAAGTGTTACTGTTTTCTGCACAAAAGCGATTCTGCGAAGCAATGTGAACAGGCACAGAGAAGGTGCTAGCAGGGAATTCTCTGCCTGCCTTTCCTCACTGCTCTGCAAGCTCTCCAGGACAACATAAAATCTGGGGCTCTGTGCTTTCTTTCGTTCTGAACAAGTGTTACTGTTTTCTGCACAAAAGCGATTCTGCGAAGCAAAGTGAACACTTCTGCTTCCCAGGCACAGAGAAGGTGCTAGCAGGGAATTCTCTGCCTGCCTTTCCCCAGTGCTCTGCAAGCTCTCCAGGACAACATAAAATCTGGGGCTCTGTGCTTTCTTTCGTTCTGAACAAGTGTTACTGTTTTCTGCACAAAAGCGATTCTGCAAAGCAATGTGAACACTTCCCCTTCCCAGGCACAGAGAAGGTGCTAGCAGGGAATTCTCTGCCTGCCTTTCCCCAGTGCTCTGCAAGCTCTCCAGGACAACATAAAATCTGGGGCTCTGTGCTTTCTTTCGTTCTGAACAAGTGTTACTGTTTTCTGCACAAAAGCGATTCTGCGAAGCAATGTGAACACTTCTGCTTCCCAGGCACAGAGAAGGTGCTAGCAGGGAATTCTCTGCCTGCCTTTCCCCAGTGCTCTGCAAGCTCTCCAGGACAACAGCAAATCTGGGGCTCTGTGCTTTCTTTCGTTCTGAACAAGTGTTACTGTTTTCTGCACAAAAGCGATTCTGCGAAGCAATGTGAACACTTGTGCTTCCCAGGCACAGAGAAGGTGCTAGCAGGGAATTCTCTGCCTGCCTTTCCCCAGTGCTCTGCAAGCTCTCCAGGACAACATAAAATCTGGGGCTCTGTGCTTTCTTTCGTTCTGAACAAGTGTTACTGTTTTCTGCACAAACGCGATTCTGCGAAGCAATGTGAACAGGCACAGAGAAGGTGCTAGCAGGGAATTCTGTGCCTGCCTTTCCTCAGTGCTCTGCAAGCTCTCCAGGACAACATAAACTCTGGGGCTCTGTGCTTTCTTTCATTCTGAACAAGTGTTACTGTTTTCTGCACAAAAGCGATTCTGCGAAGCAAAGTGAACACTTCTGCTTCCCAGGCACAGAGAAGGTGCTAGCAGGGAATTCTCTGCCTGCCTTTCCCCAGTGCTCTGCAAGCTCTCCAGGACAATATAAAATCTGGGGCTCTGTGCTTTCTTTCGTTCTGAACAAGTGTTACTGTTTTCTGCACAAAAGCGATTCTGCGAAGCAATGTGAACACTTGTGCTTCCCAGGCACAGAGAAGGTGCTAGCAGGGAATTCTCTGCCTGCCTTTCCCCAGTGCTCTGCAAGCTCTCCAGGACAACATAAAATCTGGGGCTCTGTGCTTTCTTTCGTTCTGAACAAGTGTTACTGTTTTCTGCACAAAAGCGATTCTGCGAAGCAATGTGAACACTTCTGCTTCCCAGGCACAGAGAAGGTGCTAGCAGGGAATTGTCTGCCTGCCTTTCCCCAGTGCTCTGCAAGCTCTCCAGGACAACATAAAATCTGGGGCTCTGTGCTTTCTTTCGTTCTGAACAAGTGTTACTGTTTTCTGCACAAAAGCGATTCTGCGAAGCAATGTGAACACTTCTGCTTCCCAGGCACAGAGAAGGTGCTAGCAGGGAATTCTCTGCCTGCCTTTCCCCAGTGCTCTGCAAGCTCTCCAGGACAACAGCAAATCTGGGGCTCTGTGCTTTCTTTCGTTCTGAACAAGTGTTACTGTTTTCTGCACAAAAGCGATTCTGCGAAGCAATGTGAACACTTGTGCTTCCCAGGCACAGAGAAGGTGCTAGCAGGGAATTCTCTGCCTGCCTTTCCCCAGTGCTCTGCAAGCTCTCCAGGACAACATAAAATCTGGGGCTCTGTGCTTTCTTTCGTTCTGAACAAGTGTTACTGTTTTCTGCACAAAAGCGATTCTGCAAAGCAATGTGAACAGGCACAGAGAAGGTGCTAGCAGGGAATTCTCTGCCTGCCTTTCCTCACTGCCCTGCAAGCTCTCCAGGACAACATAAAATCTGGGGCTCTGTGCTTTCTTTCATTCTGAACAAGTGTTACTGTTTTCTGCAGAAAAGCGATACTGCGAAGCAAAGTGAACACTTCTGCTTCCCAGGCACAGAGAAGGTGCTAGCAGGGAATTCTCTGCCTGCCTTTCCCCAGTGCTCTGCAAGCTCTCCAGGACAACAGCAAATCTGGGGCTCTGTGCTTTCTTTCGTTCTGAACAAGTGTTACTGTTTTCTGCACAAAAGCGATTCTGCGAAGCAATGTGAACACTTGTGCTTCCCAGGCACAGAGAAGGTGCTAGCAGGGAATTCTCTGCCTGCCTTTCCCCAGTGCTCTGCAAGCTCTCCAGGACAACAGCAAATCTGGGGCTCTGTGCTTTCTTTCGTTCTGAACAAGTGTTACTGTTTTCTGCACAAAAGCGATTCTGCGAAGCAATGTGAACACTTGTGCTTCCCAGGCACAGAGAAGGTGCTAGCAGGGAATTCTCTGCCTGCCTTTCCCCAGTGCTCTGCAAGCTCTCCAGGACAACATAAAATCTGGGGCTCTGTGCTTTCTTTCGTTCTGAACAAGTGTTACTGTTTTCTGCACAAAAGCGATTCTGCAAAGCAATGTGAACACTTCCCCTTCCCAGGCACAGAGAAGGTGCTAGCAGGGAATTCTCTGCCTGCCTTTCCCCAGTGCTCTGCAAGCTCTCCAGGACAACATAAAATCTGGGGCTCTGTGCTTTCTTTCGTTCTGAACAAGTGTTACTGTTTTCTGCACAAAAGCGATTCTGCGAAGCAATGTGAACACTTCTGCTTCCCAGGCACAGAGAAGGTGCTAGCAGGGAATTCTCTGCCTGCCTTTCCCCAGTGCTCTGCAAGCTCTCCAGGACAACAGCAAATCTGGGGCTCTGTGCTTTCTTTCGTTCTGAACAAGTGTTACTGTTTCCTGCACAAACGCGATTCTGCGAAGCAATGTGAACAGGCACAGAGAAGGTGCTAGCAGGGAATTCTGTGCCTGCCTTTCCTCAGTGCTCTGCAAGCTCTCCAGGACAACATAAACTCTGGGGCTCTGTGCTTTCTTTCATTCTGAACAAGTGTTACTGTTTTCTGCACAAAAGCGATTCTGCGAAGCAAAGTGAACACTTCTGCTTCCCAGGCACAGAGAAGGTGCTAGCAGGGAATTCTCTGCCTGCCTTTCCCCAGTGCTCTGCAAGCTCTCCAGGACAATATAAAATCTGGGGCTCTGTGCTTTCTTTCGTTCTGAACAAGTGTTACTGTTTTCTGCACAAAAGCGATTCTGCGAAGCAATGTGAACACTTGTGCTTCCCAGGCACAGAGAAGGTGCTAGCAGGGAATTCTCTGCCTGCCTTTCCCCAGTGCTCTGCAAGCTCTCCAGGACAACATAAAATCTGGGGCTCTGTGCTTTCTTTCGTTCTGAACAAGTGTTACTGTTTTCTGCACAAAAGCGATTCTGCGAAGCAATGTGAACACTTCTGCTTCCCAGGCAC
Organism: Strix uralensis; assembly: GCF_047716275.1. Taxonomy (NCBI): domain Eukaryota; kingdom Metazoa; phylum Chordata; class Aves; order Strigiformes; family Strigidae; genus Strix; species Strix uralensis. The sequence goes on from NW_027436769.1 coordinate 202,805, forward strand.
AGAGAAGGTGCTAGCAGGGAATTGTCTGCCTGCCTTTCCCCAGTGCTCTGCAAGCTCTCCAGGACAACATAAAATCTGGGGCTCTGTGCTTTCTTTCGTTCTGAACAAGTGTTACTGTTTTCTGCACAAAAGCGATTCTGCGAAGCAATGTGAACACTTCTGCTTCCCAGGCACAGAGAAGGTGCTAGCAGGGAATTCTCTGCCTGCCTTTCCCCAGTGCTCTGCAAGCTCTCCAGGACAACAGCAAATCTGGGGCTCTGTGCTTTCTTTCGTTCTGAACAAGTGTTACTGTTTTCTGCACAAAAGCGATTCTGCGAAGCAATGTGAACACTTGTGCTTCCCAGGCACAGAGAAGGTGCTAGCAGGGAATTCTCTGCCTGCCTTTCCCCAGTGCTCTGCAAGCTCTCCAGGACAACATAAAATCTGGGGCTCTGTGCTTTCTTTCGTTCTGAACAAGTGTTACTGTTTTCTGCACAAAAGCGATTCTGCGAAGCAATGTGAACAGGCACAGAGAAGGTGCTAGCAGGGAATTCTCTGCCTGCCTTTCCTCACTGCTCTGCAAGCTCTCCAGGACAACATAAAATCTGGGGCTCTGTGCTTTCTTTCATTCTGAACAAGTGTTACTGTTTTCTGCACAAAAGCGATACTGCGAAGCAAAGTGAACACTTCTGCTTCCCAGGCACAGAGAAGGTGCTAGCAGGGAATTCTCTGCCTGCCTTTCCCCAGTGCTCTGCAAGCTCTCCAGGACAACAGCAAATCTGGGGCTCTGTGCTTTCTTTCGTTCTGAACAAGTGTTACTGTTTTCTGCACAAAAGCGATTCTGCGAAGCAATATGAACACGTGTGCTTCCCAGGCACAGAGAAGGTGCTAGCAGGGAATTCTCTGCCTGCCTTTCCCCAGTGCTCTGCAAGCTCTCCAGGACAACATAAAATCTGGGGCTCTGTGCTTTCTTTCGTTCTGAACAAGTGTTACTGTTTTCTGCACAAAAGCGATTCTGCGAAGCAATGTGAAAACTTGTGCTTCCCAGGCACAGAGAAGGTGCTAGCAGGGAATTCTCTGCCTGCCTTTCCCCAGTGCTCTGCAAGCTCTCCAGGACAACATAAAATCTGGGGCTCTGTGCTTTCTTTCGTTCTGAACAAGTGTTACTGTTTTCTGCACAAAAGCGATTCTGCGAAGCAATGTGAACACTTGTGCTTCCCAGGCACAGAGAAGGTGCTAGCAGGGAATTCTCTGCCTGCCTTTCCCCAGTGCTCTGCAAGCTCTCCAGGACAACATAAAATCTGGGGCTCTGTGCTTTCTTTCGTTCTGAACAAGTGTTACTGTTTTGTGCACAAAAGCGATTCTGCAAAGCAATGTGAACACTTCTGCTTCCCAGGCACAGAGAAGGTGCTAGCAGGGAATTCTCTGCCTGCCTTTCCCCAGTGCTCTGCAAGCTCTCCAGGACAACAGCAAATCTGGGGCTCTGTGCTTTCTTTCGTTCTGAACAAGTGTTACTGTTTTCTGCACAAAAGCGATTCTGCGAAGCAAAGTGAACACTTCTGTTTCCATGGCACAGAGAAGGTGCTAGCAGGGAATTCTCTGCCTGCCTTTCCCCAGTGCTCTGCAAGCTCTCCAGGACAACATAAAATCTGGGGTTCTGTGCTTTCTTTCGTTCTGAACAAGTGTTACTGTTTTCTGCACAAAAGCGATTCTGCGAAGCAATGTGAACACTTGTGCTTCCCAGGCACAGAGAAGGTGCTAGCAGGGAATTCTCTGCCTGACTTTCCCCAGTGCTCTGCAAGCTCTCCAGGACAACATAAAATCTGGGGCTCTGTGCTTTCTTTCGTTCTGAACAAGTGTTACTGTTTTCTGCACAAAAGCGATTCTGCGAAGCAATGTGAACAGGCACAGAGAAGGTGCTATCAGGGAATTCTATGCCTGCCTTTCCTTAGTGCTCTGCAAGCTCTCCAGGACAACATAAAATCTGGGGTTCTGTGCTTTCTTTCATTCTGAACAAGTGTTACTGTTTTCTGCACAAAAGCGATTCTGCGAAGCAATGTGAACACTTCTGCTTCCCAGGCACAGAGAAGGTGCTAGCAGGGAATTCTCTGCCTGCCTTTCCTCAGTGCTCTGCAAGCTCTCCAGGACAACATAAAATCTGGGGTTCTGTGCTTTCTTTCATTCTGAACAAGTGTTACTGTTTTCTGCACAAAAGCGATTCTGCGAAGCAATGTGAACACTTGTGCTTCCCAGGCACAGAGAAGGTGCTAGCAGGGAATTCTCTGCCTGCCTTTCCCCAGTGCTCTGCAAGCTCTCCAGGACAACATAAAATCTGGGGCTCTGTGCTTTCTTTCGTTCTGAACAAGTGTTACTGTTTTCTGCACAAAAGCGATTCTGCGAAGCAAAGTGAACACTTCTGCTTCCCAGGCACAGAGAAGGTGCTAGCAGGGAATTCTCTGCCTGCCTTTCCCCAGTGCTCTGCAAGCTCTCCAGGACAACATAAAATCTGGGGCTCTGTGCTTTCTTTCGTTCTGAACAAGTGTTACTGTTTTCTGCACAAAAGCGATTCTGCGAAGCAATATGAACACGTGTGCTTCCCAGGCACAGAGAAGGTGCTAGCAGGGAATTCTCTGCCTGCCTTTCCCCAGTGCTCTGCAAGCTCTCCAGGACAACAGCAAATCTGGGGCTCTGTGCTTTCTTTCGTTCTGAACAAGTGTTACTGTTTTCTGCACAAAAGCGATTCTGCGAAGCAATGTGAACACTTGTGCTTCCCAGGCACAGAGAAGGTGCTAGCAGGGAATTCTCTGCCTGCCTTTCCCCAGTGCTCTGCAAGCTCTCCAGGACAACATAAAATCTGGGGCTCTGTGCTTTCTTTCGTTCTGAACAAGTGTTACTGTTTTCTGCACAAAAGCGATTCTGCGAAGCAATGTGAACACTTGTGCTTCCCAGGCACAGAGAAGGTGCTAGCAGGGAATTCTCTGCCTGCCTTTCCCCAGTGCTCTGCAAGCTCTCCAGGACAACATAAAATCTGGGGCTCTGTGCTTTCTTTCGTTCTGAACAAGTGTTACTGTTTTCTGCACAAAAGCGATTCTGCAAAGCAATGTGAACACTTCTGCTTCCCAGGCACAGAGAAGGTGCTAGCAGGGAATTCTCTGCCTGCCTTTCCCCAGTGCTCTGCAAGCTCTCCAGGACAACATAAAATCTGGGGCTCTGTGCTTTCTTTCGTTCTGAACAAGTGTTACTGTTTTCTGCACAAAAGCGATTCTGCGAAGCAATGTGAACACTTCTGCTTCCCAGGCACAGAGAAGGTGCTAGCAGGGAATTCTCTGCCTGCCTTTCCCCAGTGCTCTGCAAGCTCTCCAGGACAACAGCAAATCTGGGGCTCTGTGCTTTCTTTCGTTCTGAACAAGTGTTACTGTTTTCTGCACAAAAGCGATTCTGCGAAGCAATGTGAACACTTGTGCTTCCCAGGCACAGAGAAGGTGCTAGCAGGGAATTCTCTGCCTGCCTTTCCCCAGTGCTCTGCAAGCTCTCCAGGACAACATAAAATCTGGGGCTCTGTGCTTTCTTTCGTTCTGAACAAGTGTTACTGTTTTCTGCACAAAAGCGATTCTGCGAAGCAATGTGAACAGGCACAGAGAAGGTGCTAGCAGGGAATTCTCTGCCTGCCTTTCCCCAGTGCTCTGCAAGCTCTCCAGGACAACATAAAATCTGGGGCTCTGTGCTTTCTTTCATTCTGAACAAGTGTTACTGTTTTCTGCACAAAAGCGATACTGCGAAGCAAAGTGAACACTTCTGCTTCCCAGGCACAGAGAAGGTGCTAGCAGGGAATTCTCTGCCTGCCTTTCCCCAGTGCTCTGCAAGCTCTCCAGGACAACAGCAAATCTGGGGCTCTGTGCTTTCTTTCGTTCTGAACAAGTGTTACTGTTTTCTGCACAAAAGCGATTCTGCGAAGCAATATGAACACGTGTGCTTCCCAGGCACAGAGAAGGTGCTAGCAGGGAATTCTCTGCCTGCCTTTCCCCAGTGCTCTGCAAGCTCTCCAGGACAACATAAAATCTGGGGCTCTGTGCTTTCTTTCGTTCTGAACAAGTGTTACTGTTTTCTGCACAAAAGCGATTCTGCGAAGCAATGTGAACACTTGTGCTTCCCAGGCACAGAGAAGGTGCTAGCAGGGAATTCTCTGCCTGCCTTTCCCCAGTGCTCTGCAAGCTCTCCAGGACAACATAAAATCTGGGGCTCTGTGCTTTCTTTCGTTCTGAACAAGTGTTACTGTTTTCTGCACAAAAGCGATTCTGCGAAGCAATGTGAACACTTGTGCTTCCCAGGCACAGAGAAGGTGCTAGCAGGGAATTCTCTGCCTGCTTTTCCCCAGTGCTCTGCAAGCTCTCCAGGACAACATAAAATCTGGGGCTCTGTGCTTTCTTTCGTTCTGAACAAGTGTTACTGTTTTCTGCACAAAAGCGATTCTGCGAAGCAATGTGAACACTTCTGCTTCCCAGGCACAGAGAAGGTGCTAGCAGGGAATTCTCTGCCTGCCTTTCCCCAGTGCTCTGCAAGCTCTCCAGGACAACATAAAATCTGGGGTTCTGTGCTTTCTTTCGTTCTGAACAAGTGTTACTGTTTTCTGCACAAAAGCGATTCTGCGAAGCAATGTGAACACTTGTGCTTCCCAGGCACAGAGAAGGTGCTAGCAGGGAATTCTCTGCCTGCCTTTCCCCAGTGCTCTGCAAGCTCTCCAGGACAACATAAAATCTGGGGCTCTGTGCTTTCTTTCGTTCTGAACAAGTGTTACTGTTTTCTGCACAAAAGCGATTCTGCGAAGCAATGTGAACACTTGTGCTTCCCAGGCACAGAGAAGGTGCTAGCAGGGAATTCTCTGCCTGCCTTTCCCCAGTGCTCTGCAAGCTCTCCAGGACAACATAAAATCTGGGGCTCTGTGCTTTCTTTCGTTCTGAACAAGTGTTACTGTTTTCTGCACAAAAGCGATTCTGCGAAGCAATGTGAACACTTCTGCTTCCCAGGCACAGAGAAGGTGCTAGCAGGGAATTCTCTGCCTGCCTTTCCCCAGTGCTCTGCAAGCTCTCCAGGACAACAGCAAATCTGGGGCTCTGTGCTTTCTTTCGTTCTGAACAAGTGTTACTGTTTTCTGCACAAACGCGATTCTGCGAAGCAATGTGAACAGGCACAGAGAAGGTGCTAGCAGGGAATTCTGTGCCTGCCTTTCCTCAGTGCTCTGCAAGCTCTCCAGGACAACATAAACTCTGGGGCTCTGTGCTTTCTTTCATTCTGAACAAGTGTTACTGTTTTCTGCACAAAAGCGATTCTGCGAAGCAAAGTGAACACTTCTGCTTCCCAGGCACAGAGAAGGTGCTAGCAGGGAATTCTCTGCCTGCCTTTCCCCAGTGCTCTGCAAGCTCTCCAGGACAATATAAAATCTGGGGCTCTGTGCTTTCTTTCGTTCTGAACAAGTGTTACTGTTTTCTGCACAAAAGCGATTCTGCGAAGCAATGTGAACACTTGTGCTTCCCAGGCACAGAGAAGGTGCTAGCAGGGAATTCTCTGCCTGCCTTTCCCCAGTGCTCTGCAAGCTCTCCAGGACAACATAAAATCTGGGGCTCTGTGCTTTCTTTCGTTCTGAACAAGTGTTACTGTTTTCTGCACAAAAGCGATTCTGCGAAGCAATGTGAACACTTCTGCTTCCCAGGCACAGAGAAGGTGCTAGCAGGGAATTGTCTGCCTGCCTTTCCCCAGTGCTCTGCAAGCTCTCCAGGACAACATAAAATCTGGGGCTCTGTGCTTTCTTTCGTTCTGAACAAGTGTTACTGTTTTCTGCACAAAAGCGATTCTGCGAAGCAATGTGAACACTTCTGCTTCCCAGGCACAGAGAAGGTGCTAGCAGGGAATTCTCTGCCTGCCTTTCCCCAGTGCTCTGCAAGCTCTCCAGGACAACAGCAAATCTGGGGCTCTGTGCTTTCTTTCGTTCTGAACAAGTGTTACTGTTTTCTGCACAAAAGCGATTCTGCGAAGCAATGTGAACACTTGTGCTTCCCAGGCACAGAGAAGGTGCTAGCAGGGAATTCTCTGCCTGCCTTTCCCCAGTGCTCTGCAAGCTCTCCAGGACAACATAAAATCTGGGGCTCTGTGCTTTCTTTCGTTCTGAACAAGTGTTACTGTTTTCTGCACAAAAGCGATTCTGCGAAGCAATGTGAACAGGCACAGAGAAGGTGCTAGCAGGGAATTCTCTGCCTGCCTTTCCTCACTGCTCTGCAAGCTCTCCAGGACAACATAAAATCTGGGGCTCTGTGCTTTCTTTCATTCTGAACAAGTGTTACTGTTTTCTGCACAAAAGCGATACTGCGAAGCAAAGTGAACACTTCTGCTTCCCAGGCACAGAGAAGGTGCTAGCAGGGAATTCTCTGCCTGCCTTTCCCCAGTGCTCTGCAAGCTCTCCAGGACAACAGCAAATCTGGGGCTCTGTGCTTTCTTTCGTTCTGAACAAGTGTTACTGTTTTCTGCACAAAAGCGATTCTGCGAAGCAATATGAACACGTGTGCTTCCCAGGCACAGAGAAGGTGCTAGCAGGGAATTCTCTGCCTGCCTTTCCCCAGTGCTCTGCAAGCTCTCCAGGACAACATAAAATCTGGGGCTCTGTGCTTTCTTTCGTTCTGAACAAGTGTTACTGTTTTCTGCACAAAAGCGGTTCTGCGAAGCAATGTGAAAACTTGTGCTTCCCAGGCACAGAGAAGGTGCTAGCAGGGAATTCTCTGCCTGCCTTTCCCCAGTGCTCTGCAAGCTCTCCAGGACAACATAAAATCTGGGGCTCTGTGCTTTCTTTCGTTCTGAACAAGTGTTACTGTTTTCTGCACAAAAGCGATTCTGCGAAGCAATGTGAACACTTGTGCTTCCCAGGCACAGAGAAGGTGCTAGCAGGGAATTCTCTGCCTGCCTTTCCCCAGTGCTCTGCAAGCTCTCCAGGACAACATAAAATCTGGGGCTCTGTGCTTTCTTTCGTTCTGAACAAGTGTTACTGTTTTGTGCACAAAAGCGATTCTGCAAAGCAATGTGAACACTTCTGCTTCCCAGGCACAGAGAAGGTGCTAGCAGGGAATTCTCTGCCTGCCTTTCCCCAGTGCTCTGCAAGCTCTCCAGGACAACAGCAAATCTGGGGCTCTGTGCTTTCTTTCGTTCTGAACAAGTGTTACTGTTTTCTGCACAAAAGCGATTCTGCGAAGCAAAGTGAACACTTCTGTTTCCATGGCACAGAGAAGGTGCTAGCAGGGAATTCTCTGCCTGCCTTTCCCCAGTGCTCTGCAAGCTCTCCAGGACAACATAAAATCTGGGGTTCTGTGCTTTCTTTCGTTCTGAACAAGTGTTACTGTTTTCTGCACAAAAGCGATTCTGCGAAGCAATGTGAACACTTGTGCTTCCCAGGCACAGAGAAGGTGCTAGCAGGGAATTCTCTGCCTGACTTTCCCCAGTGCTCTGCAAGCTCTCCAGGACAACATAAAATCTGGGGCTCTGTGCTTTCTTTCGTTCTGAACAAGTGTTACTGTTTTCTGCACAAAAGCGATTCTGCGAAGCAATGTGAACAGGCACAGAGAAGGTGCTATCAGGGAATTCTATGCCTGCCTTTCCTTAGTGCTCTGCAAGCTCTCCAGGACAACATAAAATCTGGGGTTCTGTGCTTTCTTTCATTCTGAACAAGTGTTACTGTTTTCTGCACAAAAGCGATTCTGCGAAGCAATGTGAACACTTCTGCTTCCCAGGCACAGAGAAGGTGCTAGCAGGGAATTCTCTGCCTGCCTTTCCTCAGTGCTCTGCAAGCTCTCCAGGACAACATAAAATCTGGGGTTCTGTGCTTTCTTTCATTCTGAACAAGTGTTACTGTTTTCTGCACAAAAGCGATTCTGCGAAGCAATGTGAACACTTGTGCTTCCCAGGCACAGAGAAGGTGCTAGCAGGGAATTCTCTGCCTGCCTTTCCCCAGTGCTCTGCAAGCTCTCCAGGACAACATAAAATCTGGGGCTCTGTGCTTTCTTTCGTTCTGAACAAGTGTTACTGTTTTCTGCACAAAAGCGATTCTGCGAAGCAAAGTGAACACTTCTGCTTCCCAGGCACAGAGAAGGTGCTAGCAGGGAATTCTCTGCCTGCCTTTCCCCAGTGCTCTGCAAGCTCTCCAGGACAACATAAAATCTGGGGCTCTGTGCTTTCTTTCGTTCTGAACAAGTGTTACTGTTTTCTGCACAAAAGCGATTCTGCGAAGCAATATGAACACGTGTGCTTCCCAGGCACAGAGAAGGTGCTAGCAGGGAATTCTCTGCCTGCCTTTCCCCAGTGCTCTGCAAGCTCTCCAGGACAACAGCAAATCTGGGGCTCTGTGCTTTCTTTCGTTCTGAACAAGTGTTACTGTTTTCTGCACAAAAGCGATTCTGCGAAGCAATGTGAACACTTGTGCTTCCCAGGCACAGAGAAGGTGCTAGCAGGGAATTCTCTGCCTGCCTTTCCCCAGTGCTCTGCAAGCTCTCCAGGACAACATAAAATCTGGGGCTCTGTGCTTTCTTTCGTTCTGAACAAGTGTTACTGTTTTCTGCACAAAAGCGATTCTGCGAAGCAATGTGAACACTTGTGCTTCCCAGGCACAGAGAAGGTGCTAGCAGGGAATTCTCTGCCTGCCTTTCCCCAGTGCTCTGCAAGCTCTCCAGGACAACATAAAATCTGGGGCTCTGTGCTTTCTTTCGTTCTGAACAAGTGTTACTGTTTTCTGCACAAAAGCGATTCTGCAAAGCAATGTGAACACTTCTGCTTCCCAGGCACAGAGAAGGTGCTAGCAGGGAATTCTCTGCCTGCCTTTCCCCAGTGCTCTGCAAGCTCTCCAGGACAACATAAAATCTGGGGCTCTGTGCTTTCTTTCGTTCTGAACAAGTGTTACTGTTTTCTGCACAAAAGCGATTCTGCGAAGCAATGTGAACACTTCTGCTTCCCAGGCACAGAGAAGGTGCTAGCAGGGAATTCTCTGCCTGCCTTTCCCCAGTGCTCTGCAAGCTCTCCAGGACAACAGCAAATCTGGGGCTCTGTGCTTTCTTTCGTTCTGAACAAGTGTTACTGTTTTCTGCACAAAAGCGATTCTGCGAAGCAATGTGAACACTTGTGCTTCCCAGGCACAGAGAAGGTGCTAGCAGGGAATTCTCTGCCTGCCTTTCCCCAGTGCTCTGCAAGCTCTCCAGGACAACATAAAATCTGGGGCTCTGTGCTTTCTTTCGTTCTGAACAAGTGTTACTGTTTTCTGCACAAAAGCGATTCTGCGAAGCAATGTGAACAGGCACAGAGAAGGTGCTAGCAGGGAATTCTCTGCCTGCCTTTCCCCAGTGCTCTGCAAGCTCTCCAGGACAACATAAAATCTGGGGCTCTGTGCTTTCTTTCATTCTGAACAAGTGTTACTGTTTTCTGCACAAAAGCGATACTGCGAAGCAAAGTGAACACTTCTGCTTCCCAGGCACAGAGAAGGTGCTAGCAGGGAATTCTCTGCCTGCCTTTCCCCAGTGCTCTGCAAGCTCTCCAGGACAACAGCAAATCTGGGGCTCTGTGCTTTCTTTCGTTCTGAACAAGTGTTACTGTTTTCTGCACAAAAGCGATTCTGCGAAGCAATATGAACACGTGTGCTTCCCAGGCACAGAGAAGGTGCTAGCAGGGAATTCTCTGCCTGCCTTTCCCCAGTGCTCTGCAAGCTCTCCAGGACAACATAAAATCTGGGGCTCTGTGCTTTCTTTCGTTCTGAACAAGTGTTACTGTTTTCTGCACAAAAGCGATTCTGCGAAGCAATGTGAACACTTGTGCTTCCCAGGCACAGAGAAGGTGCTAGCAGGGAATTCTCTGCCTGCCTTTCCCCAGTGCTCTGCAAGCTCTCCAGGACAACATAAAATCTGGGGCTCTGTGCTTTCTTTCGTTCTGAACAAGTGTTACTGTTTTCTGCACAAAAGCGATTCTGCGAAGCAATGTGAACACTTGTGCTTCCCAGGCACAGAGAAGGTGCTAGCAGGGAATTCTCTGCCTGCTTTTCCCCAGTGCTCTGCAAGCTCTCCAGGACAACATAAAATCTGGGGCTCTGTGCTTTCTTTCGTTCTGAACAAGTGTTACTGTTTTCTGCACAAAAGCGATTCTGCGAAGCAATGTGAACACTTCTGCTTCCCAGGCACAGAGAAGGTGCTAGCAGGGAATTCTCTGCCTGCCTTTCCCCAGTGCTCTGCAAGCTCTCCAGGACAACATAAAATCTGGGGTTCTGTGCTTTCTTTCGTTCTGAACAAGTGTTACTGTTTTCTGCACAAAAGCGATTCTGCGAAGCAATGTGAACACTTGTGCTTCCCAGGCACAGAGAAGGTGCTAGCAGGGAATTCTCTGCCTGCCTTTCCCCAGTGCTCTGCAAGCTCTCCAGGACAACATAAAATCTGGGGCTCTGTGCTTTCTTTCGTTCTGAACAAGTGTTACTGTTTTCTGCACAAAAGCGATTCTGCGAAGCAATGTGAACACTTGTGCTTCCCAGGCACAGAGAAGGTGCTAGCAGGGAATTCTCTGCCTGCCTTTCCCCAGTGCTCTGCAAGCTCTCCAGGACAACATAAAATCTGGGGCTCTGTGCTTTCTTTCGTTCTGAACAAGTGTTACTGTTTTCTGCACAAAAGCGATTCTGCGAAGCAATGTGAACACTTCTGCTTCCCAGGCACAGAGAAGGTGCTAGCAGGGAATTCTCTGCCTGCCTTTCCCCAGTGCTCTGCAAGCTCTCCAGGACAACAGCAAATCTGGGGCTCTGTGCTTTCTTTCGTTCTGAACAAGTGTTACTGTTTTCTGCACAAAAGCGATTCTGCGAAGCAATGTGAACACTTCTGCTTCCCAGGCACAGAGAAGGTGCTATCAGGGAATTCTCTGCCTGCCTTTCCCCAGTGCTCTGCAAGCTCTCCAGGACAACAGCAAATCTGGGGCTCTGTGCTTTCTTTCGTTCTGAACAAGTGTTACTGTTTTCTGCACAAAAGCAATTCTGCAAAGCAATGTGAACACTTCTGCTTCCCAGGCACAGAGAAGGATCTAGCAGGGAATTCTCTGCCTGCGTTTCCCCAGTGCTCTGCAAGCTCTCCAGGACAACATAAAATCTGGGGCTCTGTGCTTTCTTTCGTTCTGAACAAGTGTTACTGTTTTCTGCACAAAAGCGATTCTGCGAAGCAATGTGAACAGGCACAGAGAAGGTGCTAGCAGGGAATTCTCTGCCTGCCTTTCCTCAGTGCTCTGCAAGCTCTCCAGGACAACATAAAATCTGGGGCTCTGTGCTTTCTTTCGTTCTGAACAAGTGTTACTGTTTTCTGCACAAAAGCGATTCTGCGAAGCAATGTGAACAGGCACAGAGAAGGTGCTAGCAGGGAATTCTCTGCCTGCCTTTCCTCAGTGCTCTGCAAGCTCTCCAGGACAACATAAAATCTGGGGCTCTGTGCTTTCTTTCATTCTGAACAAGTGTTACTGTTTTCTGCACAAAAGCGATACTGCGAAGCAAAGTGAACACTTCTGCTTCCCAGGCACAGAGAAGGTGCTAGCAGGGAATTCTCTGCCTGCCTTTCCCCAGTGCTCTGCAAGCTCTCCAGGACAACATAAAATCTGGGGCTCTGTGCTTTCTTTCGTTCTGAACAAGTGTTAATGTTTTCTGCACAAAAGCGATTCTGCGAAGCAATGTGAACACTTCTGCTTCCCAGGCACAGAGAAGGTGCTAGCAGGGAATTCTCTGCCTGCCTTTCCCCAGTGCTCTGCAAGCTCTCCAGGACAACAGCAAATCTGGGGCTCTGTGCTTTCTTTCGTTCTGAACAAGTGTTACTGTTTTCTGCACAAAAGCGATTCTGCGAAGCAATGTGAACACTTGTGCTTCCCAGGCACAGAGAAGGTGCTAGCAGGGAATTCTCTGCCTGCTTTTCCCCAGTGCTCTGCAAGCTCTCCAGGACAACAGCAAATCTGGGGCTCTGTGCTTTCTTTCGTTCTGAACAAGTGTTACTGTTTTCTGCACAAAAGCGATTCTGCGAAGCAATGTGAACACTTCTGCTTCCCAGGCACAGAGAAGGTGCTAGCAGGGAATTCTCTGCCTGCCTTTCCCCAGTGCTCTGCAAGCTCTCCAGGACAACAGCAAATCTGGGGCTCTGTGCTTTCTTTCGTTCTGAACAAGTGTTACTGTTTTCTGCACAAAAGCGATTCTGCGAAGCAATGTGAACACTTGTGCTTCCCAGGCACAGAGAAGGTGCTAGCAGGGAAGTCTCTGCCTGCCTTTCCCCAGTGCTCTGCAAGCTCTCCAGGACAACATAAAATCTGGGGCTCTGTGCTTTCTTTCGTTCTGAACAAGTGTTACTGTTTTCTGCACAAAAGTGATTCTGCAAAGCAATGTGAACACTTCTGCTTCCCAGGCACAGAGAAGGTGCTAGCAGGGAATTCTCTGCCTGCCTTTCCCCAGTGCTCTGCAAGCTCTCCAGGACAACAGCAAATCTGGGGCTCTGTGCTTTCTTTCGTTCTGAACAAGTGTTACTGTTTTCTGCACAAAAGCGATTCTGCGAAGCAATGTGAACACTTGTGCTTCCCAGGCACAGAGAAGGTGCTAGCAGGGAATTCTCTGCCTGCCTTTCCCCAGTGCTCTGCAAGCTCTCCAGGACAACATAAAATCTGGGGCTCTGTGCTTTCTTTCGTTCTGAACAAGTGTTACTGTTTTCTGCACAAAAGCGATTCTGCGAAGCAATGTGAACACTTGTGCTTCCCAGGCACAGAGAAGGTGCTAGCAGGGAATTCTCTGCCTGCCTTTCCCCAGTGCTCTGCAAGCTCTCCAGGACAACATAAAATCTGGGGCTCTGTGCTTTCTTTCGTTCTGAACAAGTGTTACTGTTTTCTGCACAAAAGCGATTCTGCGAAGCAATGTGAACACTTCTGCTTCCCAGGCACAGAGAAGGTGCTAGCAGGGAATTCTCTGCCTGCCTTTCCCCAGTGCTCTGCAAGCTCTCCAGGACAACAGCAAATCTGGGGCTCTGTGCTTTCTTTCGTTCTGAACAAGTGTTACTGTTTTCTGCACAAAAGCGATTCTGCGAAGCAATGTGAACACTTCTGCTTCCCAGGCACAGAGAAGGATCTAGCAGGGAATTCTCTGCCTGCCTTTCCCCAGTGCTCTGCAAGCTCTCCAGGACAACAGCAAATCTGGGGCTCTGTGCTTTCTTTCGTTCTGAACAAGTGTTACTGTTTTCTGCACAAAAGCGATTCTGCGAAGCAATGTGAACACTTCTGCTTCCCAGGCACAGAGAAGGATCTAGCAGGGAATTCTCTGCCTGCGTTTCCCCAGTGCTCTGCAAGCTCTCCAGGACAACATAAAATCTGGGGCTCTGTGCTTTCTTTCGTTCTGAACAAGTGTTACTGTTTTCTGCACAAAAGCGATACTGCGAAGCAAAGTGAACACTTCTGCTTCCCAGGCACAGAGAGGGTGCTAGCAGGGAATTCTCTGCCTGCCTTTCCCCAGTGCTCTGCAAGCTCTCCAGGACAACAGCAAATCTGGGGCTCTGTGCTTTCTTTCGTTCTGAACAAGTGTTACTGTTTTCTGCACAAAAGCGATTCTGCGAAGCAATGTGAACACTTGTGCTTCCCAGGCACAGAGAAGGTGCTAGCAGGGAATTCTCTGCCTGCCTTTCCCCAGTGCTCTGCAAGCTCTCCAGGACAACATAAAATCTGGGGCTCTGTGCTTTCTTTCGTTCTGAACAAGTGTTACTGTTTTCTGCACAAAAGCGATTCTGCGAAGCAATGTGAACAGGCACAGAGAAGGTGCTAGCAGGGAATTCTCTGCCTGCCTTTCCTCAGTGCTCTGCAAGCTCTCCAGGACAACATAAAATCTGGGGCTCTGTGCTTTCTTTCATTCTGAACAAGTGTTACTGTTTTCTGCACAAAAGCGATTCTGCGAAGCAAAGTGAACACTTCTGCTTCCCAGGCACAGAGAAGGTGCTAGCAGGGAATTCTCTGCCTGCCTTTCCCCAGTGCTCTGCAAGCTCTCCAGGACAACAGCAAATCTGGGGCTCTGTGCTTTCTTTCGTTCTGAACAAGTGTTACTGTTTTCTGCACAAAAGCGATTCTGCGAAGCAATATGAACACGTGTGCTTCCCAGGCACAGAGAAGGTGCTAGCAGGGAATTCTCTGCCTGCCTTTCCCCAGTGCTCTGCAAGCTCTCCAGGACAACAGCAAATCTGGGGCTCTGTGCTTTCTTTCGTTCTGAACAAGTGTTACTGTTTTCTGCACAAAAGCGATTCTGCGAAGCAATGTGAACACTTCTGCTTCCCAGGCACAGAGAAGGTGCTAGCAGGGAATTCTCTGCCTGCCTTTCCCCAGTGCTCTGCAAGCTCTCCAGGACAACATAAAATCTGGGGCTCTGTGCTTTCTTTCGTTCTGAACAAGTGTTACTGTTTTCTGCACAAAAGCGATTCTGCGAAGCAATGTGAACACTTGTGCTTCCCAGGCACAGAGAAGGTGCTAGCAGGGAATTCTCTGCCTGCCTTTCCCCAGTGCTCTGCAAGCTCTCCAGGACAACATAAAATCTGGGGCTCTGTGCTTTCTTTCGTTCTGAACAAGTGTTACTGTTTTCTGCACAAAAGCGATTCTGCGAAGCAATGTGAACAGGCACAGAGAAGGTGCTAGCAGGGAATTCTCTGCCTGCCTTTCCTCACTGCTCTGCAAGCTCTCCAGGACAACATAAAATCTGGGGCTCTGTGCTTTCTTTCGTTCTGAACAAGTGTTACTGTTTTCTGCACAAAAGCGATTCTGCGAAGCAAAGTGAACACTTCTGCTTCCCAGGCACAGAGAAGGTGCTAGCAGGGAATTCTCTGCCTGCCTTTCCCCAGTGCTCTGCAAGCTCTCCAGGACAACATAAAATCTGGGGCTCTGTGCTTTCTTTCGTTCTGAACAAGTGTTACTGTTTTCTGCACAAAAGCGATTCTGCGAAGCAATATGAACACGTGTGCTTCCCAGGCACAGAGAAGGTGCTAGCAGGGAATTCTCTGCCTGCCTTTCCCCAGTGCTCTGCAAGCTCTCTAGGACAACAGCAAATCTGGGGCTCTGTGCTTTCTTTCGTTCTGAACAAGTGTTACTGTTTTCTGCACAAAAGCGATTCTGCGAAGCAATGTGAACACTTGTGCTTCCCAGGCACAGAGAAGGTGCTAGCAGGGAATTCTCTGCCTGCCTTTCCCCAGTGCTCTGCAAGCTCTCCAGGACAACATAAAATCTGGGGCTCTGTGCTTTCTTTTGTTCTGAACAAGTGTTACTGTTTTCTGCACAAAAGCGATTCTGCGAAGCAATGTGAACACTTCTGCTTCCCAGGCACAGAGAGGGTGCTAGCAGGGAATTCTCTGCCTGCCTTTCCCCAGTGCTCTGCAAGCTCTCCAGGACAACAGCAAATCTGGGGCTCTGTGCTTTCTTTCGTTCTGAACAAGTGTTACTGTTTTCTGCACAAAAGCGATTCTGCGAAGCAATGTGAACACTTCTGCTTCCCAGGCACAGAGAAGGTGCTAGCAGGGAATTCTCTGCCTGCCTTTCCCCAGTGCTCTGCAAGCTCTCCAGGACAACATAAAATCTGGGGCTCTGTGCTTTCTTTCGTTCTGAACAAGTGTTACTGTTTTCTGCACAAAAGCGATTCTGCGAAGCAATGTGAACACTTGTGCTTCCCAGGCACAGAGAAGGTGCTATCAGGGAATTCTCTGCCTGCCTTTCCCCAGTGCTCTGCAAGCTCTCCAGGACAACAGCAAATCTGGGGCTCTGTGCTTTCTTTCGTTCTGAACAAGTGTTACTGTTTTCTGCACAAAAGCAATTCTGCAAAGCAATGTGAACACTTCTGCTTCCCAGGCACAGAGAAGGATCTAGCAGGGAATTCTCTGCCTGCCTTTCCCCAGTGCTCTGCAAGCTCTCCAGGACAACATAAAATCTGGGGCTCTGTGCTTTCTTTCGTTCTGAACAAGTGTTACTGTTTTCTGCACAAAAGCGATTCTGCGAAGCAATGTGAACAGGCACAGAGAAGGTGCTAGCAGGGAATTCTCTGCCTGCCTTTCCTCAGTGCTCTGCAAGCTCTCCAGGACAACATAAAATCTGGGGCTCTGTGCTTTCTTTCGTTCTGAACAAGTGTTACTGTTTTCTGCACAAAAGCGATTCTGCGAAGCAATGTGAACAGGCACAGAGAAGGTGCTAGCAGGGAATTCTCTGCCTGCCTTTCCTCAGTGCTCTGCAAGCTCTCCAGGACAACATAAAATCTGGGGCTCTGTGCTTTCTTTCGTTCTGAACAAGTGTTACTGTTTTCTGCACAAAAGCGGTTCTGCGAAGCAATGTGAAAACTTGTGCTTCCCAGGCACAGAGAAGGTGCTAGCAGGGAATTCTCTGCCTGCCTTTCCCCAGTGCTCTGCAAGCTCTCCAGGACAACAGCAAATCTGGGGCTCTGTGCTTTCTTTCGTTCTGAACAAGTGTTACTGTTTTCTGCACAAAAGCGATTCTGCGAAGCAATGTGAACACTTCTGCTTCCCAGGCACAGAGAAGGTGCTAGCAGGGAATTCTCTGCCTGCCTTTCCCCAGTGCTCTGCAAGCTCTCCAGGACAACAGCAAATCTGGGGCTCTGTGCTTTCTTTCGTTCTGAACAAGTGTTACTGTTTTCTGCACAAAAGCGATTCTGCGAAGCAATGTGAACACTTGTGCTTCCCAGGCACAGAGAAGGTGCTAGCAGGGAATTCTCTGCCTGCCTTTCCCCAGTGCTCTGCAAGCTCTCCAGGACAACATAAAATCTGGGGCTCTGTGCTTTCTTTCGTTCTGAA
Source organism: Strix uralensis (assembly GCF_047716275.1). NCBI lineage: Eukaryota > Metazoa > Chordata > Aves > Strigiformes > Strigidae > Strix > Strix uralensis. The sequence continues at coordinate 219,619 of NW_027436769.1, forward strand.
CAAGTGTTACTGTTTTCTGCACAAAAGCGATTCTGCGAAGCAATGTGAACACTTCTGCTTCCCAGGCACAGAGAAGGTGCTAGCAGGGAATTCTCTGCCTGCCTTTCCCCAGTGCTCTGCAAGCTCTCCAGGACAACAGCAAATCTGGGGCTCTGTGCTTTCTTTCGTTCTGAACAAGTGTTACTGTTTTCTGCACAAAAGCGATTCTGCGAAGCAATGTGAACACTTGTGCTTCCCAGGCACAGAGAAGGTGCTAGCAGGGAAGTCTCTGCCTGCCTTTCCCCAGTGCTCTGCAAGCTCTCCAGGACAACATAAAATCTGGGGCTCTGTGCTTTCTTTCGTTCTGAACAAGTGTTACTGTTTTCTGCACAAAAGTGATTCTGCAAAGCAATGTGAACACTTCTGCTTCCCAGGCACAGAGAAGGTGCTAGCAGGGAATTCTCTGCCTGCCTTTCCCCAGTGCTCTGCAAGCTCTCCAGGACAACAGCAAATCTGGGGCTCTGTGCTTTCTTTCGTTCTGAACAAGTGTTACTGTTTTCTGCACAAAAGCGATTCTGCGAAGCAATGTGAACACTTCTGCTTCCCAGGCACAGAGAAGGTGCTAGCAGGGAATTCTCTGCCTGCCTTTCCCCAGTGCTCTGCAAGCTCTCCAGGACAACATAAAATCTGGGGCTCTGTGCTTTCTTTCGTTCTGAACAAGTGTTACTGTTTTCTGCACAAAAGCGATTCTGCGAAGCAATGTGAACAGGCACAGAGAAGGTGCTAGCAGGGAATTCTCTGCCTGCCTTTCCTTAGTGCTCTGCAAGCTCTCCAGGACAACATAAAATCTGGGGTTCTGTGCTTTCTTTCGTTCTGAACAAGTGTTACTGTTTTCTGCACAAAAGCGATTCTGCGAAGCAATGTGAACACTTGTGCTTCCCAGGCACAGAGAAGGTGCTAGCAGGGAATTCTCTGCCTGCCTTTCCCCAGTGCTCTGCAAGCTCTCCAGGACAACATAAAATCTGGGGCTCTGTGCTTTCTTTCGTTCTGAACAAGTGTTACTGTTTTCTGCACAAAAGCGATTCTGCGAAGCAATGTGAACACTTGTGCTTCCCAGGCACAGAGAAGGTGCTAGCAGGGAATTCTCTGCCTGCCTTTCCCCAGTGCTCTGCAAGCTCTCCAGGACAACATAAAATCTGGGGCTCTGTGCTTTCTTTCGTTCTGAACAAGTGTTACTGTTTTCTGCACAAAAGCGATTCTGCGAAGCAATGTGAACACTTGTGCTTCCCAGGCACAGAGAAGGTGCTAGCAGGGAATTCTCTGCCTGCCTTTCCCCAGTGCTCTGCAAGCTCTCCAGGACAACATAAAATCTGGGGCTCTGTGCTTTCTTTCATTCTGAACAAGTGTTACTGTTTTCTGCACAAAAGCGATTCTGCGAAGCAATGTGAACAGGCACAGAGAAGGTGCTAGCAGGGAATTCTCTGCCTGCCTTTCCTCACTGCTCTGCAAGCTCTCCAGGACAACATAAAATCTGGGGCTCTGTGCTTTCTTTCGTTCTGAACAAGTGTTACTGTTTTCTGCACAAAAGCGATTCTGCGAAGCAAAGTGAACACTTCTGCTTCCCAGGCACAGAGAAGGTGCTAGCAGGGAATTCTCTGCCTGCCTTTCCCCAGTGCTCTGCAAGCTCTCCAGGACAACATAAAATCTGGGGCTCTGTGCTTTCTTTCGTTCTGAACAAGTGTTACTGTTTTCTGCACAAAAGCGATTCTGCGAAGCAATATGAACACGTGTGCTTCCCAGGCACAGAGAAGGTGCTAGCAGGGAATTCTCTGCCTGCCTTTCCCCAGTGCTCTGCAAGCTCTCTAGGAAAACAGCAAATCTGGGGCTCTGTGCTTTCTTTCGTTCTGAACAAGTGTTACTGTTTTCTGCACAAAAGCGATTCTGCGAAGCAATGTGAACACTTGTGCTTCCCAGGCACAGAGAAGGTGCTAGCAGGGAATTCTCTGCCTGCCTTTCCCCAGTGCTCTGCAAGCTCTCCAGGACAACATAAAATCTGGGGCTCTGTGCTTTCTTTTGTTCTGAACAAGTGTTACTGTTTTCTGCACAAAAGCGATTCTGCGAAGCAATGTGAACACTTCTGCTTCCCAGGCACAGAGAGGGTGCTAGCAGGGAATTCTCTGCCTGCCTTTCCCCAGTGCTCTGCAAGCTCTCCAGGACAACAGCAAATCTGGGGCTCTGTGCTTTCTTTCGTTCTGAACAAGTGTTACTGTTTTCTGCACAAAAGCGATTCTGCGAAGCAATGTGAACACTTGTGCTTCCCAGGCACAGAGAAGGTGCTAGCAGGGAATTCTCTGCCTGCCTTTCCCCAGTGCTCTGCAAGCTCTCCAGGACAACATAAAATCTGGGGCTCTGTGCTTTCTTTCGTTCTGAACAAGTGTTACTGTTTTCTGCACAAAAGCGATTCTGCGAAGCAATGTGAACACTTCTGCTTCCCAGGCACAGAGAAGGTGCTAGCAGGGAATTCTCTGCCTGCCTTTCCCCAGTGCTCTGCAAGCTCTCCAGGACAACAGCAAATCTGGGGCTCTGTGCTTTCTTTCGTTCTGAACAAGTGTTACTGTTTTCTGCACAAAAGCAATTCTGCGAAGCAATGTGAACACTTCTGCTTCCCAGGCACAGAGAAGGATCTAGCAGGGAATTCTCTGCCTGCGTTTCCCCAGTGCTCTGCAAGCTCTCCAGGACAACATAAAATCTGGGGCTCTGTGCTTTCTTTCGTTCTGAACAAGTGTTACTGTTTTCTGCACAAAAGCGATTCTGCGAAGCAATGTGAACAGGCACAGAGAAGGTGCTAGCAGGGAATTCTCTGCCTGCCTTTCCTCAGTGCTCTGCAAGCTCTCCAGGACAACATAAAATCTGGGGCTCTGTGCTTTCTTTCGTTCTGAACAAGTGTTACTGTTTTCTGCACAAAAGCGATTCTGCGAAGCAATGTGAACAGGCACAGAGAAGGTGCTAGCAGGGAATTCTCTGCCTGCCTTTCCTCAGTGCTCTGCAAGCTCTCCAGGACAACATAAAATCTGGGGCTCTGTGCTTTCTTTCATTCTGAACAAGTGTTACTGTTTTCTGCACAAAAGCGATACTGCGAAGCAAAGTGAACACTTCTGCTTCCCAGGCACAGAGAAGGTGCTAGCAGGGAATTCTCTGCCTGCCTTTCCCCAGTGCTCTGCAAGCTCTCCAGGACAACATAAAATCTGGGGCTCTGTGCTTTCTTTCGTTCTGAACAAGTGTTACTGTTTTCTGCACAAAAGCGATTCTGCGAAGCAATGTGAACACTTCTGCTTCCCAGGCACAGAGAAGGTGCTAGCAGGGAATTCTCTGCCTGCCTTTCCCCAGTGCTCTGCAAGCTCTCCAGGACAACAGCAAATCTGGGGCTCTGTGCTTTCTTTCGTTCTGAACAAGTGTTACTGTTTTCTGCACAAAAGCGATTCTGCGAAGCAATGTGAACACTTGTGCTTCCCAGGCACAGAGAAGGTGCTAGCAGGGAATTCTCTGCCTGCCTTTCCCCAGTGCTCTGCAAGCTCTCCAGGACAACATAAAATCTGGGGCTCTGTGCTTTCTTTCGTTCTGAACAAGTGTTACTGTTTTCTGCACAAAAGCGATTCTGCGAAGCAATGTGAACACTTCTGCTTCCCAGGCACAGAGAAGGTGCTAGCAGGGAATTCTCTGCCTGCCTTTCCCCAGTGCTCTGCAAGCTCTCCAGGACAACAGCAAATCTGGGGCTCTGTGCTTTCTTTCGTTCTGAACAAGTGTTACTGTTTTCTGCACAAAAGCGATTCTGCGAAGCAATGTGAACACTTGTGCTTCCCAGGCACAGAGAAGGTGCTAGCAGGGAAGTCTCTGCCTGCCTTTCCCCAGTGCTCTGCAAGCTCTCCAGGACAACATAAAATCTGGGGCTCTGTGCTTTCTTTCGTTCTGAACAAGTGTTACTGTTTTCTGCACAAAAGTGATTCTGCAAAGCAATGTGAACACTTGTGCTTCCCAGGCACAGAGAAGGTGCTAGCAGGGAATTCTCTGCCTGCCTTTCCCCAGTGCTCTGCAAGCTCTCCAGGACAACAGCAAATCTGGGGCTCTGTGCTTTCTTTCGTTCTGAACAAGTGTTACTGTTTTCTGCACAAAAGCGATTCTGCGAAGCAATGTGAACACTTGTGCTTCCCAGGCACAGAGAAGGTGCTAGCAGGGAATTCTCTGCCTGCCTTTCCCCAGTGCTCTGCAAGCTCTCCAGGACAACATAAAATCTGGGGCTCTGTGCTTTCTTTCGTTCTGAACAAGTGTTACTGTTTTCTGCACAAAAGCGATTCTGCGAAGCAATGTGAACAGGCACAGAGAAGGTGCTAGCAGGGAATTCTCTGCCTGCCTTTCCTTAGTGCTCTGCAAGCTCTCCAGGACAACATAAAATCTGGGGTTCTGTGCTTTCTTTCGTTCTGAACAAGTGTTACTGTTTTCTGCACAAAAGCGATTCTGCGAAGCAATGTGAACACTTGTGCTTCCCAGGCACAGAGAAGGTGCTAGCAGGGAATTCTCTGCCTGCCTTTCCCCAGTGCTCTGCAAGCTCTCCAGGACAACATAAAATCTGGGGCTCTGTGCTTTCTTTCGTTCTGAACAAGTGTTACTGTTTTCTGCACAAAAGCGATTCTGCGAAGCAATGTGAACACTTGTGCTTCCCAGGCACAGAGAAGGTGCTAGCAGGGAATTCTCTGCCTGCCTTTCCCCAGTGCTCTGCAAGCTCTCCAGGACAACATAAAATCTGGGGCTCTGTGCTTTCTTTCGTTCTGAACAAGTGTTACTGTTTTCTGCACAAAAGCGATTCTGCGAAGCAATGTGAACACTTCTGCTTCCCAGGCACAGAGAAGGTGCTAGCAGGGAATTCTCTGCCTGCCTTTCCCCAGTGCTCTGCAAGCTCTCCAGGACAACATAAAATCTGGGGCTCTGTGCTTTCTTTCGTTCTGAACAAGTGTTACTGTTTTCTGCACAAAAGCGATTCTGCGAAGCAATGTGAACACTTCTGCTTCCCAGGCACAGAGAAGGTGCTAGCAGGGAATTCTCTGCCTGCCTTTCCCCAGTGCTCTGCAAGCTCTCCAGGACAACATAAAATCTGGGGCTCTGTGCTTTCTTTCGTTCTGAACAAGTGTTACTGTTTTCTGCACAAAAGCGATTCTGCGAAGCAATGTGAACACTTCTGCTTCCCAGGCACAGAGAAGGATCTAGCAGGGAATTCTCTGCCTGCGTTTCCCCAGTGCTCTGCAAGCTCTCCAGGACAACATAAAATCTGGGGCTCTGTGCTTTCTTTCGTTCTGAACAAGTGTTACTGTTTTCTGCACAAAAGCGATTCTGCGAAGCAATGTGAACAGGCACAGAGAAGGTGCTAGCAGGGAATTCTCTGCCTGCCTTTCCTCAGTGCTCTGCAAGCTCTCCAGGACAACATAAAATCTGGGGCTCTGTGCTTTCTTTCATTCTGAACAAGTGTTACTGTTTTCTGCACAAAAGCGATACTGCGAAGCAAAGTGAACACTTCTGCTTCCCAGGCACAGAGAAGGTGCTAGCAGGGAATTCTCTGCCTGCCTTTCCCCAGTGCTCTGCAAGCTCTCCAGGACAACAGCAAATCTGGGGCTCTGTGCTTTCTTTCGTTCTGAACAAGTGTTACTGTTTTCTGCACAAAAGCGATTCTGCGAAGCAATGTGAACACGTGTGCTTCCCAGGCACAGAGAAGGTGCTAGCAGGGAATTCTCTGCCTGCCTTTCCCCAGTGCTCTGCAAGCTCTCCAGGACAACATAAAATCTGGGGCTCTGTGCTTTCTTTCGTTCTGAACAAGTGTTACTGTTTTCTGCACAAAAGCGATTCTGCGAAGCAATGTGAACACTTGTGCTTCCCAGGCACAGAGAAGGTGCTAGCAGGGAATTCTCTGCCTGCTTTTCCCCAGTGCTCTGCAAGCTCTCCAGGACAACAGCAAATCTGGGGCTCTGTGCTTTCTTTCGTTCTGAACAAGTGTTACTGTTTTCTGCACAAAAGCGATTCTGCGAAGCAATGTGAACACTTGTGCTTCCCAGGCACAGAGAAGGTGCTAGCAGGGAAGTCTCTGCCTGCCTTTCCCCAGTGCTCTGCAAGCTCTCCAGGACAACATAAAATCTGGGGCTCTGTGCTTTCTTTCGTTCTGAACAAGTGTTACTGTTTTGTGCACAAAAGCGATTCTGCAAAGCAATGTGAACACTTCTGCTTCCCAGGCACAGAGAAGGTGCTAGCAGGGAATTCTCTGCCTGCCTTTCCCCAGTGCTCTGCAAGCTCTCCAGGACAACAGCAAATCTGGGGCTCTGTGCTTTCTTTCGTTCTGAACAAGTGTTACTGTTTTCTGCACAAAAGCGATTCTGCGAAGCAATGTGAACACTTGTGCTTCCCAGGCACAGAGAAGGTGCTAGCAGGGAATTCTCTGCCTGCCTTTCCCCAGTGCTCTGCAAGCTCTCCAGGACAACATAAAATCTGGGGCTCTGTGCTTTCTTTCGTTCTGAACAAGTGTTACTGTTTTCTGCACAAAAGCGATTCTGCAAAGCAATGTGAACACTTCCCCTTCCCAGGCACAGAGAAGGTGCTAGCAGGGAATTCTCTGCCTGCCTTTCCCCAGTGCTCTGCAAGCTCTCCAGGACAACATAAAATCTGGGGCTCTGTGCTTTCTTTCGTTCTGAACAAGTGTTACTGTTTTCTGCACAAAAGCGATTCTGCGAAGCAATGTGAACAGGCACAGAGAAGGTGCTAGCAGGGAATTCTCTGCCTGCCTTTCCTCAGTGCTCTGCAAGCTCTCCAGGACAACATAAAATCTGGGGCTCTGTGCTTTCTTTCATTCTGAACAAGTGTTACTGTTTTCTGCACAAAAGCGATTCTGCGAAGCAAAGTGAACACTTCTGCTTCCCAGGCACAGAGAAGGTGCTAGCAGGGAATTCTCTGCCTGCCTTTCCCCAGTGCTCTGCAAGCTCTCCAGGACAACATAAAATCTGGGGCTCTGTGCTTTCTTTCGTTCTGAACAAGTGTTACTGTTTTCTGCACAAAAGCGATTCTGCGAAGCAATATGAACACGTGTGCTTCCCAGGCACAGAGAAGGTGCTAGCAGGGAATTCTCTGCCTGCCTTTCCCCAGTGCTCTGCAAGCTCTCCAGGACAACAGCAAATCTGGGGCTCTGTGCTTTCTTTCGTTCTGAACAAGTGTTACTGTTTTCTGCACAAAAGCGATTCTGCGAAGCAATGTGAACACTTCTGCTTCCCAGGCACAGAGAAGGTGCTAGCAGGGAATTCTCTGCCTGCCTTTCCCCAGTGCTCTGCAAGCTCTCCAGGACAACATAAAATCTGGGGCTCTGTGCTTTCTTTCGTTCTGAACAAGTGTTACTGTTTTCTGCACAAAAGCGATTCTGCGAAGCAATGTGAACACTTGTGCTTCCCAGGCACAGAGAAGGTGCTAGCAGGGAATTCTCTGCCTGCCTTTCCCCAGTGCTCTGCAAGCTCTCCAGGACAACATAAAATCTGGGGCTCTGTGCTTTCTTTCGTTCTGAACAAGTGTTACTGTTTTCTGCACAAAAGCGATTCTGCGAAGCAATGTGAACACTTCTGCTTCCCAGGCACAGAGAAGGTGCTAGCAGGGAATTCTCTGCCTGCCTTTCCCCAGTGCTCTGCAAGCTCTCCAGGACAACAGCAAATCTGGGGCTCTGTGCTTTCTTTCGTTCTGAACAAGTGTTACTGTTTTCTGCACAAAAGCGATTCTGCGAAGCAATGTGAACACTTGTGCTTCCCAGGCACAGAGAAGGTGCTAGCAGGGAAGTCTCTGCCTGCGTTTCCCCAGTGCTCTGCAAGCTCTCCAGGACAACATAAAATCTGGGGCTCTGTGCTTTCTTTCGTTCTGAACAAGTGTTACTGTTTTCTGCACAAAAGCGATTCTGCGAAGCAATGTGAACAGGCACAGAGAAGGTGCTAGCAGGGAATTCTCTGCCTGCCTTTCCTCAGTGCTCTGCAAGCTCTCCAGGACAACATAAAATCTGGGGCTCTGTGCTTTCTTTCATTCTGAACAAGTGTTACTGTTTTCTGCACAAAAGCGATACTGCGAAGCAAAGTGAACACTTCTGCTTCCCAGGCACAGAGAAGGTGCTAGCAGGGAATTCTCTGCCTGCCTTTCCCCAGTGCTCTGCAAGCTCTCCAGGACAACAGCAAATCTGGGGCTCTGTGCTTTCTTTCGTTCTGAACAAGTGTTACTGTTTTCTGCACAAAAGCGATTCTGCGAAGCAATGTGAACACGTGTGCTTCCCAGGCACAGAGAAGGTGCTAGCAGGGAATTCTCTGCCTGCCTTTCCCCAGTGCTCTGCAAGCTCTCCAGGACAACATAAAATCTGGGGCTCTGTGCTTTCTTTCGTTCTGAACAAGTGTTACTGTTTTCTGCACAAAAGCGATTCTGCGAAGCAATGTGAACACTTGTGCTTCCCAGGCACAGAGAAGGTGCTAGCAGGGAATTCTCTGCCTGCTTTTCCCCAGTGCTCTGCAAGCTCTCCAGGACAACAGCAAATCTGGGGCTCTGTGCTTTCTTTCGTTCTGAACAAGTGTTACTGTTTTCTGCACAAAAGCGATTCTGCGAAGCAATGTGAACACTTCTGCTTCCCAGGCACAGAGAAGGTGCTAGCAGGGAAGTCTCTGCCTGCCTTTCCCCAGTGCTCTGCAAGCTCTCCAGGACAACATAAAATCTGGGGCTCTGTGCTTTCTTTCGTTCTGAACAAGTGTTACTGTTTTCTGCACAAAAGCGATTCTGCGAAGCAATGTGAACACTTGTGCTTCCCAGGCACAGAGAAGGTGCTAGCAGGGAATTCTCTGCCTGCCTTTCCCCAGTGCTCTGCAAGCTCTCCAGGACAACATAAAATCTGGGGCTCTGTGCTTTCTTTCGTTCTGAACAAGTGTTACTGTTTTCTGCACAAAAGCGATTCTGCAAAGCAATGTGAACACTTCCCCTTCCCAGGCACAGAGAAGGTGCTAGCAGGGAATTCTCTGCCTGCCTTTCCCCAGTGCTCTGCAAGCTCTCCAGGACAACAGCAAATCTGGGGCTCTGTGCTTTCTTTCGTTCTGAACAAGTGTTACTGTTTTCTGCACAAAAGCGATTCTGCGAAGCAATGTGAACACTTGTGCTTCCCAGGCACAGAGAAGGTGCTAGCAGGGAATTCTCTGCCTGCCTTTCCCCAGTGCTCTGCAAGCTCTCCAGGACAACATAAAATCTGGGGCTCTGTGCTTTCTTTCGTTCTGAACAAGTGTTACTGTTTTCTGCACAAAAGCGATTCTGCGAAGCAATGTGAACAGGCACAGAGAAGGTGCTAGCAGGGAATTCTCTGCCTGCCTTTCCTCAGTGCTCTGCAAGCTCTCCAGGACAACATAAAATCTGGGGCTCTGTGCTTTCTTTCATTCTGAACAAGTGTTACTGTTTTCTGCACAAAAGCGATTCTGCGAAGCAAAGTGAACACTTCTGCTTCCCAGGCACAGAGAAGGTGCTAGCAGGGAATTCTCTGCCTGCCTTTCCCCAGTGCTCTGCAAGCTCTCCAGGACAACATAAAATCTGGGGCTCTGTGCTTTCTTTCGTTCTGAACAAGTGTTACTGTTTTCTGCACAAAAGCGATTCTGCGAAGCAATATGAACACGTGTGCTTCCCAGGCACAGAGAAGGTGCTAGCAGGGAATTCTCTGCCTGCCTTTCCCCAGTGCTCTGCAAGCTCTCCAGGACAACAGCAAATCTGGGGCTCTGTGCTTTCTTTCGTTCTGAACAAGTGTTACTGTTTTCTGCACAAAAGCGATTCTGCGAAGCAATGTGAACACTTCTGCTTCCCAGGCACAGAGAAGGTGCTAGCAGGGAATTCTCTGCCTGCCTTTCCCCAGTGCTCTGCAAGCTCTCCAGGACAACAGCAAATCTGGGGCTCTGTGCTTTCTTTCGTTCTGAACAAGTGTTACTGTTTTCTGCACAAAAGCGATTCTGCGAAGCAATGTGAACACTTGTGCTTCCCAGGCACAGAGAAGGTGCTAGCAGGGAATTCTCTGCCTGCCTTTCCCCAGTGCTCTGCAAGCTCTCCAGGACAACATAAAATCTGGGGCTCTGTGCTTTCTTTCGTTCTGAACAAGTGTTACTGTTTTCTGCACAAAAGCGATTCTGCGAAGCAATGTGAACACTTGTGCTTCCCAGGCACAGAGAAGGTGCTAGCAGGGAATTCTCTGCCTGCCTTTCCCCAGTGCTCTGCAAGCTCTCCAGGACAACATAAAATCTGGGGCTCTGTGCTTTCTTTCGTTCTGAACAAGTGTTACTGTTTTCTGCACAAAAGCGATTCTGCGAAGCAATGTGAACACTTCTGCTTCCCAGGCACAGAGAAGGTGCTAGCAGGGAATTCTCTGCCTGCCTTTCCCCAGTGCTCTGCAAGCTCTCCAGGACAACATAAAATCTGGGGCTCTGTGCTTTCTTTCGTTCTGAACAAGTGTTACTGTTTTCTGCACAAAAGCGATTCTGCGAAGCAATGTGAACACTTCTGCTTCCCAGGCACAGAGAAGGTGCTAGCAGGGAATTCTCTGCCTGCCTTTCCCCAGTGCTCTGCAAGCTCTCCAGGACAACATAAAATCTGGGGCTCTGTGCTTTCTTTCGTTCTGAACAAGTGTTACTGTTTTCTGCACAAAAGCGATTCTGCGAAGCAATGTGAACACTTCTGCTTCCCAGGCACAGAGAAGGATCTAGCAGGGAATTCTCTGCCTGCGTTTCCCCAGTGCTCTGCAAGCTCTCCAGGACAACATAAAATCTGGGGCTCTGTGCTTTCTTTCGTTCTGAACAAGTGTTACTGTTTTCTGCACAAAAGCGATTCTGCGAAGCAATGTGAACAGGCACAGAGAAGGTGCTAGCAGGGAATTCTCTGCCTGCCTTTCCTCAGTGCTCTGCAAGCTCTCCAGGACAACATAAAATCTGGGGCTCTGTGCTTTCTTTCATTCTGAACAAGTGTTACTGTTTTCTGCACAAAAGCGATACTGCGAAGCAAAGTGAACACTTCTGCTTCCCAGGCACAGAGAAGGTGCTAGCAGGGAATTCTCTGCCTGCCTTTCCCCAGTGCTCTGCAAGCTCTCCAGGACAACAGCAAATCTGGGGCTCTGTGCTTTCTTTCGTTCTGAACAAGTGTTACTGTTTTCTGCACAAAAGCGATTCTGCGAAGCAATGTGAACACGTGTGCTTCCCAGGCACAGAGAAGGTGCTAGCAGGGAATTCTCTGCCTGCCTTTCCCCAGTGCTCTGCAAGCTCTCCAGGACAACATAAAATCTGGGGCTCTGTGCTTTCTTTCGTTCTGAACAAGTGTTACTGTTTTCTGCACAAAAGCGATTCTGCGAAGCAATGTGAACACTTGTGCTTCCCAGGCACAGAGAAGGTGCTAGCAGGGAATTCTCTGCCTGCTTTTCCCCAGTGCTCTGCAAGCTCTCCAGGACAACAGCAAATCTGGGGCTCTGTGCTTTCTTTCGTTCTGAACAAGTGTTACTGTTTTCTGCACAAAAGCGATTCTGCGAAGCAATGTGAACACTTGTGCTTCCCAGGCACAGAGAAGGTGCTAGCAGGGAAGTCTCTGCCTGCCTTTCCCCAGTGCTCTGCAAGCTCTCCAGGACAACATAAAATCTGGGGCTCTGTGCTTTCTTTCGTTCTGAACAAGTGTTACTGTTTTGTGCACAAAAGCGATTCTGCAAAGCAATGTGAACACTTCTGCTTCCCAGGCACAGAGAAGGTGCTAGCAGGGAATTCTCTGCCTGCCTTTCCCCAGTGCTCTGCAAGCTCTCCAGGACAACAGCAAATCTGGGGCTCTGTGCTTTCTTTCGTTCTGAACAAGTGTTACTGTTTTCTGCACAAAAGCGATTCTGCGAAGCAATGTGAACACTTGTGCTTCCCAGGCACAGAGAAGGTGCTAGCAGGGAATTCTCTGCCTGCCTTTCCCCAGTGCTCTGCAAGCTCTCCAGGACAACATAAAATCTGGGGCTCTGTGCTTTCTTTCGTTCTGAACAAGTGTTACTGTTTTCTGCACAAAAGCGATTCTGCAAAGCAATGTGAACACTTCCCCTTCCCAGGCACAGAGAAGGTGCTAGCAGGGAATTCTCTGCCTGCCTTTCCCCAGTGCTCTGCAAGCTCTCCAGGACAACATAAAATCTGGGGCTCTGTGCTTTCTTTCGTTCTGAACAAGTGTTACTGTTTTCTGCACAAAAGCGATTCTGCGAAGCAATGTGAACAGGCACAGAGAAGGTGCTAGCAGGGAATTCTCTGCCTGCCTTTCCTCAGTGCTCTGCAAGCTCTCCAGGACAACATAAAATCTGGGGCTCTGTGCTTTCTTTCATTCTGAACAAGTGTTACTGTTTTCTGCACAAAAGCGATTCTGCGAAGCAAAGTGAACACTTCTGCTTCCCAGGCACAGAGAAGGTGCTAGCAGGGAATTCTCTGCCTGCCTTTCCCCAGTGCTCTGCAAGCTCTCCAGGACAACATAAAATCTGGGGCTCTGTGCTTTCTTTCGTTCTGAACAAGTGTTACTGTTTTCTGCACAAAAGCGATTCTGCGAAGCAATATGAACACGTGTGCTTCCCAGGCACAGAGAAGGTGCTAGCAGGGAATTCTCTGCCTGCCTTTCCCCAGTGCTCTGCAAGCTCTCCAGGACAACAGCAAATCTGGGGCTCTGTGCTTTCTTTCGTTCTGAACAAGTGTTACTGTTTTCTGCACAAAAGCGATTCTGCGAAGCAATGTGAACACTTCTGCTTCCCAGGCACAGAGAAGGTGCTAGCAGGGAATTCTCTGCCTGCCTTTCCCCAGTGCTCTGCAAGCTCTCCAGGACAACATAAAATCTGGGGCTCTGTGCTTTCTTTCGTTCTGAACAAGTGTTACTGTTTTCTGCACAAAAGCGATTCTGCGAAGCAATGTGAACACTTGTGCTTCCCAGGCACAGAGAAGGTGCTAGCAGGGAATTCTCTGCCTGCCTTTCCCCAGTGCTCTGCAAGCTCTCCAGGACAACATAAAATCTGGGGCTCTGTGCTTTCTTTCGTTCTGAACAAGTGTTACTGTTTTCTGCACAAAAGCGATTCTGCGAAGCAATGTGAACACTTCTGCTTCCCAGGCACAGAGAAGGTGCTAGCAGGGAATTCTCTGCCTGCCTTTCCCCAGTGCTCTGCAAGCTCTCCAGGACAACAGCAAATCTGGGGCTCTGTGCTTTCTTTCGTTCTGAACAAGTGTTACTGTTTTCTGCACAAAAGCGATTCTGCGAAGCAATGTGAACACTTGTGCTTCCCAGGCACAGAGAAGGTGCTAGCAGGGAAGTCTCTGCCTGCGTTTCCCCAGTGCTCTGCAAGCTCTCCAGGACAACATAAAATCTGGGGCTCTGTGCTTTCTTTCGTTCTGAACAAGTGTTACTGTTTTCTGCACAAAAGCGATTCTGCGAAGCAATGTGAACAGGCACAGAGAAGGTGCTAGCAGGGAATTCTCTGCCTGCCTTTCCTCAGTGCTCTGCAAGCTCTCCAGGACAACATAAAATCTGGGGCTCTGTGCTTTCTTTCATTCTGAACAAGTGTTACTGTTTTCTGCACAAAAGCGATACTGCGAAGCAAAGTGAACACTTCTGCTTCCCAGGCACAGAGAAGGTGCTAGCAGGGAATTCTCTGCCTGCCTTTCCCCAGTGCTCTGCAAGCTCTCCAGGACAACAGCAAATCTGGGGCTCTGTGCTTTCTTTCGTTCTGAACAAGTGTTACTGTTTTCTGCACAAAAGCGATTCTGCGAAGCAATGTGAACACGTGTGCTTCCCAGGCACAGAGAAGGTGCTAGCAGGGAATTCTCTGCCTGCCTTTCCCCAGTGCTCTGCAAGCTCTCCAGGACAACATAAAATCTGGGGCTCTGTGCTTTCTTTCGTTCTGAACAAGTGTTACTGTTTTCTGCACAAAAGCGATTCTGCGAAGCAATGTGAACACTTGTGCTTCCCAGGCACAGAGAAGGTGCTAGCAGGGAATTCTCTGCCTGCTTTTCCCCAGTGCTCTGCAAGCTCTCCAGGACAACAGCAAATCTGGGGCTCTGTGCTTTCTTTCGTTCTGAACAAGTGTTACTGTTTTCTGCACAAAAGCGATTCTGCGAAGCAATGTGAACACTTCTGCTTCCCAGGCACAGAGAAGGTGCTAGCAGGGAAGTCTCTGCCTGCCTTTCCCCAGTGCTCTGCAAGCTCTCCAGGACAACATAAAATCTGGGGCTCTGTGCTTTCTTTCGTTCTGAACAAGTGTTACTGTTTTCTGCACAAAAGCGATTCTGCGAAGCAATGTGAACACTTGTGCTTCCCAGGCACAGAGAAGGTGCTAGCAGGGAATTCTCTGCCTGCCTTTCCCCAGTGCTCTGCAAGCTCTCCAGGACAACATAAAATCTGGGGCTCTGTGCTTTCTTTCGTTCTGAACAAGTGTTACTGTTTTCTGCACAAAAGCGATTCTGCAAAGCAATGTGAACACTTCCCCTTCCCAGGCACAGAGAAGGTGCTAGCAGGGAATTCTCTGCCTGCCTTTCCCCAGTGCTCTGCAAGCTCTCCAGGACAACAGCAAATCTGGGGCTCTGTGCTTTCTTTCGTTCTGAACAAGTGTTACTGTTTTCTGCACAAAAGCGATTCTGCGAAGCAATGTGAACACTTGTGCTTCCCAGGCACAGAGAAGGTGCTAGCAGGGAATTCTCTGCCTGCCTTTCCCCAGTGCTCTGCAAGCTCTCCAGGACAACATAAAATCTGGGGCTCTGTGCTTTCTTTCGTTCTGAACAAGTGTTACTGTTTTCTGCACAAAAGCGATTCTGCGAAGCAATGTGAACAGGCACAGAGAAGGTGCTAGCAGGGAATTCTCTGCCTGCCTTTCCTCAGTGCTCTGCAAGCTCTCCAGGACAACATAAAATCTGGGGCTCTGTGCTTTCTTTCATTCTGAACAAGTGTTACTGTTTTCTGCACAAAAGCGATTCTGCGAAGCAAAGTGAACACTTCTGCTTCCCAGGCACAGAGAAGGTGCTAGCAGGGAATTCTCTGCCTGCCTTTCCCCAGTGCTCTGCAAGCTCTCCAGGACAACATAAAATCTGGGGCTCTGTGCTTTCTTTCGTTCTGAACAAGTGTTACTGTTTTCTGCACAAAAGCGATTCTGCGAAGCAATATGAACACGTGTGCTTCCCAGGCACAGAGAAGGTGCTAGCAGGGAATTCTCTGCCTGCCTTTCCCCAGTGCTCTGCAAGCTCTCCAGGACAACAGCAAATCTGGGGCTCTGTGCTTTCTTTCGTTCTGAACAAGTGTTACTGTTTTCTGCACAAAAGCGATTCTGCGAAGCAATGTGAACACTTCTGCTTCCCAGGCACAGAGAAGGTGCTAGCAGGGAATTCTCTGCCTGCCTTTCCCCAGTGCTCTGCAAGCTCTCCAGGACAACAGCAAATCTGGGGCTCTGTGCTTTCTTTCGTTCTGAACAAGTGTTACTGTTTTCTGCACAAAAGCGATTCTGCGAAGCAATGTGAACACTTGTGCTTCCCAGGCACAGAGAAGGTGCTAGCAGGGAATTCTCTGCCTGCCTTTCCCCAGTGCTCTGCAAGCTCTCCAGGACAACAGCAAATCTGGGGCTCTGTGCTTTCTTTCGTTCTGAACAAGTGTTACTGTTTTCTGCACAAAAGCGATTCTGCGAAGCAATGTGAACACGTGTGCTTCCCAGGCACAGAGAAGGTGCTAGCAGGGAATTCTCTGCCTGCCTTTCCCCAGTGCTCTGCAAGCTCTCCAGGACAACATAAAATCTGGGGCTCTGTGCTTTCTTTCGTTCTGAACAAGTGTTACTGTTTTCTGCACAAAAGCGATTCTGCGAAGCAATGTGAACACTTGTGCTTCCCAGGCACAGAGAAGGTGCTAGCAGGGAATTCTCTGCCTGCTTTTCCCCAGTGCTCTGCAAGCTCTCCAGGACAACAGCAAATCTGGGGCTCTGTGCTTTCTTTCGTTCTGAAGAAGTGTTACTGTTTTCTGCACAAAAGCGATTCTGCGAAGCAATGTGAACACTTCTGCTTCCCAGGCACAGAGAAGGTGCTAGCAGGGAAGTCTCTGCCTGCCTTTCCCCAGTGCTCTGCAAGCTCTCCAGGACAACATAAAATCTGGGGCTCTGTGCTTTCTTTCGTTCTGAACAAGTGTTACTGTTTTGTGCACAAAAGCGATTCTGCAAAGCAATGTGAACACTTGTGCTTCCCAGGCACAGAGAAGGTGCTAGCAGGGAATTCTCTGCCTGCCTTTCCCCAGTGCTCTGCAAGCTCTCCAGGACAACAGCAAATCTGGGGCTCTGTGCTTTCTTTCGTTCTGAACAAGTGTTACTGTTTTCTGCACAAAAGCGATTCTGCGAAGCAATGTGAACACTTGTGCTTCCCAGGCACAGAGAAGGTGCTAGCAGGGAATTCTCTGCCTGCCTTTCCCCAGTGCTCTGCAAGCTCTCCAGGACAACATAAAATCTGGGGCTCTGTGCTTTCTTTCGTTCTGAACAAGTGTTACTGTTTTCTGCACAAAAGCGATTCTGCAAAGCAATGTGAACACTTCCCCTTCCCAGGCACAGAGAAGGTGCTAGCAGGGAATTCTCTGCCTGCCTTTCCCCAGTGCTCTGCAAGCTCTCCAGGACAACATAAAATCTGGGGCTCTGTGCTTTCTTTCGTTCTGAACAAGTGTTACTGTTTTCTGCACAAAAGCGATTCTGCGAAGCAATGTGAACACTTGTGCTTCCCAGGCACAGAGAAGGTGCTAGCAGGGAATTCTCTGCCTGCCTTTCCCCAGTGCTCTGCAAGCTCTCCAGGACAACATAAAATCTGGGGCTCTGTGCTTTCTTTCGTTCTGAACAAGTGTTACTGTTTTCTGCACAAAAGCGATTCTGCGAAGCAATGTGAACAGGCACAGAGAAGGTGCTAGCAGGGAATTCTCTGCCTGCCTTTCCTCAGTGCTCTGCAAGCTCTCCAGGACAACATAAAATCTGGGGCTCTGTGCTTTCTTTCATTCTGAACAAGTGTTACTGTTTTCTGCACAAAAGCGATTCTGCGAAGCAAAGTGAACACTTCTGCTTCCCAGGCACAGAGAAGGTGCTAGCAGGGAATTCTCTGCCTGCCTTTCCCCAGTGCTCTGCAAGCTCTCCAGGACAACATAAAATCTGGGGCTCTGTGCTTTCTTTCGTTCTGAACAAGTGTTACTGTTTTCTGCACAAAAGCGATTCTGCGAAGCAATATGAACACGTGTGCTTCCCAGGCACAGAGAAGGTGCTAGCAGGGAATTCTCTGCCTGCCTTTCCCCAGTGCTCTGCAAGCTCTCCAGGACAACAGCAAATCTGGGGCTCTGTGCTTTCTTTCGTTCTGAACAAGTGTTACTGTTTTCTGCACAAAAGCGATTCTGCGAAGCAATGTGAACACTTGTGCTTCCCAGGCACAGAGAAGGTGCTAGCAGGGAATTCTCTGCCTGCCTTTCCCCAGTGCTCTGCAAGCTCTCCAGGACAACATAAAATCTGGGGCTCTGTGCTTTCTTTCGTTCTGAACAAGTGTTACTGTTTTCTGCACAAAAGCGATTCTGCGAAGCAATGTGAACACTTCTGCTTCCCAGGCACAGAGAAGGTGCTAGCAGGGAATTCTCTGCCTGCCTTTCCCCAGTGCTCTGCAAGCTCTCCAGGACAACATAAAATCTGGGGCTCTGTGCTTTCTTTCGTTCTGAACAAGTGTTACTGTTTTCTGCACAAAAGCGATTCTGCGAAGCAATGTGAACACTTGTGCTTCCCAGGCACAGAGAAGGTGCTAGCAGGGAAGTCTCTGCCTGCGTTTCCCCAGTGCTCTGCAAGCTCTCCAGGACAACATAAAATCTGGGGCTCTGTGCTTTCTTTCGTTCTGAACAAGTGTTACTGTTTTCTGCACAAAAGTGATTCTGCAAAGCAATGTGAACACTTCTGCTTCCCAGGCACAGAGAAGGTGCTAGCAGGGAATTCTCTGCCTGCCTTTCCCCAGTGCTCTGCAAGCTCTCCAGGACAACAGCAAATCTGGGGCTCTGTGCTTTCTTTCGTTCTGAACAAGTGTTACTGTTTTCTGCACAAAAGCGATTCTGCGAAGCAATGTGAACACTTGTGCTTCCCAGGCACAGAGAAGGTGCTAGCAGGGAATTCTCTGCCTGCCTTTCCCCAGTGCTCTGCAAGCTCTCCAGGACAACATAAAATCTGGGGCTCTGTGCTTTCTTTCGTTCTGAACAAGTGTTACTGTTTTCTGCACAAAAGCGATTCTGCGAAGCAATGTGAACAGGCACAGAGAAGGTGCTAGCAGGGAATTCTCTGCCTGCCTTTCCTTAGTGCTCTGCAAGCTCTCCAGGACAACATAAAATCTGGGGTTCTGTGCTTTCTTTCGTTCTGAACAAGTGTTACTGTTTTCTGCACAAAAGCGATTCTGCGAAGCAATGTGAACACTTGTGCTTCCCAGGCACAGAGAAGGTGCTAGCAGGGAATTCTCTGCCTGCCTTTCCCCAGTGCTCTGCAAGCTCTCCAGGACAACATAAAATCTGGGGCTCTGTGCTTTCTTTCGTTCTGAACAAGTGTTACTGTTTTCTGCACAAAAGCGATTCTGCGAAGCAATGTGAACACTTGTGCTTCCCAGGCACAGAGAAGGTGCTAGCAGGGAATTCTCTGCCTGCCTTTCCCCAGTGCTCTGCAAGCTCTCCAGGACAACATAAAATCTGGGGCTCTGTGCTTTCTTTCGTTCTGAACAAGTGTTACTGTTTTCTGCACAAAAGCGATTCTGCGAAGCAATGTGAACAGGCACAGAGAAGGTGCTAGCAGGGAATTCTCTGCCTGCCTTTCCTCAGTGCTCTGCAAGCTCTCCAGGACAACATAAAATCTGGGGCTCTGTGCTTTCTTTCATTCTGAACAAGTGTTACTGTTTTCTGCACAAAAGCGATTCTGCGAAGCAAAGTGAACACTTCTGCTTCCCAGGCACAGAGAAGGTGCTAGCAGGGAATTCTCTGCCTGCCTTTCCCCAGTGCTCTGCAAGCTCTCCAGGACAACATAAAATCTGGGGCTCTGTGCTTTCTTTCGTTCTGAACAAGTGTTACTGTTTTCTGCACAAAAGCGATTCTGCGAAGCAATATGAACACGTGTGCTTCCCAGGCACAGAGAAGGTGCTAGCAGGGAATTCTCTGCCTGCCTTTCCCCAGTGCTCTGCAAGCTCTCCAGGACAACAGCAAATCTGGGGCTCTGTGCTTTCTTTCGTTCTGAACAAGTGTTACTGTTTTCTGCACAAAAGCGATTCTGCGAAGCAATGTGAACACTTGTGCTTCCCAGGCACAGAGAAGGTGCTAGCAGGGAAGTCTCTGCCTGCCTTTCCCCAGTGCTCTGCAAGCTCTCCAGGACAACAGCAAATCTGGGGCTCTGTGCTTTCTTTCGTTCTGAACAAGTGTTACTGTTTTCTGCACAAAAGCGATTCTGCGAAGCAATGTGAACACTTGTGCTTCCCAGGCACAGAGAAGGTGCTAGCAGGGAATTCTCTGCCTGCGTTTCCCCAGTGCTCTGCAAGCTCTCCAGGACAACATAAAATCTGGGGCTCTGTGCTTTCTTTCGTTCTGAACAAGTGTTACTGTTTTCTGCACAAAAGCGATTCTGCGAAGCAATGTGAACAGGCACAGAGAAGGTGCTAGCAGGGAATTCTCTGCCTGCCTTTCCTCAGTGCTCTGCAAGCTCTCCAGGACAACAGCAAATCTGGGGCTCTGTGCTTTCTTTCGTTCTGAACAAGTGTTACTGTTTTCTGCACAAAAGCGATTCTGCGAAGCAATGTGAACACTTGTGCTTCCCAGGCACAGAGAAGGTGCTAGCAGGGAATTCTCTGCCTGCCTTTCCCCAGTGCTCTGCAAGCTCTCCAGGACAACAGCAAATCTGGGGCTCTGTGCTTTCTTTCGTTCTGAACAAGTGTTACTGTTTTCTGCACAAAAGCGATTCTGCGAAGCAATGTGAACACTTGTGCTTCCCAGGCACAGAGAAGGTGCTAGCAGGGAAGTCTCTGCCTGCGTTTCCCCAGTGCTCTGCAAGCTCTCCAGGACAACATAAAATCTGGGGCTCTGTGCTTTCTTTCGTTCTGAACAAGTGTTACTGTTTTCTGCACAAAAGCGATTCTGCGAAGCAATGTGAACACTTGTGCTTCCCAGGCACAGAGAAGGTGCTAGCAGGGAAGTCTCTGCCTGCGTTTCCCCAGTGCTCTGCAAGCTCTCCAGGACAACATAAAATCTGGGGCTCTGTGCTTTCTTTCGTTCTGAACAAGTGTTACTGTTTTCTGCACAAAAGCGATTCTGCGAAGCAATGTGAACACTTGTGCTTCCCAGGCACAGAGAAGGTGCTAGCAGGGAAGTCTCTGCCTGCGTTTCCCCAGTGCTCTGCAAGCTCTCCAGGACAACATAAAATCTGGGGCTCTGTGCTTTCTTTCGTTCTGAACAAGTGTTACTGTTTTCTGCACAAAAGCGATTCTGCGAAGCAATGTGAACAGGCACAGAGAAGGTGCTAGCAGGGAATTCTCTGCCTGCCTTTCCTCAGTGCTCTGCAAGCTCTCCAGGACAACATAAAATCTGGGGCTCTGTGCTTTCTTTCATTCTGAACAAGTGTTACTGTTTTCTGCACAAAAGCGATACTGCGAAGCAAAGTGAACACTTCTGCTTCCCAGGCACAGAGAAGGTGCTAGCAGGGAATTCTCTGCCTGCCTTTCCCCAGTGCTCTGCAAGCTCTCCAGGACAACAGCAAATCTGGGGCTCTGTGCTTTCTTTCGTTCTGAACAAGTGTTACTGTTTTCTGCACAAAAGCGATTCTGCGAAGCAATGTGAACACGTGTGCTTCCCAGGCACAGAGAAGGTGCTAGCAGGGAATTCTCTGCCTGCCTTTCCCCAGTGCTCTGCAAGCTCTCCAGGACAACATAAAATCTGGGGCTCTGTGCTTTCTTTCGTTCTGAACAAGTGTTACTGTTTTCTGCACAAAAGCGATTCTGCGAAGCAATGTGAACACTTGTGCTTCCCAGGCACAGAGAAGGTGCTAGCAGGGAATTCTCTGCCTGCTTTTCCCCAGTGCTCTGCAAGCTCTCCAGGACAACAGCAAATCTGGGGCTCTGTGCTTTCTTTCGTTCTGAACAAGTGTTACTGTTTTCTGCACAAAAGCGATTCTGCGAAGCAATGTGAACACTTCTGCTTCCCAGGCACAGAGAAGGTGCTAGCAGGGAAGTCTCTGCCTGCCTTTCCCCAGTGCTCTGCAAGCTCTCCAGGACAACATAAAATCTGGGGCTCTGTGCTTTCTTTCGTTCTGAACAAGTGTTACTGTTTTGTGCACAAAAGCGATTCTGCAAAGCAATGTGAACACTTCTGCTTCCCAGGCACAGAGAAGGTGCTAGCAGGGAATTCTCTGCCTGCCTTTCCCCAGTGCTCTGCAAGCTCTCCAGGACAACAGCAAATCTGGGGCTCTGTGCTTTCTTTCGTTCTGAACAAGTGTTACTGTTTTCTGCACAAAAGCGATTCTGCGAAGCAATGTGAACACTTGTGCTTCCCAGGCACAGAGAAGGTGCTAGCAGGGAATTCTCTGCCTGCCTTTCCCCAGTGCTCTGCAAGCTCTCCAGGACAACATAAAATCTGGGGCTCTGTGCTTTCTTTCGTTCT
The DNA here is from genome assembly GCF_047716275.1 of Strix uralensis. NCBI lineage: Eukaryota > Metazoa > Chordata > Aves > Strigiformes > Strigidae > Strix > Strix uralensis. The sequence goes on from NW_027436769.1 coordinate 241,306, forward strand.
GAACAAGTGTTACTGTTTTCTGCACAAAAGCGATTCTGCAAAGCAATGTGAACACTTCCCCTTCCCAGGCACAGAGAAGGTGCTAGCAGGGAATTCTCTGCCTGCCTTTCCCCAGTGCTCTGCAAGCTCTCCAGGACAACATAAAATCTGGGGCTCTGTGCTTTCTTTCGTTCTGAACAAGTGTTACTGTTTTCTGCACAAAAGCGATTCTGCGAAGCAATGTGAACACTTGTGCTTCCCAGGCACAGAGAAGGTGCTAGCAGGGAATTCTCTGCCTGCCTTTCCCCAGTGCTCTGCAAGCTCTCCAGGACAACATAAAATCTGGGGCTCTGTGCTTTCTTTCGTTCTGAACAAGTGTTACTGTTTTCTGCACAAAAGCGATTCTGCGAAGCAATGTGAACAGGCACAGAGAAGGTGCTAGCAGGGAATTCTCTGCCTGCCTTTCCTCAGTGCTCTGCAAGCTCTCCAGGACAACATAAAATCTGGGGCTCTGTGCTTTCTTTCATTCTGAACAAGTGTTACTGTTTTCTGCACAAAAGCGATTCTGCGAAGCAAAGTGAACACTTCTGCTTCCCAGGCACAGAGAAGGTGCTAGCAGGGAATTCTCTGCCTGCCTTTCCCCAGTGCTCTGCAAGCTCTCCAGGACAACATAAAATCTGGGGCTCTGTGCTTTCTTTCGTTCTGAACAAGTGTTACTGTTTTCTGCACAAAAGCGATTCTGCGAAGCAATATGAACACGTGTGCTTCCCAGGCACAGAGAAGGTGCTAGCAGGGAATTCTCTGCCTGCCTTTCCCCAGTGCTCTGCAAGCTCTCCAGGACAACAGCAAATCTGGGGCTCTGTGCTTTCTTTCGTTCTGAACAAGTGTTACTGTTTTCTGCACAAAAGCGATTCTGCGAAGCAATGTGAACACGTGTGCTTCCCAGGCACAGAGAAGGTGCTAGCAGGGAATTCTCTGCCTGCCTTTCCCCAGTGCTGTGCAAGCTCTCCAGGACAACAGCAAATCTGGGGCTCTGTGCTTTCTTTCGTTCTGAACAAGTGTTACTGTTTTCTGCACAAAAGCGATTCTGCGAAGCAATGTGAACACTTGTGCTTCCCAGGCACAGAGAAGGTGCTAGCAGGGAATTCTCTGCCTGCCTTTCCCCAGTGCTCTGCAAGCTCTCCAGGACAACAGCAAATCTGGGGCTCTGTGCTTTCTTTCGTTCTGAACAAGTGTTACTGTTTTCTGCACAAAAGCGATTCTGCGAAGCAATGTGAACACGTGTGCTTCCCAGGCACAGAGAAGGTGCTAGCAGGGAATTCTCTGCCTGCCTTTCCCCAGTGCTCTGCAAGCTCTCCAGGACAACATAAAATCTGGGGCTCTGTGCTTTCTTTCGTTCTGAACAAGTGTTACTGTTTTCTGCACAAAAGCGATTCTGCGAAGCAATATGAACACGTGTGCTTCCCAGGCACAGAGAAGGTGCTAGCAGGGAATTCTCTGCCTGCCTTTCCCCAGTGCTCTGCAAGCTCTCCAGGACAACAGCAAATCTGGGGCTCTGTGCTTTCTTTCGTTCTGAACAAGTGTTACTGTTTTCTGCACAAAAGCGATTCTGCGAAGCAATGTGAACACTTGTGCTTCCGAGGCACAGAGAAGGTGCTAGCAGGGAATTCTCTGCCTGCCTTTCCCCAGTGCTCTGCAAGCTCTCCAGGACAACATAAAATCTGGGGTTCTGTGCTTTCTTTCGTTCTGAACAAGTGTTACTGTTTTCTGCACAAAAGCGATTCTGCGAATCAATGTGAACACTTGTGCTTCCCAGGCACAGAGAAGGTGCTAGCAGGGAATTCTCTGCCTGCCTTTCCCCAGTGCTCTGCAAGCTCTCCAGGACAACAGCAAATCTGGGGCTCTGTGCTTTCTTTCGTTCTGAACAAGTGTTACTGTTTTCTGCACAAAAGCGATTCTGCGAAGCAATGTGAACACTTGTGCTTCCCAGGCACAGAGAAGGTGCTAGCAGGGAATTCTCTGCCTGCCTTTCCCCAGTGCTCTGCAAGCTCTCCAGGACAACATAAAATCTGGGGCTCTGTGCTTTCTTTCGTTCTGAACAAGTGTTACTGTTTTCTGCACAAAAGCGATTCTGCGAAGCAATGTGAACACTTCTGCTTCCCAGGCACAGAGAAGGTGCTAGCAGGGAATTCTCTGCCTGCCTTTCCCCAGTGCTCTGCAAGCTCTCCAGGACAACATAAAATCTGGGGCTCTGTGCTTTCTTTCGTTCTGAACAAGTGTTACTGTTTTCTGCACAAAAGCGATTCTGCGAAGCAATGTGAACACTTGTGCTTCCCAGGCACAGAGAAGGTGCTAGCAGGGAATTCTCTGCCTGCCTTTCCCCAGTGCTCTGCAAGCTCTCCAGGACAACATAAAATCTGGGGCTCTGTGCTTTCTTTCGTTCTGAACAAGTGTTACTGTTTTCTGCACAAAAGCGATTCTGCGAAGCAATGTGAACAGGCACAGAGAAGGTGCTAGCAGGGAATTCTCTGCCTGCCTTTCCTCAGTGCTCTGCAAGCTCTCCAGGACAACATAAAATCTGGGGCTCTGTGCTTTCTTTCATTCTGAACAAGTGTTACTGTTTTCTGCACAAAAGCGATTCTGCGAAGCAAAGTGAACACTTCTGCTTCCCAGGCACAGAGAAGGTGCTAGCAGGGAATTCTCTGCCTGCCTTTCCCCAGTGCTCTGCAAGCTCTCCAGGACAACATAAAATCTGGGGCTCTGTGCTTTCTTTCGTTCTGAACAAGTGTTACTGTTTTCTGCACAAAAGCGATTCTGCGAAGCAATATGAACACGTGTGCTTCCCAGGCACAGAGAAGGTGCTAGCAGGGAATTCTCTGCCTGCCTTTCCCCAGTGCTCTGCAAGCTCTCCAGGACAACAGCAAATCTGGGGCTCTGTGCTTTCTTTCGTTCTGAACAAGTGTTACTGTTTTCTGCACAAAAGCGATTCTGCGAAGCAATGTGAACACTTGTGCTTCCCAGGCACAGAGAAGGTGCTAGCAGGGAATTCTCTGCCTGCCTTTCCCCAGTGCTCTGCAAGCTCTCCAGGACAACATAAAATCTGGGGCTCTGTGCTTTCTTTCGTTCTGAACAAGTGTTACTGTTTTCTGCACAAAAGCGATTCTGCGAAGCAATGTGAACACTTGTGCTTCCCAGGCACAGAGAAGGTGCTAGCAGGGAATTCTCTGCCTGCCTTTCCCCAGTGCTCTGCAAGCTCTCCAGGACAACATAAAATCTGGGGCTCTGTGCTTTCTTTCGTTCTGAACAAGTGTTACTGTTTTCTGCACAAAAGCGATTCTGCGAAGCAATGTGAACACTTCTGCTTCCCAGGCACAGAGAGGGTGCTAGCAGGGAATTCTCTGCCTGCCTTTCCCCAGTGCTCTGCAAGCTCTCCAGGACAACAGCAAATCTGGGGCTCTGTGCTTTCTTTCGTTCTGAACAAGTGTTACTGTTTTCTGCACAAAAGCGATTCTGCGAAGCAATATGAACACGTGTGCTTCCCAGGCACAGAGAAGGTGCTAGCAGGGAATTCTCTGCCTGCCTTTCCCCAGTGCTCTGCAAGCTCTCCAGGACAACAGCAAATCTGGGGCTCTGTGCTTTCTTTCGTTCTGAACAAGTGTTACTGTTTTCTGCACAAAAGCGATTCTGCGAAGCAATGTGAACACTTGTGCTTCCCAGGCACAGAGAAGGTGCTAGCAGGGAATTCTCTGCCTGCCTTTCCCCAGTGCTCTGCAAGCTCTCCAGGACAACAGCAAATCTGGGGCTCTGTGCTTTCTTTCGTTCTGAACAAGTGTTACTGTTTTCTGCACAAAAGCGATTCTGCGAAGCAATGTGAACACTTGTGCTTCCCAGGCACAGAGAAGGTGCTAGCAGGGAATTCTCTGCCTGCCTTTCCCCAGTGCTCTGCAAGCTCTCCAGGACAACATAAAATCTGGGGCTCTGTGCTTTCTTTCGTTCTGAACAAGTGTTACTGTTTTCTGCACAAAAGCGATTCTGCGAAGCAATGTGAACACTTGTGCTTCCCAGGCACAGAGAAGGTGCTAGCAGGGAATTCTCTGCCTGCTTTTCCCCAGTGCTCTGCAAGCTCTCCAGGACAACAGCAAATCTGGGGCTCTGTGCTTTCTTTCGTTCTGAACAAGTGTTACTGTTTTCTGCACAAAAGCGATTCTGCGAAGCAATGTGAACACTTCTGCTTCCCAGGCACAGAGAAGGTGCTAGCAGGGAAGTCTCTGCCTGCCTTTCCCCAGTGCTCTGCAAGCTCTCCAGGACAACATAAAATCTGGAGCTCTGTGCTTTCTTTCGTTCTGAACAAGTGTTACTGTTTTGTGCACAAAAGCGATTCTGCAAAGCAATGTGAACACTTCTGCTTCCCAGGCACAGAGAAGGTGCTAGCAGGGAATTCTCTGCCTGCCTTTCCCCAGTGCTCTGCAAGCTCTCCAGGACAACAGCAAATCTGGGGCTCTGTGCTTTCTTTCGTTCTGAACAAGTGTTACTGTTTTCTGCACAAAAGCGATTCTGCGAAGCAATGTGAACACTTGTGCTTCCCAGGCACAGAGAAGGTGCTAGCAGGGAATTCTATGCCTGCCTTTCCCCAGTGCTCTGCAAGCTCTCCAGGACAACATAAAATCTGGGGCTCTGTGCTTTCTTTCGTTCTGAACAAGTGTTACTGTTTTCTGCACAAAAGCGATTCTGCGAAGCAATGTGAACACTTGTGCTTCCGAGGCACAGAGAAGGTGCTAGCAGGGAATTCTCTGCCTGCCTTTCCCCAGTGCTCTGCAAGCTCTCCAGGACAACATAAAATCTGGGGCTCTGTGCTTTCTTTCGTTCTGAACAAGTGTTACTGTTTTCTGCACAAAAGCGATTCTGCGAAGCAATGTGAAAAGGCACAGAGAAGGTGCTAGCAGGGAATTCTCTGCCTGCCTTTCCTCAGTGCTCTGCAAGCTCTCCAGGACAACATAAAATCTGGGGCTCTGTGCTTTCTTTCATTCTGAACAAGTGTTACTGTTTTCTGCACAAAAGCGATTCTGCGAAACAAAGTGAACACTTCTGCTTCCCAGGCACAGAGAAGGTGCTAGCAGGGAATTCTCTGCCTGCCTTTCCCCAGTGCTCTGCAAGCTCTCCAGGACAACATAAAATCTGGGGCTCTGTGCTTTCTTTCGTTCTGAACAAGTGTTACTGTTTTCTGCACAAAAGCGATTCTGCGAAGCAATATGAACACGTGTGCTTCCCAGGCACAGAGAAGGTGCTAGCAGGGAATTCTCTGCCTGCCTTTCCCCAGTGCTCTGCAAGCTCTCCAGGACAACAGCAAATCTGGGGCTCTGTGCTTTCTTTCGTTCTGAACAAGTGTTACTGTTTTCTGCACAAAAGCGATTCTGCGAAGCAATGTGAACACTTCTGCTTCCCAGGCACAGAGAAGGTGCTAGCAGGGAATTCTCTGCCTGCCTTTCCCCAGTGCTCTGCAAGCTCTCCAGGACAACAGCAAATCTGGGGCTCTGTGCTTTCTTTCGTTCTGAACAAGTGTTACTGTTTTCTGCACAAAAGCGATTCTGCGAAGCAATGTGAACACTTGTGCTTCCCAGGCACAGAGAAGGTGCTAGCAGGGAATTCTCTGCCTGCCTTTCCCCAGTGCTCTGCAAGCTCTCCAGGACAACATAAAATCTGGGGCTCTGTGCTTTCTTTCGTTCTGAACAAGTGTTACTGTTTTCTGCACAAAAGCGATTCTGCGAAGCAATGTGAACAGGCACAGAGAAGGTGCTAGCAGGGAATTCTCTGCCTGCCTTTCCTCACTGCTCTGCAAGCTCTCCAGGACAACATAAAATCTGGGGCTCTGTGCTTTCTTTCGTTCTGAACAAGTGTTACTGTTTTCTGCACAAAAGCGATTCTGCGAAGCAAAGTGAACACTTCTGCTTCCCAGGCACAGAGAAGGTGCTAGCAGGGAATTCTCTGCCTGCCTTTCCCCAGTGCTCTGCAAGCTCTCCAGGACAACATAAAATCTGGGGCTCTGTGCTTTCTTTCGTTCTGAACAAGTGTTACTGTTTTCTGCACAAAAGCGATTCTGCGAAGCAATATGAACACGTGTGCTTCCCAGGCACAGAGAAGGTGCTAGCAGGGAATTCTCTGCCTGCCTTTCCCCAGTGCTCTGCAAGCTCTCTAGGACAACAGCAAATCTGGGGCTCTGTGCTTTCTTTCGTTCTGAACAAGTGTTACTGTTTTCTGCACAAAAGCGATTCTGCGAAGCAATGTGAACACTTCTGCTTCCCAGGCACAGAGAAGGTGCTAGCAGGGAATTCTCTGCCTGCCTTTCCCCAGTGCTCTGCAAGCTCTCCAGGACAACATAAAATCTGGGGCTCTGTGCTTTCTTTTGTTCTGAACAAGTGTTACTGTTTTCTGCACAAAAGCGATTCTGCGAAGCAATGTGAACACTTCTGCTTCCCAGGCACAGAGAGGGTGCTAGCAGGGAATTCTCTGCCTGCCTTTCCCCAGTGCTCTGCAAGCTCTCCAGGACAACAGCAAATCTGGGGCTCTGTGCTTTCTTTCGTTCTGAACAAGTGTTACTGTTTTCTGCACAAAAGCGATTCTGCGAAGCAATGTGAACACTTGTGCTTCCCAGGCACAGAGAAGGTGCTAGCAGGGAATTCTCTGCCTGCCTTTCCCCAGTGCTCTGCAAGCTCTCCAGGACAACATAAAATCTGGGGCTCTGTGCTTTCTTTCGTTCTGAACAAGTGTTACTGTTTTCTGCACAAAAGCGATTCTGCGAAGCAATGTGAACAGGCACAGAGAAGGTGCTAGCAGGGAATTCTCTGCCTGCCTTTCCTCAGTGCTCTGCAAGCTCTCCAGGACAACATAAAATCTGGGGCTCTGTGCTTTCTTTCATTCTGAACAAGTGTTACTGTTTTCTGCACAAAAGCGATTCTGCGAAGCAAAGTGAACACTTCTGCTTCCCAGGCACAGAGAAGGTGCTAGCAGGGAATTCTCTGCCTGCCTTTCCCCAGTGCTCTGCAAGCTCTCCAGGACAACATAAAATCTGGGGCTCTGTGCTTTCTTTCGTTCTGAACAAGTGTTACTGTTTTCTGCACAAAAGCGATTCTGCGAAGCAATATGAACACGTGTGCTTCCCAGGCACAGAGAAGGTGCTAGCAGGGAATTCTCTGCCTGCCTTTCCCCAGTGCTCTGCAAGCTCTCCAGGACAACATAAAATCTGGGGCTCTGTGCTTTCTTTCGTTCTGAACAAGTGTTACTGTTTTCTGCACAAAAGCGATTCTGCGAAGCAATGTGAACACTTCTGCTTCCCAGGCACAGAGAAGGTGCTAGCAGGGAATTCTCTGCCTGCCTTTCCCCAGTGCTCTGCAAGCTCTCCAGGACAACAGCAAATCTGGGGCTCTGTGCTTTCTTTCGTTCTGAACAAGTGTTACTGTTTTCTGCACAAAAGCGATTCTGCGAAGCAATGTGAACACTTGTGCTTCCCAGGCACAGAGAAGGTGCTAGCAGGGAATTCTCTGCCTGCCTTTCCCCAGTGCTCTGCAAGCTCTCCAGGACAACATAAAATCTGGGGCTCTGTGCTTTCTTTCGTTCTGAACAAGTGTTACTGTTTTCTGCACAAAAGCGATTCTGCGAAGCAATGTGAACAGGCACAGAGAAGGTGCTAGCAGGGAATTCTCTGCCTGCCTTTCCTCACTGCTCTGCAAGCTCTCCAGGACAACATAAAATCTGGGGCTCTGTGCTTTCTTTCATTCTGAACAAGTGTTACTGTTTTCTGCACAAAAGTGATTCTGCAAAGCAATGTGAACACTTCTGCTTCCCAGGCACAGAGAAGGTGCTAGCAGGGAATTCTCTGCCTGCCTTTCCCCAGTGCTCTGCAAGCTCTCCAGGACAACAGCAAATCTGGGGCTCTGTGCTTTCTTTCGTTCTGAACAAGTGTTACTGTTTTCTGCACAAAAGCGATTCTGCGAAGCAATGTGAACACTTGTGCTTCCCAGGCACAGAGAAGGTGCTAGCAGGGAATTCTCTGCCTGCCTTTCCCCAGTGCTCTGCAAGCTCTCCAGGACAACATAAAATCTGGGGCTCTGTGCTTTCTTTCGTTCTGAACAAGTGTTACTGTTTTCTGCACAAAAGCGATTCTGCGAAGCAATGTGAACAGGCACAGAGAAGGTGCTAGCAGGGAATTCTCTGCCTGCCTTTCCTTAGTGCTCTGCAAGCTCTCCAGGACAACATAAAATCTGGGGTTCTGTGCTTTCTTTCGTTCTGAACAAGTGTTACTGTTTTCTGCACAAAAGCGATTCTGCGAAGCAATGTGAACACTTGTGCTTCCCAGGCACAGAGAAGGTGCTAGCAGGGAATTCTCTGCCTGCCTTTCCCCAGTGCTCTGCAAGCTCTCCAGGACAACATAAAATCTGGGGCTCTGTGCTTTCTTTCGTTCTGAACAAGTGTTACTGTTTTCTGCACAAAAGCGATTCTGCGAAGCAATGTGAACACTTGTGCTTCCCAGGCACAGAGAAGGTGCTAGCAGGGAATTCTCTGCCTGCCTTTCCCCAGTGCTCTGCAAGCTCTCCAGGACAACATAAAATCTGGGGCTCTGTGCTTTCTTTCGTTCTGAACAAGTGTTACTGTTTTCTGCACAAAAGCGATTCTGCGAAGCAATGTGAACAGGCACAGAGAAGGTGCTAGCAGGGAATTCTCTGCCTGCCTTTCCTCAGTGCTCTGCAAGCTCTCCAGGACAACATAAAATCTGGGGCTCTGTGCTTTCTTTCATTCTGAACAAGTGTTACTGTTTTCTGCACAAAAGCGATTCTGCGAAGCAAAGTGAACACTTCTGCTTCCCAGGCACAGAGAAGGTGCTAGCAGGGAATTCTCTGCCTGCCTTTCCCCAGTGCTCTGCAAGCTCTCCAGGACAACATAAAATCTGGGGCTCTGTGCTTTCTTTCGTTCTGAACAAGTGTTACTGTTTTCTGCACAAAAGCGATTCTGCGAAGCAATATGAACACGTGTGCTTCCCAGGCACAGAGAAGGTGCTAGCAGGGAATTCTCTGCCTGCCTTTCCCCAGTGCTCTGCAAGCTCTCCAGGACAACAGCAAATCTGGGGCTCTGTGCTTTCTTTCGTTCTGAACAAGTGTTACTGTTTTCTGCACAAAAGCGATTCTGCGAAGCAATGTGAACACTTGTGCTTCCCAGGCACAGAGAAGGTGCTAGCAGGGAAGTCTCTGCCTGCCTTTCCCCAGTGCTCTGCAAGCTCTCCAGGACAACAGCAAATCTGGGGCTCTGTGCTTTCTTTCGTTCTGAACAAGTGTTACTGTTTTCTGCACAAAAGCGATTCTGCGAAGCAATGTGAACACTTGTGCTTCCCAGGCACAGAGAAGGTGCTAGCAGGGAATTCTCTGCCTGCGTTTCCCCAGTGCTCTGCAAGCTCTCCAGGACAACATAAAATCTGGGGCTCTGTGCTTTCTTTCGTTCTGAACAAGTGTTACTGTTTTCTGCACAAAAGCGATTCTGCGAAGCAATGTGAACAGGCACAGAGAAGGTGCTAGCAGGGAATTCTCTGCCTGCCTTTCCTCAGTGCTCTGCAAGCTCTCCAGGACAACAGCAAATCTGGGGCTCTGTGCTTTCTTTCGTTCTGAACAAGTGTTACTGTTTTCTGCACAAAAGCGATTCTGCGAAGCAATGTGAACACTTGTGCTTCCCAGGCACAGAGAAGGTGCTAGCAGGGAATTCTCTGCCTGCCTTTCCCCAGTGCTCTGCAAGCTCTCCAGGACAACAGCAAATCTGGGGCTCTGTGCTTTCTTTCGTTCTGAACAAGTGTTACTGTTTTCTGCACAAAAGCGATTCTGCGAAGCAATGTGAACACTTGTGCTTCCCAGGCACAGAGAAGGTGCTAGCAGGGAAGTCTCTGCCTGCGTTTCCCCAGTGCTCTGCAAGCTCTCCAGGACAACATAAAATCTGGGGCTCTGTGCTTTCTTTCGTTCTGAACAAGTGTTACTGTTTTCTGCACAAAAGCGATTCTGCGAAGCAATGTGAACACTTGTGCTTCCCAGGCACAGAGAAGGTGCTAGCAGGGAAGTCTCTGCCTGCGTTTCCCCAGTGCTCTGCAAGCTCTCCAGGACAACATAAAATCTGGGGCTCTGTGCTTTCTTTCGTTCTGAACAAGTGTTACTGTTTTCTGCACAAAAGCGATTCTGCGAAGCAATGTGAACAGGCACAGAGAAGGTGCTAGCAGGGAATTCTCTGCCTGCCTTTCCTCAGTGCTCTGCAAGCTCTCCAGGACAACATAAAATCTGGGGCTCTGTGCTTTCTTTCATTCTGAACAAGTGTTACTGTTTTCTGCACAAAAGCGATACTGCGAAGCAAAGTGAACACTTCTGCTTCCCAGGCACAGAGAAGGTGCTAGCAGGGAATTCTCTGCCTGCCTTTCCCCAGTGCTCTGCAAGCTCTCCAGGACAACAGCAAATCTGGGGCTCTGTGCTTTCTTTCGTTCTGAACAAGTGTTACTGTTTTCTGCACAAAAGCGATTCTGCGAAGCAATGTGAACACGTGTGCTTCCCAGGCACAGAGAAGGTGCTAGCAGGGAATTCTCTGCCTGCCTTTCCCCAGTGCTCTGCAAGCTCTCCAGGACAACATAAAATCTGGGGCTCTGTGCTTTCTTTCGTTCTGAACAAGTGTTACTGTTTTCTGCACAAAAGCGATTCTGCGAAGCAATGTGAACACTTGTGCTTCCCAGGCACAGAGAAGGTGCTAGCAGGGAATTCTCTGCCTGCTTTTCCCCAGTGCTCTGCAAGCTCTCCAGGACAACAGCAAATCTGGGGCTCTGTGCTTTCTTTCGTTCTGAACAAGTGTTACTGTTTTCTGCACAAAAGCGATTCTGCGAAGCAATGTGAACACTTCTGCTTCCCAGGCACAGAGAAGGTGCTAGCAGGGAAGTCTCTGCCTGCCTTTCCCCAGTGCTCTGCAAGCTCTCCAGGACAACATAAAATCTGGGGCTCTGTGCTTTCTTTCGTTCTGAACAAGTGTTACTGTTTTGTGCACAAAAGCGATTCTGCAAAGCAATGTGAACACTTCTGCTTCCCAGGCACAGAGAAGGTGCTAGCAGGGAATTCTCTGCCTGCCTTTCCCCAGTGCTCTGCAAGCTCTCCAGGACAACAGCAAATCTGGGGCTCTGTGCTTTCTTTCGTTCTGAACAAGTGTTACTGTTTTCTGCACAAAAGCGATTCTGCGAAGCAATGTGAACACTTGTGCTTCCCAGGCACAGAGAAGGTGCTAGCAGGGAATTCTCTGCCTGCCTTTCCCCAGTGCTCTGCAAGCTCTCCAGGACAACATAAAATCTGGGGCTCTGTGCTTTCTTTCGTTCTGAACAAGTGTTACTGTTTTCTGCACAAAAGCGATTCTGCAAAGCAATGTGAACACTTCCCCTTCCCAGGCACAGAGAAGGTGCTAGCAGGGAATTCTCTGCCTGCCTTTCCCCAGTGCTCTGCAAGCTCTCCAGGACAACATAAAATCTGGGGCTCTGTGCTTTCTTTCGTTCTGAACAAGTGTTACTGTTTTCTGCACAAAAGCGATTCTGCGAAGCAATGTGAACACTTGTGCTTCCCAGGCACAGAGAAGGTGCTAGCAGGGAATTCTCTGCCTGCCTTTCCCCAGTGCTCTGCAAGCTCTCCAGGACAACATAAAATCTGGGGCTCTGTGCTTTCTTTCGTTCTGAACAAGTGTTACTGTTTTCTGCACAAAAGCGATTCTGCGAAGCAATGTGAACAGGCACAGAGAAGGTGCTAGCAGGGAATTCTCTGCCTGCCTTTCCTCAGTGCTCTGCAAGCTCTCCAGGACAACATAAAATCTGGGGCTCTGTGCTTTCTTTCATTCTGAACAAGTGTTACTGTTTTCTGCACAAAAGCGATTCTGCGAAGCAAAGTGAACACTTCTGCTTCCCAGGCACAGAGAAGGTGCTAGCAGGGAATTCTCTGCCTGCCTTTCCCCAGTGCTCTGCAAGCTCTCCAGGACAACATAAAATCTGGGGCTCTGTGCTTTCTTTCGTTCTGAACAAGTGTTACTGTTTTCTGCACAAAAGCGATTCTGCGAAGCAATATGAACACGTGTGCTTCCCAGGCACAGAGAAGGTGCTAGCAGGGAATTCTCTGCCTGCCTTTCCCCAGTGCTCTGCAAGCTCTCCAGGACAACAGCAAATCTGGGGCTCTGTGCTTTCTTTCGTTCTGAACAAGTGTTACTGTTTTCTGCACAAAAGCGATTCTGCGAAGCAATGTGAACACGTGTGCTTCCCAGGCACAGAGAAGGTGCTAGCAGGGAATTCTCTGCCTGCCTTTCCCCAGTGCTGTGCAAGCTCTCCAGGACAACAGCAAATCTGGGGCTCTGTGCTTTCTTTCGTTCTGAACAAGTGTTACTGTTTTCTGCACAAAAGCGATTCTGCGAAGCAATGTGAACACTTGTGCTTCCCAGGCACAGAGAAGGTGCTAGCAGGGAATTCTCTGCCTGCCTTTCCCCAGTGCTCTGCAAGCTCTCCAGGACAACAGCAAATCTGGGGCTCTGTGCTTTCTTTCGTTCTGAACAAGTGTTACTGTTTTCTGCACAAAAGCGATTCTGCGAAGCAATGTGAACACGTGTGCTTCCCAGGCACAGAGAAGGTGCTAGCAGGGAATTCTCTGCCTGCCTTTCCCCAGTGCTCTGCAAGCTCTCCAGGACAACATAAAATCTGGGGCTCTGTGCTTTCTTTCGTTCTGAACAAGTGTTACTGTTTTCTGCACAAAAGCGATTCTGCGAAGCAATATGAACACGTGTGCTTCCCAGGCACAGAGAAGGTGCTAGCAGGGAATTCTCTGCCTGCCTTTCCCCAGTGCTCTGCAAGCTCTCCAGGACAACAGCAAATCTGGGGCTCTGTGCTTTCTTTCGTTCTGAACAAGTGTTACTGTTTTCTGCACAAAAGCGATTCTGCGAAGCAATGTGAACACTTGTGCTTCCGAGGCACAGAGAAGGTGCTAGCAGGGAATTCTCTGCCTGCCTTTCCCCAGTGCTCTGCAAGCTCTCCAGGACAACATAAAATCTGGGGCTCTGTGCTTTCTTTCGTTCTGAACAAGTGTTACTGTTTTCTGCACAAAAGCGATTCTGCGAAGCAATGTGAACACTTGTGCTTCCCAGGCACAGAGAAGGTGCTAGCAGGGAATTCTCTGCCTGCCTTTCCCCAGTGCTCTGCAAGCTCTCCAGGACAACATAAAATCTGGGGCTCTGTGCTTTCTTTCGTTCTGAACAAGTGTTACTGTTTTCTGCACAAAAGCGATTCTGCGAAGCAATGTGAACACTTCTGCTTCCCAGGCACAGAGAAGGTGCTAGCAGGGAATTCTCTGCCTGCCTTTCCCCAGTGCTCTGCAAGCTCTCCAGGACAACAGCAAATCTGGGGCTCTGTGCTTTCTTTCGTTCTGAACAAGTGTTACTGTTTTCTGCACAAAAGCGATTCTGCGAAGCAATGTGAACACTTGTGCTTCCCAGGCACAGAGAAGGTGCTAGCAGGGAATTCTCTGCCTGCCTTTCCCCAGTGCTCTGCAAGCTCTCCAGGACAACATAAAATCTGGGGCTCTGTGCTTTCTTTCGTTCTGAACAAGTGTTACTGTTTTCTGCACAAAAGCGATTCTGCGAAGCAATGTGAACAGGCACAGAGAAGGTGCTAGCAGGGAATTCTCTGCCTGCCTTTCCTCAGTGCTCTGCAAGCTCTCCAGGACAACATAAAATCTGGGGCTCTGTGCTTTCTTTCATTCTGAACAAGTGTTACTGTTTTCTGCACAAAAGCGATTCTGCGAAGCAAAGTGAACACTTCTGCTTCCCAGGCACAGAGAAGGTGCTAGCAGGGAATTCTCTGCCTGCCTTTCCCCAGTGCTCTGCAAGCTCTCCAGGACAACATAAAATCTGGGGCTCTGTGCTTTCTTTCGTTCTGAACAAGTGTTACTGTTTTCTGCACAAAAGCGATTCTGCGAAGCAATATGAACACGTGTGCTTCCCAGGCACAGAGAAGGTGCTAGCAGGGAATTCTCTGCCTGCCTTTCCCCAGTGCTCTGCAAGCTCTCCAGGACAACAGCAAATCTGGGGCTCTGTGCTTTCTTTCGTTCTGAACAAGTGTTACTGTTTTCTGCACAAAAGCGATTCTGCGAAGCAATGTGAACACTTGTGCTTCCCAGGCACAGAGAAGGTGCTAGCAGGGAATTCTCTGCCTGCCTTTCCCCAGTGCTCTGCAAGCTCTCCAGGACAACATAAAATCTGGGGCTCTGTGCTTTCTTTCGTTCTGAACAAGTGTTACTGTTTTCTGCACAAAAGCGATTCTGCGAAGCAATGTGAACACTTGTGCTTCCCAGGCACAGAGAAGGTGCTAGCAGGGAATTCTCTGCCTGCCTTTCCCCAGTGCTCTGCAAGCTCTCCAGGACAACATAAAATCTGGGGCTCTGTGCTTTCTTTCGTTCTGAACAAGTGTTACTGTTTTCTGCACAAAAGCGATTCTGCGAAGCAATGTGAACAGGCACAGAGAAGGTGCTAGCAGGGAATTCTCTGCCTGCCTTTCCTCACTGCTCTGCAAGCTCTCCAGGACAACATAAAATCTGGGGCTCTGTGCTTTCTTTCGTTCTGAACAAGTGTTACTGTTTTCTGCACAAAAGCGATTCTGCCAAGCAATGTGAACACTTCTGCTTCCCAGACACAGAGAAGGTGCTAGCAGGGAATTCTCTGCCTGCCTTTCCCCAGTGCTCTGCAAGCTCTCCAGGACAACAGCAAATCTGGGGCTCTGTGCTTTCTTTCGTTCTGAACAAGTGTTACTGTTTTCTGCACAAAAGCGATTCTGCAAAGCAATATGAACACGTGTGCTTCCCAGGCACAGAGAAGGTGCTAGCAGGGAATTCTCTGCCTGCCTTTCCCCAGTGCTCTGCAAGCTCTCTAGGACAACAGCAAATCTGGGGCTCTGTGCTTTCTTTCGTTCTGAACAAGTGTTACTGTTTTCTGCACAAAAGCGATTCTGCGAAGCAATGTGAACACTTCTGCTTCCCAGGCACAGAGAAGGTGCTAGCAGGGAATTCTCTGCCTGCCTTTCCCCAGTGCTCTGCAAGCTCTCCAGGACAACATAAAATCTGGGGCTCTGTGCTTTCTTTTGTTCTGAACAAGTGTTACTGTTTTCTGCACAAAAGCGATTCTGCGAAGCAATGTGAACACTTCTGCTTCCCAGGCACAGAGAGGGTGCTAGCAGGGAATTCTCTGCCTGCCTTTCCCCAGTGCTCTGCAAGCTCTCCAGGACAACAGCAAATCTGGGGCTCTGTGCTTTCTTTCGTTCTGAACAAGTGTTACTGTTTTCTGCACAAAAGCGATTCTGCGAAGCAATGTGAACACTTCTGCTTCCCAGGCACAGAGAAGGTGCTAGCAGGGAATTCTCTGCCTGCCTTTCCCCAGTGCTCTGCAAGCTCTCCAGGACAACAGCAAATCTGGGGCTCTGTGCTTTCTTTCGTTCTGAACAAGTGTTACTGTTTTCTGCACAAAAGCGATTCTGCGAAGCAATGTGAACACTTGTGCTTCCCAGGCACAGAGAAGGTGCTAGCAGGGAATTCTCTGCCTGCCTTTCCCCAGTGCTCTGCAAGCTCTCCAGGACAACATAAAATCTGGGGCTCTGTGCTTTCTTTCGTTCTGAACAAGTGTTACTGTTTTCTGCACAAAAGCGATTCTGCGAAGCAATGTGAACACTTGTGCTTCCCAGGCACAGAGAAGGTGCTAGCAGGGAATTCTCTGCCTGCTTTTCCCCAGTGCTCTGCAAGCTCTCCAGGACAACAGCAAATCTGGGGCTCTGTGCTTTCTTTCGTTCTGAACAAGTGTTACTGTTTTCTGCACAAAAGCGATTCTGCGAAGCAATGTGAACACTTCTGCTTCCCAGGCACAGAGAAGGTGCTAGCAGGGAAGTCTCTGCCTGCCTTTCCCCAGTGCTCTGCAAGCTCTCCAGGACAACATAAAATCTGGAGCTCTGTGCTTTCTTTCGTTCTGAACAAGTGTTACTGTTTTGTGCACAAAAGCGATTCTGCAAAGCAATGTGAACACTTCTGCTTCCCAGGCACAGAGAAGGTGCTAGCAGGGAATTCTCTGCCTGCCTTTCCCCAGTGCTCTGCAAGCTCTCCAGGACAACAGCAAATCTGGGGCTCTGTGCTTTCTTTCGTTCTGAACAAGTGTTACTGTTTTCTGCACAAAAGCGATTCTGCGAAGCAATGTGAACACTTGTGCTTCCCAGGCACAGAGAAGGTGCTAGCAGGGAATTCTATGCCTGCCTTTCCCCAGTGCTCTGCAAGCTCTCCAGGACAACATAAAATCTGGGGCTCTGTGCTTTCTTTCGTTCTGAACAAGTGTTACTGTTTTCTGCACAAAAGCGATTCTGCGAAGCAATGTGAACACTTGTGCTTCCGAGGCACAGAGAAGGTGCTAGCAGGGAATTCTCTGCCTGCCTTTCCCCAGTGCTCTGCAAGCTCTCCAGGACAACATAAAATCTGGGGCTCTGTGCTTTCTTTCGTTCTGAACAAGTGTTACTGTTTTCTGCACAAAAGCGATTCTGCGAAGCAATGTGAAAAGGCACAGAGAAGGTGCTAGCAGGGAATTCTCTGCCTGCCTTTCCTCAGTGCTCTGCAAGCTCTCCAGGACAACATAAAATCTGGGGCTCTGTGCTTTCTTTCATTCTGAACAAGTGTTACTGTTTTCTGCACAAAAGCGATTCTGCGAAACAAAGTGAACACTTCTGCTTCCCAGGCACAGAGAAGGTGCTAGCAGGGAATTCTCTGCCTGCCTTTCCCCAGTGCTCTGCAAGCTCTCCAGGACAACATAAAATCTGGGGCTCTGTGCTTTCTTTCGTTCTGAACAAGTGTTACTGTTTTCTGCACAAAAGCGATTCTGCGAAGCAATATGAACACGTGTGCTTCCCAGGCACAGAGAAGGTGCTAGCAGGGAATTCTCTGCCTGCCTTTCCCCAGTGCTCTGCAAGCTCTCCAGGACAACAGCAAATCTGGGGCTCTGTGCTTTCTTTCGTTCTGAACAAGTGTTACTGTTTTCTGCACAAAAGCGATTCTGCGAAGCAATGTGAACACTTCTGCTTCCCAGGCACAGAGAAGGTGCTAGCAGGGAATTCTCTGCCTGCCTTTCCCCAGTGCTCTGCAAGCTCTCCAGGACAACATAAAATCTGGGGCTCTGTGCTTTCTTTCGTTCTGAACAAGTGTTACTGTTTTCTGCACAAAAGCGATTCTGCGAAGCAATGTGAACACTTGTGCTTCCCAGGCACAGAGAAGGTGCTAGCAGGGAATTCTCTGCCTGCCTTTCCCCAGTGCTCTGCAAGCTCTCCAGGACAACATAAAATCTGGGGCTCTGTGCTTTCTTTCGTTCTGAACAAGTGTTACTGTTTTCTGCACAAAAGCGATTCTGCGAAGCAATGTGAACAGGCACAGAGAAGGTGCTAGCAGGGAATTCTCTGCCTGCCTTTCCTCACTGCTCTGCAAGCTCTCCAGGACAACATAAAATCTGGGGCTCTGTGCTTTCTTTCGTTCTGAACAAGTGTTACTGTTTTCTGCACAAAAGCGATTCTGCGAAGCAAAGTGAACACTTCTGCTTCCCAGGCACAGAGAAGGTGCTAGCAGGGAATTCTCTGCCTGCCTTTCCCCAGTGCTCTGCAAGCTCTCCAGGACAACATAAAATCTGGGGCTCTGTGCTTTCTTTCGTTCTGAACAAGTGTTACTGTTTTCTGCACAAAAGCGATTCTGCGAAGCAATGTGAACAGGCACAGAGAAGGTGCTAGCAGGGAATTCTCTGCCTGCCTTTCCTCAGTGCTCTGCAAGCTCTCCAGGACAACATAAAATCTGGGGCTCTGTGCTTTCTTTCATTCTGAACAAGTGTTACTGTTTTCTGCACAAAAGCGATTCTGCGAAGCAAAGTGAACACTTCTGCTTCCCAGGCACAGAGAAGGTGCTAGCAGGGAATTCTCTGCCTGCCTTTCCCCAGTGCTCTGCAAGCTCTCCAGGACAACATAAAATCTGGGGCTCTGTGCTTTCTTTCGTTCTGAACAAGTGTTACTGTTTTCTGCACAAAAGCGATTCTGCGAAGCAATATGAACACGTGTGCTTCCCAGGCACAGAGAAGGTGCTAGCAGGGAATTCTCTGCCTGCCTTTCCCCAGTGCTCTGCAAGCTCTCCAGGACAACAGCAAATCTGGGGCTCTGTGCTTTCTTTCGTTCTGAACAAGTGTTACTGTTTTCTGCACAAAAGCGATTCTGCGAAGCAATGTGAACACTTGTGCTTCCCAGGCACAGAGAAGGTGCTAGCAGGGAATTCTCTGCCTGCCTTTCCCCAGTGCTCTGCAAGCTCTCCAGGACAACATAAAATCTGGGGCTCTGTGCTTTCTTTCGTTCTGAACAAGTGTTACTGTTTTCTGCACAAAAGCGATTCTGCGAAGCAATGTGAACAGGCACAGAGAAGGTGCTAGCAGGGAATTCTCTGCCTGCCTTTCCTCACTGCTCTGCAAGCTCTCCAGGACAACAGCAAATCTCGGGCTCTGTGCTTTCTTTCATTCTGAACAAGTGTTACTGTTTTCTGCACAAAAGCGATTCTGCGAAGCAAAGTGAACACTTCTGCTTCCCAGGCACAGAGAAGGTGCTAGCAGGGAATTCTCTGCCTGCCTTTCCCCAGTGCTCTGCAAGCTCTCCAGGACAACATAAAATCTGGGGCTCTGTGCTTTCTTTCGTTCTGAACAAGTGTTACTGTTTTCTGCACAAAAGCGATTCTGCGAAGCAATGTGAACACTTGTGCTTCCCAGGCACAGAGAAGGTGCTAGCAGGGAATTCTCTGCCTGCCTTTCCCCAGTGCTCTGCAAGCTCTCCAGGACAACATAAAATCTGGGGCTCTGTGCTTTCTTTCGTTCTGAACAAGTGTTACTGTTTTCTGCACAAAAGCGATTCTGCGAAGCAATGTGAACACTTCTGCTTCCCAGGCACAGAGAAGGTGCTAGCAGGGAAGTCTCTGCCTGCCTTTCCCCAGTGCTCTGCAAGCTCTCCAGGACAACATAAAATCTGGGGCTCTGTGCTTTCTTTCGTTCTGAACAAGTGTTACTGTTTTGTGCACAAAAGCGATTCTGCAAAGCAATGTGAACACTTCTGCTTCCCAGGCACAGAGAAGGTGCTAGCAGGGAATTCTCTGCCTGCCTTTCCCCAGTGCTCTGCAAGCTCTCCAGGACAACATAAAATCTGGGGCTCTGTGCTTTCTTTCGTTCTGAACAAGTGTTACTGTTTTCTGCACAAAAGCGATTCTGCGAAGCAATGTGAACACTTGTGCTTCCCAGGCACAGAGAAGGTGCTAGCAGGGAATTCTCTGCCTGCCTTTCCCCAGTGCTCTGCAAGCTCTCCAGGACAACATAAAATCTGGGGCTCTGTGCTTTCTTTCGTTCTGAACAAGTGTTACTGTTTTCTGCACAAAAGCGATTCTGCGAAGCAATGTGAACACTTGTGCTTCCCAGGCACAGAGAAGGTGCTAGCAGGGAATTCTCTGCCTGCCTTTCCCCAGTGCTCTGCAAGCTCTCCAGGACAACATAAAATCTGGGGCTCTGTGCTTTCTTTCGTTCTGAACAAGTGTTACTGTTTTCTGCACAAAAGCGATTCTGCGAAGCAATATGAACACGTGTGCTTCCCAGGCACAGAGAAGGTGCTAGCAGGGAATTCTCTGCCTGCCTTTCCCCAGTGCTCTGCAAGCTCTCCAGGACAACATAAAATCTGGGGCTCTGTGCTTTCTTTCGTTCTGAACAAGTGTTACTGTTTTCTGCACAAAAGCGATTCTGCGAAGCAATGTGAACACTTGTGCTTCCCAGGCACAGAGAAGGTGCTAGCAGGGAATTCTCTGCCTGCCTTTCCCCAGTGCTCTGCAAGCTCTCCAGGACAACATAAAATCTGGGGCTCTGTGCTTTCTTTCGTTCTGAACAAGTGTTACTGTTTTCTGCACAAAAGCGATTCTGCGAAGCAATGTGAACAGGCACAGAGAAGGTGCTAGCAGGGAATTCTCTGCCTGCCTTTCCCCAGTGCTCTGCAAGCTCTCCAGGACAACATAAAATCTGGGGCTCTGTGCTTTCTTTCGTTCTGAACAAGTGTTACTGTTTTCTGCACAAAAGCGATTCTGCGAAGCAAAGTGAACACTTCTGCTTCCCAGGCACAGAGAAGGTGCTAGCAGGGAATTCTCTGCCTGCCTTTCCCCAGTGCTCTGCAAGCTCTCCAGGACAACATAAAATCTGGGGCTCTGTGCTTTCTTTCGTTCTGAACAAGTGTTACTGTTTTCTGCACAAAAGCGATTCTGCGAAGCAATATGAACACGTGTGCTTCCCAGGCACAGAGAAGGTGCTAGCAGGGAATTCTCTGCCTGCCTTTCCCCAGTGCTCTGCAAGCTCTCTAGGACAACAGCAAATCTGGGGCTCTGTGCTTTCTTTCGTTCTGAACAAGTGTTACTGTTTTCTGCACAAAAGCGATTCTGCGAAGCAATGTGAACACTTCTGCTTCCCAGGCACAGAGAAGGTGCTAGCAGGGAATTCTCTGCCTGCCTTTCCCCAGTGCTCTGCAAGCTCTCCAGGACAACATAAAATCTGGGGCTCTGTGCTTTCTTTTGTTCTGAACAAGTGTTACTGTTTTCTGCACAAAAGCGATTCTGCGAAGCAATGTGAACACTTCTGCTTCCCAGGCACAGAGAGGGTGCTAGCAGGGAATTCTCTGCCTGCCTTTCCCCAGTGCTCTGCAAGCTCTCCAGGACAACAGCAAATCTGGGGCTCTGTGCTTTCTTTCGTTCTGAACAAGTGTTACTGTTTTCTGCACAAAAGCGATTCTGCGAAGCAATGTGAACACTTGTGCTTCCCAGGCACAGAGAAGGTGCTAGCAGGGAATTCTCTGCCTGCCTTTCCCCAGTGCTCTGCAAGCTCTCCAGGACAACATAAAATCTGGGGCTCTGTGCTTTCTTTCGTTCTGAACAAGTGTTACTGTTTTCTGCACAAAAGCGATTCTGCGAAGCAATGTGAACAGGCACAGAGAAGGTGCTAGCAGGGAATTCTCTGCCTGCCTTTCCTCAGTGCTCTGCAAGCTCTCCAGGACAACATAAAATCTGGGGCTCTGTGCTTTCTTTCATTCTGAACAAGTGTTACTGTTTTCTGCACAAAAGCGATTCTGCGAAGCAAAGTGAACACTTCTGCTTCCCAGGCACAGAGAAGGTGCTAGCAGGGAATTCTCTGCCTGCCTTTCCCCAGTGCTCTGCAAGCTCTCCAGGACAACATAAAATCTGGGGCTCTGTGCTTTCTTTCGTTCTGAACAAGTGTTACTGTTTTCTGCACAAAAGCGATTCTGCGAAGCAATATGAACACGTGTGCTTCCCAGGCACAGAGAAGGTGCTAGCAGGGAATTCTCTGCCTGCCTTTCCCCAGTGCTCTGCAAGCTCTCCAGGACAACATAAAATCTGGGGCTCTGTGCTTTCTTTCGTTCTGAACAAGTGTTACTGTTTTCTGCACAAAAGCGATTCTGCGAAGCAATGTGAACACTTCTGCTTCCCAGGCACAGAGAAGGTGCTAGCAGGGAATTCTCTGCCTGCCTTTCCCCAGTGCTCTGCAAGCTCTCCAGGACAACAGCAAATCTGGGGCTCTGTGCTTTCTTTCGTTCTGAACAAGTGTTACTGTTTTCTGCACAAAAGCGATTCTGCGAAGCAATGTGAACACTTGTGCTTCCCAGGCACAGAGAAGGTGCTAGCAGGGAATTCTCTGCCTGCCTTTCCCCAGTGCTCTGCAAGCTCTCCAGGACAACATAAAATCTGGGGCTCTGTGCTTTCTTTCGTTCTGAACAAGTGTTACTGTTTTCTGCACAAAAGCGATTCTGCGAAGCAATGTGAACAGGCACAGAGAAGGTGCTAGCAGGGAATTCTCTGCCTGCCTTTCCTCACTGCTCTGCAAGCTCTCCAGGACAACATAAAATCTGGGGCTCTGTGCTTTCTTTCATTCTGAACAAGTGTTACTGTTTTCTGCACAAAAGCGATTCTGCGAAGCAAAGTGAACACTTCTGCTTCCCAGGCACAGAGAAGGTGCTAGCAGGGAATTCTCTGCCTGCCTTTCCCCAGTGCTCTGCAAGCTCTCCAGGACAACATAAAATCTGGGGCTCTGTGCTTTCTTTCGTTCTGAACAAGTGTTACTGTTTTCTGCACAAAAGCGATTCTGCGAAGCAATGTGAACACTTGTGCTTCCCAGGCACAGAGAAGGTGCTAGCAGGGAATTCTCTGCCTGCCTTTCCCCAGTGCTCTGCAAGCTCTCCAGGACAACATAAAATCTGGGGCTCTGTGCTTTCTTTCGTTCTGAACAAGTGTTACTGTTTTCTGCACAAAAGCGATTCTGCGAAGCAATGTGAACACTTGTGCTTCCCAGGCACAGAGAAGGTGCTAGCAGGGAATTCTCTGCCTGCCTTTCCCCAGTGCTCTGCAAGCTCTCCAGGACAACATAAAATCTGGGGCTCTGTGCTTTCTTTCGTTCTGAACAAGTGTTACTGTTTTCTGCACAAAAGCGATTCTGCAAAGCAATGTGAACACTTGTGCTTCCCAGGCACAGAGAAGGTGCTAGCAGGGAATTCTCTGCCTGCCTTTCCCCAGTGCTCTGCAAGCTCTCTAGGACAACAGCAAATCTGGGGCTCTGTGCTTTCTTTCGTTCTGAACAAGTGTTACTGTTTTCTGCACAAAAGCGATTCTGCGAAGCAATGTGAACACTTCTGCTTCCCAGGCACAGAGAAGGTGCTAGCAGGGAATTCTCTGCCTGCCTTTCCCCAGTGCTCTGCAAGCTCTCCAGGACAACATAAAATCTGGGGCTCTGTGCTTTCTTTTGTTCTGAACAAGTGTTACTGTTTTCTGCACAAAAGCGATTCTGCGAAGCAATGTGAACACTTCTGCTTCCCAGGCACAGAGAGGGTGCTAGCAGGGAATTCTCTGCCTGCCTTTCCCCAGTGCTCTGCAAGCTCTCCAGGACAACAGCAAATCTGGGGCTCTGTGCTTTCTTTCGTTCTGAACAAGTGTTACTGTTTTCTGCACAAAAGCGATTCTGCGAAGCAATGTGAACACTTGTGCTTCCCAGGCACAGAGAAGGTGCTAGCAGGGAATTCTCTGCCTGCCTTTCCCCAGTGCTCTGCAAGCTCTCCAGGACAACATAAAATCTGGGGCTCTGTGCTTTCTTTCGTTCTGAACAAGTGTTACTGTTTTCTGCACAAAAGCGATTCTGCGAAGCAATGTGAACAGGCACAGAGAAGGTGCTAGCAGGGAATTCTCTGCCTGCCTTTCCTCAGTGCTCTGCAAGCTCTCCAGGACAACATAAAATCTGGGGCTCTGTGCTTTCTTTCATTCTGAACAAGTGTTACTGTTTTCTGCACAAAAGCGATTCTGCGAAGCAAAGTGAACACTTCTGCTTCCCAGGCACAGAGAAGGTGCTAGCAGGGAATTCTCTGCCTGCCTTTCCCCAGTGCTCTGCAAGCTCTCCAGGACAACATAAAATCTGGGGCTCTGTGCTTTCTTTCGTTCTGAACAAGTGTTACTGTTTTCTGCACAAAAGCGATTCTGCGAAGCAATATGAACACGTGTGCTTCCCAGGCACAGAGAAGGTGCTAGCAGGGAATTCTCTGCCTGCCTTTCCCCAGTGCTCTGCAAGCTCTCCAGGACAACATAAAATCTGGGGCTCTGTGCTTTCTTTCGTTCTGAACAAGTGTTACTGTTTTCTGCACAAAAGCGATTCTGCGAAGCAATGTGAACACTTCTGCTTCCCAGGCACAGAGAAGGTGCTAGCAGGGAATTCTCTGCCTGCCTTTCCCCAGTGCTCTGCAAGCTCTCCAGGACAACAGCAAATCTGGGGCTCTGTGCTTTCTTTCGTTCTGAACAAGTGTTACTGTTTTCTGCACAAAAGCGATTCTGCGAAGCAATGTGAACACTTGTGCTTCCCAGGCACAGAGAAGGTGCTAGCAGGGAATTCTCTGCCTGCCTTTCCCCAGTGCTCTGCAAGCTCTCCAGGACAACATAAAATCTGGGGCTCTGTGCTTTCTTTCGTTCTGAACAAGTGTTACTGTTTTCTGCACAAAAGCGATTCTGCGAAGCAATGTGAACAGGCACAGAGAAGGTGCTAGCAGGGAATTCTCTGCCTGCCTTTCCTCACTGCTCTGCAAGCTCTCCAGGACAACATAAAATCTGGGGCTCTGTGCTTTCTTTCATTCTGAACAAGTGTTACTGTTTTCTGCACAAAAGCGATTCTGCGAAGCAAAGTGAACACTTCTGCTTCCCAGGCACAGAGAAGGTGCTAGCAGGGAATTCTCTGCCTGCCTTTCCCCAGTGCTCTGCAAGCTCTCCAGGACAACATAAAATCTGGGGCTCTGTGCTTTCTTTCGTTCTGA
Source organism: Strix uralensis (assembly GCF_047716275.1). Lineage (NCBI taxonomy): Eukaryota > Metazoa > Chordata > Aves > Strigiformes > Strigidae > Strix > Strix uralensis. The sequence goes on from NW_027436769.1 coordinate 265,730, forward strand.
ACAAGTGTTACTGTTTTCTGCACAAAAGCGATTCTGCGAAGCAATGTGAACACTTGTGCTTCCCAGGCACAGAGAAGGTGCTAGCAGGGAATTCTCTGCCTGCCTTTCCCCAGTGCTCTGCAAGCTCTCCAGGACAACATAAAATCTGGGGCTCTGTGCTTTCTTTCGTTCTGAACAAGTGTTACTGTTTTCTGCACAAAAGCGATTCTGCGAAGCAATGTGAACACTTGTGCTTCCCAGGCACAGAGAAGGTGCTAGCAGGGAATTCTCTGCCTGCCTTTCCCCAGTGCTCTGCAAGCTCTCCAGGACAACATAAAATCTGGGGCTCTGTGCTTTCTTTCGTTCTGAACAACTGTTACTGTTTTCTGCACAAAAGCGATTCTGCAAAGCAATGTGAACACTTGTGCTTCCCAGGCACAGAGAAGGTGCTAGCAGGGAATTCTCTGCCTGCCTTTCCCCAGTGCTCTGCAAGCTCTCCAGGACAACATAAAATCTGGGGCTCTGTGCTTTCTTTCGTTCTGAACAAGTGTTACTGTTTTCTGCACAAAAGCGATTCTGCGAAGCAATGTGAACAGGCACAGAGAAGGTGCTAGCAGGGAATTCTCTGCCTGCCTTTCCTCAGTGCTCTGCAAGCTCTCCAGGACAACATAAAATCTGGGGCTCTGTGCTTTCTTTCGTTCTGAACAAGTGTTACAGTTTTCTGCACAAAAGCGATTCTGCGAAGCAATGTGAACACTTGTGCTTCCCAGGCACAGAGAAGGTGCTAGCAGGGAATTCTCTGCCTGCCTTTCCCCAGTGCTCTGCAAGCTCTCCAGGACAACATAAAATCTGGGGCTCTGTGCTTTCTTTCGTTCTGAACAAGTGTTACTATTTTCTGCACAAAAGCGATTCTGCGAAGCAATATGAACACTTGTGCTTCCCAGGCACAGAGAAGGTGCTAGCAGGGAATTCTCTGCCTGCCTTTCCCCAGTGCTCTGCAAGCTCTCCAGGACAACATAAAATCTGGGGCTCTGTGCTTTCTTTCGTTCTGAACAAGTGTTACTGTTTTCTGCACAAAAGCGATTCTGCGAAGCAATGTGAACAGGCACAGAGAAGGTGCTAGCAGGGAATTCTCTGCCTGCCTTTCCTCAGTGCTCTGCAAGCTCTCCAGGACAACATAAAATCTGGGGCTCTGTGCTTTCTTTCATTCTGAACAAGTGTTACTGTTTTCTGCACAAAAGCGATACTGCGAAGCAAAGTGAACACTTCTGCTTCCCAGGCACAGAGAAGGTGCTAGCAGGGAATTCTCTGCCTGCCTTTCCCCAGTGCTCTGCAAGCTCTCCAGGACAACAGCAAATCTGGGGCTCTGTGCTTTCTTTCGTTCTGAACAAGTGTTACTGTTTTCTGCACAAAAGCGATTCTGCGAAGCAATGTGAACACTTGTGCTTCCCAGGCACAGAGAAGGTGCTAGCAGGGAATTCTCTGCCTGCCTTTCCCCAGTGCTCTGCAAGCTCTCCAGGACAACAGCAAATCTGGGGCTCTGTGCTTTCTTTCGTTCTGAACAAGTGTTACTGTTTTCTGCACAAAAGCCATTCTGCGAAGCAATATGAACACGTGTGCTTCCCAGGCACAGAGAAGGCGCTAGCAGGGAATTCTCTGCCTGCCTTTCCCCAGTGCTCTGCAAGCTCTCCAGGACAACAGCAAATCTGGGGCTCTGTGCTTTCTTTCGTTCTGAACAAGTGTTACTGTTTTCTGCACAAAAGCGATTCTGCGAAGCAATGTGAACACTTGTGCTTCCCAGGCACAGAGAAGGTGCTAGCAGGGAATTCTCTGCCTGCTTTTCCCCAGTGCTCTGCAAGCTCTCCAGGACAACAGCAAATCTGGGGCTCTGTGCTTTCTTTCGTTCTGAACAAGTGTTACTGTTTTCTGCACAAAAGCGATTCTGCGAAGCAATGTGAACACTTCTGCTTCCCAGGCACAGAGAAGGTGCTAGCAGGGAATTCTCTGCCTGCCTTTCCCCAGTGCTCTGCAAGCTCTCCAGGACAACATAAAATCTGGGGCTCTGTGCTTTCTTTCGTTCTGAACAAGTGTTACTGTTTTCTGCACAAAAGCGATTCTGCAAAGCAATGTGAACACTTCTGCTTCCCAGGCACAGAGAAGGTGCTAGCAGGGAATTCTCTGCCTGCCTTTCCCCAGTGCTCTGCAAGCTCTCCAGGACAACAGCAAATCTGGGGCTCTGTGCTTTCTTTCGTTCTGAACAAGTGTTACTGTTTTCTGCACAAAAGCGATTCTGCGAAGCAATGTGAACACTTGTGCTTCCCAGGCACAGAGAAGGTGCTAGCAGGGAATTCTCTGCCTGCCTTTCCCCAGTGCTCTGCAAGCTCTCCAGGACAACATAAAATCTGGGGCTCTGTGCTTTCTTTCGTTCTGAACAAGTGTTACTGTTTTCTGCACAAAAGCGATTCTGCGAAGCAATGTGAACACTTCTGCTTCCCAGGCACAGAGAAGGTGCTAGCAGGGAATTCTCTGCCTGCCTTTCCCCAGTGCTCTGCAAGCTCTCCAGGACAACATAAAATCTGGGGCTCTGTGCTTTCTTTCGTTCTGAACAAGTGTTACTGTTTTCTGCACAAAAGCGATTCTGCGAAGCAATGTGAACACTTCTGCTTCCCAGGCACAGAGAAGGTGCTAGCAGGGAATTCTCTGCCTGCCTTTCCCCAGTGCTCTGCAAGCTCTCCAGGACAACAGCAAATCTGGGGCTCTGTGCTTTCTTTCGTTCTGAACAAGTGTTACTGTTTTCTGCACAAAAGCGATTCTGCGAAGCAATGTGAACACTTGTGCTTCCCAGGCACAGAGAAGGTGCTAGCAGGGAATTCTCTGCCTGCCTTTCCCCAGTGCTCTGCAAGCTCTCCAGGACAACATAAAATCTGGGGCTCTGTGCTTTCTTTCGTTCTGAACAAGTGTTACTGTTTTCTGCACAAAAGCGATTCTGCGAAGCAATGTGAACAGGCACAGAAAAGGTGCTATCAGGGAATTCTCTGCCTGCCTTTCCTTAGTGCTCTGCAAGCTCTCCAGGACAACATAAAATCTGGGGTTCTGTGCTTTCTTTCATTCTGAACAAGTGTTACTGTTTTCTGCACAAAAGCGATTCTGCGAAGCAATGTGAACACTTCTGCTTCCCAGGCACAGAGAAGGTGCTAGCAGGGAATTCTCTGCCTGCCTTTCCTCAGTGCTCTGCAAGCTCTCCAGGACAACATAAAATCTGGGGCTCTGTGCTTTCTTTCATTCTGAACAAGTGTTACTGTTTTCTGCACAAAAGCGATTCTGCGAAGCAATGTGAACACTTGTGCTTCCCAGGCACAGAGAAGGTGCTAGCAGGGAATTCTCTGCCTGCCTTTCCCCAGTGCTTTGCAAGCTCTCCAGGACAACATAAAATCTGGGGCTCTGTGCTTTCTTTCGTTCTGAACAAGTGTTAGTGTTTTCTGCACAAAAGCGATTCTGCGAAGCAATATGAACACTTGTGCTTCCCAGGCACAGAGAAGGTGCTAGCAGGGAATTCTCTGCCTGCCTTTCCCCAGTGCTCTGCAAGCTCTCCACGACAACATAAAATCTGGGGCTCTGTGCTTTCTTTCGTTCTGAACAAGTGTTACTGTTTTCTGCACAAAAGCGATTCTGCGAAGCAATGTGAACACTTGTGCTTCCCAGGCACAGAGAAGGTGCTAGCAGGGAATTCTCTGCCTGCTTTTCCCCAGTGCTCTGCAAGCTCTCCAGGACAACAGCAAATCTGGGGCTCTGTGCTTTCTTTCGTTCTGAACAAGTGTTACTGTTTTCTGCACAAAAGCGATTCTGCGAAGCAATGTGAACACTTGTGCTTCCCAGGCACAGAGAAGGTGCTAGCAGGGAATTCTCTGCCTGCCTTTCCCCAGTGCTCTGCAAGCTCTCCAGGACAACATAAAATCTGGGGCTCTGTGCTTTCTTTCGTTCTGAACAAGTGTTACTGTTTTCTGCACAAAAGCGATTCTGCGAAGCAATGTGAACACTTCTGCTTCCCAGGCACAGAGAAGGTGCTAGCAGGGAATTCTCTGCCTGCCTTTCCCCAGTGCTCTGCAAGCTCTCCAGGACAACAGCAAATCTGGGGCTCTGTGCTTTCTTTCGTTCTGAACAAGTGTTACTGTTTTCTGCACAAAAGCGATTCTGCGAAGCAATGTGAACACTTGTGCTTCCCAGGCACAGAGAAGGTGCTAGCAGGGAATTCTCTGCCTGCCTTTCCCCAGTGCTCTGCAAGCTCTCCAGGACAACATAAAATCTGGGGCTCTGTGCTTTCTTTCGTTCTGAACAAGTGTTACAGTTTTCTGCACAAAAGCGATTCTGCGAAGCAATGTGAACACTTCTGCTTCCCAGGCACAGAGAAGGTGCTAGCAGGGAATTCTCTGCCTGCCTTTCCCCAGTGCTCTGCAAGCTCTCCAGGACAACATAAAATCTGGGGCTCTGTGCTTTCTTTCGTTCTGAACAAGTGTTACTGTTTTCTGCACAAAAGCGATTCTGCGAAGCAATGTGAACACTTCTGCTTCCCAGGCACAGAGAAGGTGCTAGCAGGGAATTCTCTGCCTGCCTTTCCCCAGTGCTCTGCAAGCTCTCCAGGACAACAGCAAATCTGGGGCTCTGTGCTTTCTTTCGTTCTGAACAAGTGTTACTGTTTTCTGCACAAAAGCGATTCTGCGAAGCAATGTGAACACTTGTGCTTCCCAGGCACAGAGAAGGTGCTAGCAGGGAATTCTCTGCCTGCTTTTCCCCAGTGCTCTGCAAGCTCTCCAGGACAACAGCAAATCTGGGGCTCTGTGCTTTCTTTCGTTCTGAACAAGTGTTACTGTTTTCTGCACAAAAGCGATTCTGCGAAGCAATGTGAACACTTCTGCTTCCCAGGCACAGAGAAGGTGCTAGCAGGGAATTCTCTGCCTGCCTTTCCCCAGTGCTCTGCAAGCTCTCCAGGACAACAGCAAATCTGGGGCTCTGTGCTTTCTTTCGTTCTGAACAAGTGTTACTGTTTTCTGCACAAAAGCGATTCTGCGAAGCAATGTGAACACTTGTGCTTCCCAGGCACAGAGAAGGTGCTAGCAGGGAAGTCTCTGCCTGCCTTTCCCCAGTGCTCTGCAAGCTCTCCAGGACAACATAAAATCTGGGGCTCTGTGCTTTCTTTCGTTCTGAACAAGTGTTACTGTTTTCTGCACAAAAGCGATTCTGCGAAGCAATGTGAACACTTCTGCTTCCCAGGCACAGAGAAGGTGCTAGCAGGGAATTCTCTGCCTGCCTTTCCCCAGTGCTCTGCAAGCTCTCCAGGACAACATAAAATCTGGGGCTCTGTGCTTTCTTTCGTTCTGAACAAGTGTTACTGTTTTCTGCACAAAAGCGATTCTGCGAAGCAATGTGAACACTTCTGCTTCCCAGGCACAGAGAAGGTGCTAGCAGGGAATTCTCTGCCTGCCTTTCCCCAGTGCTCTGCAAGCTCTCCAGGACAACATAAAATCTGGGGCTCTGTGCTTTCTTTCGTTCTGAACAAGTGTTACTGTTTTCTGCACAAAAGCGATTCTGCGAAGCAATGTGAACACTTGTGCTTCCCAGGCACAGAGAAGGTGCTAGCAGGGAATTCTCTGCCTGCCTTTCCCCAGTGCTCTGCAAGCTCTCCAGGACAACATAAAATCTGGGGCTCTGTGCTTTCTTTCGTTCTGAACAAGTGTTACTGTTTTCTGCACAAAAGCGATTCTGCGAAGCAATGTGAACACTTCTGCTTCCCAGGCACAGAGAAGGTGCTAGCAGGGAATTCTCTGCCTGCCTTTCCCCAGTGCTCTGCAAGCTCTCCAGGACAACATAAAATCTGGGGCTCTGTGCTTTCTTTCGTTCTGAACAAGTGTTACTGTTTTCTGCACAAAAGCGATTCTGCGAAGCAATGTGAACACTTCTGCTTCCCAGGCACAGAGAAGGTGCTAGCAGGGAATTCTCTGCCTGCCTTTCCCCAGTGCTCTGCAAGCTCTCCAGGACAACATAAAATCTGGGGCTCTGTGCTTTCTTTCGTTCTGAACAAGTGTTACTGTTTTCTGCACAAAAGCGATTCTGCGAAGCAATGTGAACACTTGTGCTTCCCAGGCACAGAGAAGGTGCTAGCAGGGAATTCTCTGCCTGCCTTTCCCCAGTGCTCTGCAAGCTCTCCAGGACAACATAAAATCTGGGGCTCTGTGCTTTCTTTCGTTCTGAACAAGTGTTACTGTTTTCTGCACAAAAGCGATTCTGCGAAGCAATGTGAACAGGCACAGAAAAGGTGCTAGCAGGGAATTCTCTGCCTGCCTTTCCTTAGTGCTCTGCAAGCTCTCCAGGACAACATAAAATCTGGGGTTCTGTGCTTTCTTTCATTCTGAACAAGTGTTACTGTTTTCTGCACAAAAGCGATTCTGCGAAGCAATGTGAACACTTCTGCTTCCCAGGCACAGAGAAGGTGCTAGCAGGGAATTCTCTGCCTGCCTTTCCTCAGTGCTCTGCAAGCTCTCCAGGACAACATAAAATCTGGGGCTCTGTGCTTTCTTTCATTCTGAACAAGTGTTACTGTTTTCTGCACAAAAGCGATTCTGCGAAGCAATGTGAACACTTGTGCTTCCCAGGCACAGAGAAGGTGCTAGCAGGGAATTCTCTGCCTGCCTTTCCCCAGTGCTTTGCAAGCTCTCCAGGACAACATAAAATCTGGGGCTCTGTGCTTTCTTTCGTTCTGAACAAGTGTTAGTGTTTTCTGCACAAAAGCGATTCTGCGAAGCAATATGAACACTTGTGCTTCCCAGGCACAGAGAAGGTGCTAGCAGGGAATTCTCTGCCTGCCTTTCCCCAGTGCTCTGCAAGCTCTCCACGACAACATAAAATCTGGGGCTCTGTGCTTTCTTTCGTTCTGAACAAGTGTTACTGTTTTCTGCACAAAAGCGATTCTGCGAAGCAATGTGAACACTTGTGCTTCCCAGGCACAGAGAAGGTGCTAGCAGGGAATTCTCTGCCTGCCTTTCCCCAGTGCTCTGCAAGCTCTCCAGGACAACAGCAAATCTGGGGCTCTGTTCTTTCTTTCGTTCTGAACAAGTGTTACTGTTTTCTGCACAAAAGCGATTCTGCGAAGCAATGTGAACAGGCACAGAGAAGGTGCTAGCAGGGAATTCTCTGCCTGCCTTTCCTCAGTGCTCTGCAAGCTCTCCAGGACAACATAAAATCTGGGGCTCTGTGCTTTCTTTCATTCTGAACAAGTGTTACTGTTTTCTGCACAAAAGCGATACTGCGAAGCAAAGTGAACACTTCTGCTTCCCAGGCACAGAGAAGGTGCTAGCAGGGAATTCTCTGCCTGCCTTTCCCCAGTGCTCTGCAAGCTCTCCAGGACAACAGCAAATCTGGGGCTCTGTGCTTTCTTTCGTTCTGAACAAGTGTTACTGTTTTCTGCACAAAAGCGATTCTGCAAAGCAATGTGAACACTTCTGCTTCCCAGGCACAGAGAAGGTGCTAGCAGGGAATTCTCTGCCTGCCTTTCCCCAGTGCTCTGCAAGCTCTCCAGGACAACAGCAAATCTGGGGCTCTGTGCTTTCTTTCGTTCTGAACAAGTGTTACTGTTTTCTGCACAAAAGCGATTCTGCGAAGCAATGTGAACACTTGTGCTTCCCAGGCACAGAGAAGGTGCTAGCAGGGAATTCTCTGCCTGCCTTTCCCCAGTGCTCTGCAAGCTCTCCAGGACAACATAAAATCTGGGGCTCTGTGCTTTCTTTCGTTCTGAACAAGTGTTACTGTTTTCTGCACAAAAGCGATTCTGCGAAGCAATGTGAACACTTCTGCTTCCCAGGCACAGAGAAGGTGCTAGCAGGGAATTCTCTGCCTGCCTTTCCCCAGTGCTCTGCAAGCTCTCCAGGACAACATAAAATCTGGGGCTCTGTGCTTTCTTTCGTTCTGAACAAGTGTTACTGTTTTCTGCACAAAAGCGATTCTGCGAAGCAATGTGAACACTTCTGCTTCCCAGGCACAGAGAAGGTGCTAGCAGGGAATTCTCTGCCTGCCTTTCCCCAGTGCTCTGCAAGCTCTCCAGGACAACAGCAAATCTGGGGCTCTGTGCTTTCTTTCGTTCTGAACAAGTGTTACTGTTTTCTGCACAAAAGCGATTCTGCGAAGCAATGTGAACACTTGTGCTTCCCAGGCACAGAGAAGGTGCTAGCAGGGAATTCTCTGCCTGCTTTTCCCCAGTGCTCTGCAAGCTCTCCAGGACAACAGCAAATCTGGGGCTCTGTGCTTTCTTTCGTTCTGAACAAGTGTTACTGTTTTCTGCACAAAAGCGATTCTGCGAAGCAATGTGAACACTTGTGCTTCCCAGGCACAGAGAAGGTGCTAGCAGGGAATTCTCTGCCTGCCTTTCCCCAGTGCTCTGCAAGCTCTCCAGGACAACAGCAAATCTGGGGCTCTGTGCTTTCTTTCGTTCTGAACAAGTGTTACTGTTTTCTGCACAAAAGCGATTCTGCGAAGCAATGTGAACACTTGTGCTTCCCAGGCACAGAGAAGGTGCTAGCAGGGAATTCTCTGCCTGCCTTTCCCCAGTGCTCTGCAAGCTCTCCAGGACAACATAAAATCTGGGGCTCTGTGCTTTCTTTCGTTCTGAACAAGTGTTACTGTTTTCTGCACAAAAGCGATTCTGCGAAGCAATGTGAACACTTCTGCTTCCCAGGCACAGAGAAGGTGCTAGCAGGGAATTCTCTGCCTGCCTTTCCCCAGTGCTCTGCAAGCTCTCCAGGACAACATAAAATCTGGGGCTCTGTGCTTTCTTTCGTTCTGAACAAGTGTTACTGTTTTCTGCACAAAAGCGATTCTGCGAAGCAATGTGAACACTTCTGCTTCCCAGGCACAGAGAAGGTGCTAGCAGGGAATTCTCTGCCTGCCTTTCCCCAGTGCTCTGCAAGCTCTCCAGGACAACAGCAAATCTGGGGCTCTGTGCTTTCTTTCGTTCTGAACAAGTGTTACTGTTTTCTGCACAAAAGCGATTCTGCGAAGCAATGTGAACACTTGTGCTTCCCAGGCACAGAGAAGGTGCTAGCAGGGAATTCTCTGCCTGCCTTTCCCCGGTGCTCTGCAAGCTCTCCAGGACAACATAAAATCTGGGGCTCTGTGCTTTCTTTCGTTCTGAACAAGTGTTACTGTTTTCTGCACAAAAGCGATTCTGCGAAGCAATGTGAACAGGCACAGAGAAGGTGCTAGCAGGGAATTCTCTGCCTGCCTTTCCCCAGTGCTCTGCAAGCTCTCCAGGACAACAGCAAATCTGGGGCTCTGTGCTTTCTTTCGTTCTGAACAAGTGTTACTGTTTTCTGCACAAAAGCGATTCTGCGAAGCAATATGAACACGTGTGCTTCCCAGGCACAGAGAAGGCGCTAGCAGGGAATTCTCTGCCTGCCTTTCCCCAGTGCTCTGCAAGCTCTCCAGGACAACAGCAAATCTGGGGCTCTGTGCTTTCTTTCGTTCTGAACAAGTGTTACTGTTTTCTGCACAAAAGCGATTCTGCGAAGCAATGTGAACACTTCTGCTTCCCAGGCACAGAGAAGGTGCTAGCAGGGAATTCTCTGCCTGCCTTTCCCCAGTGCTCTGCAAGCTCTCCAGGACAACAGCAAATCTGGGGCTCTGTGCTTTCTTTCGTTCTGAACAAGTGTTACTGTTTTCTGCACAAAAGCGATTCTGCGAAGCAATGTGAACACTTCTGCTTCCCAGGCACAGAGAAGGTGCTAGCAGGGAATTCTCTGCCTGCCTTTCCCCAGTGCTCTGCAAGCTCTCCAGGACAACATAAAATCTGGGGCTCTGTGCTTTCTTTCGTTCTGAACAAGTGTTACTGTTTTCTGCACAAAAGCAATTCTGCGAAGCAATGTGAACACTTCTGCTTCCCAGGCACAGAGAAGGTGCTAGCAGGGAATTCTCTGCCTGCCTTTCCCCAGTGCTCTGCAAGCTCTCCAGGACAACAGCAAATCTGGGGCTCTGTGCTTTCTTTCGTTCTGAACAAGTGTTACTGTTTTCTGCACAAAAGCGATTCTGCGAAGCAATGTGAACACTTGTGCTTCCCAGGCACAGAGAAGGTGCTAGCAGGGAATTCTCTGCCTGCCTTTCCCCAGTGCTCTGCAAGCTCTCCAGGACAACATAAAATCTGGGGCTCTGTGCTTTCTTTCGTTCTGAACAAGTGTTACTGTTTTCTGCACAAAAGCGATTCTGCGAAGCAATGTGAACAGGCACAGAAAAGGTGCTATCAGGGAATTCTATGCCTGCCTTTCCTTAGTGCTCTGCAAGCTCTCCAGGACAACATAAAATCTGGGGTTCTGTGCTTTCTTTCATTCTGAACAAGTGTTACTGTTTTCTGCACAAAAGCGATTCTGCGAAGCAATGTGAACACTTGTGCTTCCCAGGCACAGAGAAGGTGCTAGCAGGGAATTCTCTGCCTGCCTTTCCTCACTGCTCTGCAAGCTCTCCAGGACAACATAAAATCTGGGGTTCTGTGCTTTCTTTCATTCTGAACAAGTGTTACTGTTTTCTGCACAAAAGCGATTCTGCGAAGCAATGTGAACACTTCTGCTTCCCAGGCACAGAGAAGGTGCTAGCAGGGAATTCTCTGCCTGCCTTTCCCCAGTGCTCTGCAAGCTCTCCAGGACAACATAAAATCTGGGGCTCTGTGCTTTCTTTCGTTCTGAACAAGTGTTACTGTTTTCTGCACAAAAGCGATTCTGCGAAGCAATGTGAACACTTGTGCTTCCCAGGCACAGAGAAGGTGCTAGCAGGGAATTCTCTGCCTGCCTTTCCCCAGTGCTCTGCAAGCTCTCCAGGACAACATAAAATCTGGGGCTCTGTGCTTTCTTTCGTTCTGAACAAGTGTTACAGTTTTCTGCACAAAAGCGATTCTGCGAAGCAATGTGAACACTTCTGCTTCCCAGGCACAGAGAAGGTGCTAGCAGGGAATTCTCTGCCTGCCTTTCCCCAGTGCTCTGCAAGCTCTCCAGGACAACATAAAATCTGGGGCTCTGTGCTTTCTTTCGTTCTGAACAAGTGTTACTGTTTTCTGCACAAAAGCGATTCTGCGAAGCAATGTGAACAGGCACAGAGAAGGTGCTAGCAGGGAATTCTCTGCCTGCCTTTCCTCAGTGCTCTGCAAGCTCTCCAGGACAACATAAAATCTGGGGCTCTGTGCTTTCTTTCATTCTGAACAAGTGTTACTGTTTTCTGCACAAAAGCGATACTGCGAAGCAAAGTGAACACTTCTGCTTCCCAGGCACAGAGAAGGTGCTAGCAGGGAATTCTCTGCCTGCCTTTCCCCAGTGCTCTGCAAGCTCTACAGGACAACAGCAAATCTGGGGCTCTGTGCTTTCTTTCGTTCTGAACAAGTGTTACTGTTTTCTGCACAAAAGCGATTCTGCGAAGCAATGTGAACACTTGTGCTTCCCAGGCACAGAGAAGGTGCTAGCAGGGAATTCTCTGCCTGCCTTTCCCCAGTGCTCTGCAAGCTCTCCAGGACAACAGCAAATCTGGGGCTCTGTGCTTTCTTTCGTTCTGAACAAGTGTTACTGTTTTCTGCACAAAAGCGATTCTGCGAAGCAATGTGAACACTTGTGCTTCCCAGGCACAGAGAAGGTGCTAGCAGGGAATTCTCTGCCTGCCTTTCCCCAGTGCTCTGCAAGCTCTCCAGGACAACATAAAATCTGGGGCTCTGTGCTTTCTTTCGTTCTGAACAAGTGTTACAGTTTTCTGCACAAAAGCGATTCTGCGAAGCAATGTGAACACTTCTGCTTCCCAGGCACAGAGAAGGTGCTAGCAGGGAATTCTCTGCCTGCCTTTCCCCAGTGCTCTGCAAGCTCTCCAGGACAACATAAAATCTGGGGCTCTGTGCTTTCTTTCGTTCTGAACAAGTGTTACTGTTTTCTGCACAAAAGCGATTCTGCGAAGCAATGTGAACAGGCACAGAGAAGGTGCTAGCAGGGAATTCTCTGCCTGCCTTTCCTCAGTGCTCTGCAAGCTCTCCAGGACAACATAAAATCTGGGGCTCTGTGCTTTCTTTCATTCTGAACAAGTGTTACTGTTTTCTGCACAAAAGCGATACTGCGAAGCAAAGTGAACACTTCTGCTTCCCAGGCACAGAGAAGGTGCTAGCAGGGAATTCTCTGCCTGCCTTTCCCCAGTGCTCTGCAAGCTCTCCAGGACAACATAAAATCTGGGGCTCTGTGCTTTCTTTCGTTCTGAACAAGTGTTACTGTTTTCTGCACAAAAGCGATTCTGCGAAGCAATGTGAACACTTCTGCTTCCCAGGCACAGAGAAGGTGCTAGCAGGGAATTCTCTGCCTGCCTTTCCCCAGTGCTCTGCAAGCTCTCCAGGACAACATAAAATCTGGGGCTCTGTGCTTTCTTTCGTTCTGAACAAGTGTTACTGTTTTCTGCACAAAAGCGATTCTGCGAAGCAATGTGAACACTTGTGCTTCCCAGGCACAGAGAAGGTGCTAGCAGGGAATTCTCTGCCTGCCTTTCCCCAGTGCTCTGCAAGCTCTCCAGGACAACATAAAATCTGGGGCTCTGTGCTTTCTTTCGTTCTGAACAAGTGTTACTGTTTTCTGCACAAAAGCGATTCTGCGAAGCAATGTGAACACTTGTGCTTCCCAGGCACAGAGAAGGTGCTAGCAGGGAATTCTCTGCCTGCCTTTCCCCAGTGCTCTGCAAGCTCTCCAGGACAACATAAAATCTGGGGCTCTGTGCTTTCTTTCGTTCTGAACAAGTGTTACTGTTTTCTGCACAAAAGCGATTCTGCAAAGCAATGTGAACAGGCACAGAGAAGGTGCTAGCAGGGAATTCTCTGCCTGCCTTTCCTTAGTGCTCTGCAAGCTCTCCAGGACAACATAAAATCTGGGGCTCTGTGCTTTCTTTCGTTCTGAACAAGTGTTACTGTTTTCTGCACAAAAGCGATTCTGCGAATCAGTGTGAACACTTGTGCTTCCCAGGCACAGAGAAGGTGCTAGCAGGGAATTCTCTGCCTGCCTTTCCCCAGTGCTCTGCAAGCTCTCCAGGACAGCATAAAATCTGGGGCTCTGTGCTTTCTTTCGTTCTGAACAAGTGTTACTGTTTTCTGCACAAAAGCGATTCTGCGAAGCAATGTGAACACTTGTGCTTCCCAGGCACAGAGAAGGTGCTAGCAGGGAATTCTCTGCCTGCCTTTCCCCAGTGCTCTGCAAGCTCTCCAGGACAACATAAAATCTGGGGCTCTGTTCTTTCTTTCGTTCTGAACAAGTGTTACTGTTTTCTGCACAAAAGCGATTCTGCGAAGCAATGTGAACACTTCTGCTTCCCAGGCACAGAGAAGGTGCTAGCAGGGAATTCTCTGCCTGCCTTTCCCCAGTGCTCTGCAAGCTCTCCAGGACAACAGCAAATCTGGGGCTCTGTGCTTTCTTTCGTTCTGAACAAGTGTTACTGTTTTCTGCACAAAAGCGATTCTGCGAAGCAATGTGAACACTTGTGCTTCCCAGGCACAGAGAAGGTGCTAGCAGGGAATTCTCTGCCTGCTTTTCCCCAGTGCTCTGCAAGCTCTCCAGGACAACATAAAATCTGGGGCTCTGTGCTTTCTTTCGTTCTGAACAAGTGTTACTGTTTTCTGCACAAAAGCGATTCTGCGAAGCAATGTGAACACTTGTGCTTCCCAGGCACAGAGAAGGTGCTAGCAGGGAATTCTCTGCCTGCCTTTCCCCAGTGCTCTGCAAGCTCTCCAGGACAACAGCAAATCTGGGGCTCTGTGCTTTCTTTCGTTCTGAACAAGTGTTACTGTTTTCTGCACAAAAGCGATTCTGCGAAGCAATGTGAACACTTGTGCTTCCCAGGCACAGAGAAGGTGCTAGCAGGGAAGTCTCTGCCTGCCTTTCCCCAGTGCTCTGCAAGCTCTCCAGGACAACATAAAATCTGGGGCTCTGTGCTTTCTTTCGTTCTGAACAAGTGTTACTGTTTTCTGCACAAAAGCGATTCTGCAAAGCAATGTGAACACTTCTGCTTCCCAGGCACAGAGAAGGTGCTAGCAGGGAATTCTCTGCCTGCCTTTCCCCAGTGCTCTGCAAGCTCTCCAGGACAACAGCAAATCTGGGGCTCTGTGCTTTCTTTCGTTCTGAACAAGTGTTACTGTTTTCTGCACAAAAGCGATTCTGCGAAGCAATGTGAACACTTGTGCTTCCCAGGCACAGAGAAGGTGCTAGCAGGGAATTCTCTGCCTGCCTTTCCCCAGTGCTCTGCAAGCTCTCCAGGACAACATAAAATTTGGGGCTCTGTGCTTTCTTTCGTTCTGAACAAGTGTTACTGTTTTCTGCACAAAAGCGATTCTGCGAAGCAATGTGAACACTTCTGCTTCCCAGGCACAGAGAAGGTGCTAGCAGGGAATTCTCTGCCTGCCTTTCCCCAGTGCTCTGCAAGCTCTCCAGGACAACATAAAATCTGGGGCTCTGTGCTTTCTTTCGTTCTGAACAAGTGTTACTGTTTTCTGCACAAAAGCGATTCTGCGAAGCAATGTGAACACTTCTGCTTCCCAGGCACAGAGAAGGTGCTAGCAGGGAATTCTCTGCCTGCCTTTCCCCAGTGCTCTGCAAGCTCTCCAGGACAACAGCAAATCTGGGGCTCTGTGCTTTCTTTCGTTCTGAACAAGTGTTACTGTTTTCTGCACAAAAGCGATTCTGCGAAGCAATGTGAACACTTGTGCTTCCCAGGCACAGAGAAGGTGCTAGCAGGGAATTCTCTGCCTGCCTTTCCCCAGTGCTCTGCAAGCTCTCCAGGACAACATAAAATCTGGGGCTCTGTGCTTTCTTTCGTTCTGAACAAGTGTTACTGTTTTCTGCACAAAAGCGATTCTGCGAAGCAATGTGAACACTTCTGCTTCCCAGGCACAGAGAAGGTGCTAGCAGGGAATTCTCTGCCTGCCTTTCCCCAGTGCTCTGCAAGCTCTCCAGGACAACATAAAATCTGGGGCTCTGTGCTTTCTTTCGTTCTGAACAAGTGTTACTGTTTTCTGCACAAAAGCGATTCTGCGAAGCAATGTGAACACTTGTGCTTCCCAGGCACAGAGAAGGTGCTAGCAGGGAATTCTCTGCCTGCCTTTCCCCAGTGCTCTGCAAGCTCTCCAGGACAACATAAAATCTGGGGCTCTGTGCTTTCTTTCGTTCTGAACAAGTGTTACTGTTTTCTGCACAAAAGCGATTCTGCGAAGCAATGTGAACACTTGTGCTTCCCAGGCACAGAGAAGGTGCTAGCAGGGAATTCTCTGCCTGCCTTTCCCCAGTGCTCTGCAAGCTCTCCAGGACAACATAAAATCTGGGGCTCTGTGCTTTCTTTCGTTCTGAACAAGTGTTACTGTTTTCTGCACAAAAGCGATTCTGCAAAGCAATGTGAACAGGCACAGAGAAGGTGCTAGCAGGGAATTCTCTGCCTGCCTTTCCTTAGTGCTCTGCAAGCTCTCCAGGACAACATAAAATCTGGGGTTCTGTGCTTTCTTTCGTTCTGAACAAGTGTTACTGTTTTCTGCACAAAAGCGATTCTGCGAATCAATGTGAACACTTGTGCTTCCCAGGCACAGAGAAGGTGCTAGCAGGGAATTCTCTGCCTGCCTTTCCCCAGTGCTCTGCAAGCTCTCCAGGACAACAGCAAATCTGGGGCTCTGTGCTTTCTTTCGTTCTGAACAAGTGTTACTGTTTTCTGCACAAAAGCGATTCTGCGAAGCAATGTGAACACTTGTGCTTCCCAGGCACAGAGAAGGTGCTAGCAGGGAATTCTCTGCCTGCCTTTCCCCAGTGCTCTGCAAGCTCTCCAGGACAACATAAAATCTGGGGCTCTGTGCTTTCTTTCGTTCTGAACAAGTGTTACTGTTTTCTGCACAAAAGCGATTCTGCGAAGCAATGTGAACACTTCTGCTTCCCAGGCACAGAGAAGGTGCTAGCAGGGAATTCTCTGCCTGCCTTTCCCCAGTGCTCTGCAAGCTCTCCAGGACAACATAAAATCTGGGGCTCTGTGCTTTCTTTCGTTCTGAACAAGTGTTACTGTTTTCTGCACAAAAGCGATTCTGCGAAGCAATGTGAACACTTCTGCTTCCCAGGCACAGAGAAGGTGCTAGCAGGGAATTCTCTGCCTGCCTTTCCCCAGTGCTCTGCAAGCTCTCCAGGACAACATAAAATCTGGGGCTCTGTGCTTTCTTTCGTTCTGAACAAGTGTTACTGTTTTCTGCACAAAAGCGATTCTGCGAAGCAATGTGAACACTTGTGCTTCCCAGGCACAGAGAAGGTGCTAGCAGGGAATTCTCTGCCTGCTTTTCCCCAGTGCTCTGCAAGCTCTCCAGGACAACAGCAAATCTGGGGCTCTGTGCTTTCTTTCGTTCTGAACAAGTGTTACTGTTTTCTGCACAAAAGCGATTCTGCGAAGCAATGTGAACACTTCTGCTTCCCAGGCACAGAGAAGGTGCTAGCAGGGAATTCTCTGCCTGCCTTTCCCCAGTGCTCTGCAAGCTCTCCAGGACAACATAAAATCTGGGGTTCTGTGCTTTCTTTCGTTCTGAACAAGTGTTACTGTTTTCTGCACAAAAGCGATTCTGCGAAGCAATGTGAACACTTGTGCTTCCCAGGCACAGAGAAGGTGCTAGCAGGGAATTCTCTGCCTGCCTTTCCCCAGTGCTCTGCAAGCTCTCCAGGACAACAGCAAATCTGGGGCTCTGTGCTTTCTTTCGTTCTGAACAAGTGTTACTGTTTTCTGCACAAAAGCGATTCTGCGAAGCAATGTGAACACTTCTGCTTCCCAGGCACAGAGAAGGTGCTAGCAGGGAATTCTCTGCCTGCCTTTCCCCAGTGCTCTGCAAGCTCTCCAGGACAACATAAAATCTGGGGCTCTGTGCTTTCTTTCGTTCTGAACAAGTGTTACTGTTTTCTGCACAAAAGCGATTCTGCGAAGCAATGTGAACACTTCTGCTTCCCAGGCACAGAGAAGGTGCTAGCAGGGAATTCTCTGCCTGCCTTTCCCCAGTGCTCTGCAAGCTCTCCAGGACAACAGCAAATCTGGGGCTCTGTGCTTTCTTTCGTTCTGAACAAGTGTTACTGTTTTCTGCACAAAAGCGATTCTGCGAAGCAATGTGAACACTTGTGCTTCCCAGGCACAGAGAAGGTGCTAGCAGGGAATTCTCTGCCTGCCTTTCCCCAGTGCTCTGCAAGCTCTCCAGGACAACAGCAAATCTGGGGCTCTGTGCTTTCTTTCGTTCTGAACAAGTGTTACTGTTTTCTGCACAAAAGCGATTCTGCGAAGCAAAGTGAACACTTCTGTTTCCCAGGCACAGAGAAGGTGCTAGCAGGGAATTCTCTGCCTGCCTTTCCCCAGTGCTCTGCAAGCTCTCCAGGACAACAGCAAATCTGGGGCTCTGTGCTTTCTTTCGTTCTGAACAAGTGTTACTGTTTTCTGCACAAAAGCGATTCTGCGAAGCAATATGAACACTTGTGCTTCCCAGGCACAGAGAAGGTGCTAGCAGGGAATTCTCTGCCTGCGTTTCCCCAGTGCTCTGCAAGCTCTCCAGGACAACATAAAATCTGGGGCTCTGTGCTTTCTTTCGTTCTGAACAAGTGTTACTGTTTTCTGCACAAAAGCGATTCTGCGAAGCAATGTGAACACTTGTGCTTCCCAGGCACAGAGAAGGTGCTAGCAGGGAATTCTCTGCCTGCCTTTCCCCAGTGCTCTGCAAGCTCTCCAGGACAACATAAAATCTGGGGCTCTGTGCTTTCTTTCGTTCTGAACAAGTGTTACTGTTTTCTGCACAAAAGCGATTCTGCAAAGCAATGTGAACAGGCACAGAGAAGGTGCTAGCAGGGAATTCTCTGCCTGCCTTTCCTTAGTGCTCTGCAAGCTCTCCAGGACAACAGCAAATCTGGGGCTCTGTGCTTTCTTTCGTTCTGAACAAGTGTTACTGTTTTCTGCACAAAAGCGATTCTGCGAATCAATGTGAACACTTGTGCTTCCCAGGCACAGAGAAGGTGCTAGCAGGGAATTCTCTGCCTGCCTTTCCCCAGTGCTCTGCAAGCTCTCCAGGACAACAGCAAATCTGGGGCTCTGTGCTTTCTTTCGTTCTGAACAAGTGTTACTGTTTTCTGCACAAAAGCGATTCTGCGAAGCAATGTGAACACTTGTGCTTCCCAGGCACAGAGAAGGTGCTAGCAGGGAATTCTCTGCCTGCCTTTCCCCAGTGCTCTGCAAGCTCTCCAGGACAACATAAAATCTGGGGCTCTGTGCTTTCTTTCGTTCTGAACAAGTGTTACTGTTTTCTGCACAAAAGCGATTCTGCGAAGCAATGTGAACACTTCTGCTTCCCAGGCACAGAGAAGGTGCTAGCAGGGAATTCTCTGCCTGCCTTTCCCCAGTGCTCTGCAAGCTCTCCAGGACAACATAAAATCTGGGGCTCTGTGCTTTCTTTCGTTCTGAACAAGTGTTACTGTTTTCTGCACAAAAGCGATTCTGCGAAGCAATGTGAACACTTCTGCTTCCCAGGCACAGAGAAGGTGCTAGCAGGGAATTCTCTGCCTGCCTTTCCCCAGTGCTCTGCAAGCTCTCCAGGACAACATAAAATCTGGGGCTCTGTGCTTTCTTTCGTTCTGAACAAGTGTTACTGTTTTCTGCACAAAAGCGATTCTGCGAAGCAATGTGAACACTTCTGCTTCCCAGGCACAGAGAAGGTGCTAGCAGGGAATTCTCTGCCTGCCTTTCCCCAGTGCTCTGCAAGCTCTCCAGGACAACATAAAATCTGGGGCTCTGTGCTTTCTTTCGTTCTGAACAAGTGTTACTGTTTTCTGCACAAAAGCGATTCTGCGAAGCAATGTGAACACTTCTGCTTCCCAGGCACAGAGAAGGTGCTAGCAGGGAATTCTCTGCCTGCCTTTCCCCAGTGCTCTGCAAGCTCTCCAGGACAACATAAAATCTGGGGCTCTGTGCTTTCTTTCGTTCTGAACAAGTGTTACTGTTTTCTGCACAAAAGCGATTCTGCGAAGCAATGTGAACACTTCTGCTTCCCAGGCACAGAGAAGGTGCTAGCAGGGAATTCTCTGCCTGCCTTTCCCCAGTGCTCTGCAAGCTCTCCAGGACAACAGCAAATCTGGGGCTCTGTGCTTTCTTTCGTTCTGAACAAGTGTTACTGTTTTCTGCACAAAAGCGATTCTGCGAAGCAATGTGAACACTTGTGCTTCCCAGGCACAGAGAAGGTGCTAGCAGGGAATTCTCTGCCTGCCTTTCCCCAGTGCTCTGCAAGCTCTCCAGGACAACAGCAAATCTGGGGCTCTGTGCTTTCTTTCGTTCTGAACAAGTGTTACTGTTTTCTGCACAAAAGCGATTCTGCAAAGCAATGTGAACAGGCACAGAGAAGGTGCTATCAGGGAATTCTATGCCTGCCTTTCCTTAGTGCTCTGCAAGCTCTCCAGCACAACATAAAATCTGGGGTTCTGTGCTTTCTTTCATTCTGAACAAGTGTTACTGTTTTCTGCACAAAAGCGATTCTGCGAAGCAATGTGAACACTTGTGCTTCCCAGGCACAGAGAAGGTGCTAGCAGGGAATTCTCTGCCTGCCTTTCCTCAGTGCTCTGCAAGCTCTCCAGGACAACATAAAATCTGGGGTTCTGTGCTTTCTTTCATTCTGAACAAGTGTTACTGTTTTCTGCACAAAAGCGATTCTGCGAAGCAATGTGAACACTTGTGCTTCCCAGGCACAGAGAAGGTGCTAGCAGGGAATTCTCTGCCTGCCTTTCCCCAGTGCTCTGCAAGCTCTCCAGGACAACATAAAATCTGGGGCTCTGTGCTTTCTTTCGTTCTGAACAAGTGTTACTGTTTTCTGCACAAAAGCGATTCTGCAAAGCAATGTGAACACTTCCCCTTCCCAGGCACAGAGAAGGTGCTAGCAGGGAATTCTCTGCCTGCCTTTCCCCAGTGCTCTGCAAGCTCTCCAGGACAACATAAAATCTGGGGCTCTGTGCTTTCTTTCGTTCTGAACAAGTGTTACTGTTTTCTGCACAAAAGCGATTCTGCGAAGCAATGTGAACACTTCTGCTTCCCAGGCACAGAGAAGGTGCTAGCAGGGAATTCTCTGCCTGCCTTTCCCCAGTGCTCTGCAAGCTCTCCAGGACAACAGCAAATCTGGGGCTCTGTGCTTTCTTTCGTTCTGAACAAGTGTTACTGTTTTCTGCACAAAAGCGATTCTGCGAAGCAATGTGAACACTTCTGCTTCCCAGGCACAGAGAAGGTGCTAGCAGGGAATTCTCTGCCTGCCTTTCCCCAGTGCTCTGCAAGCTCTCCAGGACAACATAAAATCTGGGGCTCTGTGCTTTCTTTCGTTCTGAACAAGTGTTACTGTTTTCTGCACAAAAGCGATTCTGCGAAGCAATGTGAACACTTCTGCTTCCCAGGCACAGAGAAGGTGCTAGCAGGGAATTCTCTGCCTGCCTTTCCCCAGTGCTCTGCAAGCTCTCCAGGACAACATAAAATCTGGGGCTCTGTGCTTTCTTTCGTTCTGAACAAGTGTTACTGTTTTCTGCACAAAAGCGATTCTGCGAAGCAATGTGAACACTTCTGCTTCCCAGGCACAGAGAAGGTGCTAGCAGGGAATTCTCTGCCTGCCTTTCCCCAGTGCTCTGCAAGCTCTCCAGGACAACATAAAATCTGGGGCTCTGTGCTTTCTTTCGTTCTGAACAAGTGTTACTGTTTTCTGCACAAAAGCGATTCTGCGAAGCAATGTGAACACTTGTGCTTCCCAGGCACAGAGAAGGTGCTAGCAGGGAATTCTCTGCCTGCCTTTCCCCAGTGCTCTGCAAGCTCTCCAGGACAACAGCAAATCTGGGGCTCTGTGCTTTCTTTCGTTCTGAACAAGTGTTACTGTTTTCTGCACAAAAGCGATTCTGCGAAGCAATATGAACACGTGTGCTTCCCAGGCACAGAGAAGGTGCTAGCAGGGAATTCTCTGCCTGCCTTTCCCCAGTGCTCTGCAAGCTCTCCAGGACAACATAAAATCTGGGGCTCTGTGCTTTCTTTCGTTCTGAACAAGTGTTACTGTTTTCTGCACAAAAGCGATTCTGCGAAGCAATGTGAACACTTGTGCTTCCCAGGCACAGAGAAGGTGCTAGCAGGGAATTCTCTGCCTGCCTTTCCCCAGTGCTCTGCAAGCTCTCCAGGACAACATAAAATCTGGGGCTCTGTGCTTTCTTTCGTTCTGAACAAGTGTTACTGTTTTCTGCACAAAAGCGATTCTGCGAAGCAATGTGAACAGGCACAGAGAAGGTGCTATCAGGGAATTCTATGCCTGCCTTTCCTTAGTGCTCTGCAAGCTCTCCAGGACAACATAAAATCTGGGGTTCTGTGCTTTCTTTCATTCTGAACAAGTGTTACTGTTTTCTGCACAAAAGCGATTCTGCGAAGCAATGTGAACACTTCTGCTTCCCAGGCACAGAGAAGGTGCTAGCAGGGAATTCTCTGCCTGCCTTTCCTCAGTGCTCTGCAAGCTCTCCAGGACAACATAAAATCTGGGGTTCTGTGCTTTCTTTCATTCTGAACAAGTGTTACTGTTTTCTGCACAAAAGCGATTCTGCGAAGCAATGTGAACACTTGTGCTTCCCAGGCACAGAGAAGGTGCTAGCAGGGAATTCTCTGCCTGCCTTTCCCCAGTGCTCTGCAAGCTCTCCAGGACAACATAAAATCTGGGGCTCTGTGCTTTCTTTCGTTCTGAACAAGTGTTACTGTTTTCTGCACAAAAGCGATTCTGCAAAGCAATGTGAACACTTCCCCTTCCCAGGCACAGAGAAGGTGCTAGCAGGGAATTCTCTGCCTGCCTTTCCCCAGTGCTCTGCAAGCTCTCCAGGACAACATAAAATCTGGGGCTCTGTGCTTTCTTTCGTTCTGAACAAGTGTTACTGTTTTCTGCACAAAAGCAATTCTGCAAAGCAATGTGAACACTTCTGCTTCCCAGGCACAGAGAAGGTGCTAGCAGGGAATTCTCTGCCTGCCTTTCCCCAGTGCTCTGCAAGCTCTCCAGGACAACAGCAAATCTGGGGCTCTGTGCTTTCTTTCGTTCTGAACAAGTGTTACTGTTTTCTGCACAAAAGCGATTCTGCGAAGCAAAGTGAACACTTCTGTTTCCCAGGCACAGAGAAGGTGCTAGCAGGGAATTCTCTGCCTGCCTTTCCCCAGTGCTCTGCAAGCTCTCCAGGACAACATAAAATCTGGGGCTCTGTGCTTTCTTTCGTTCTGAACAAGTGTTACTGTTTTCTGCACAAAAGCGATTCTGCGAAGCAATGTGAACACTTGTGCTTCCCAGGCACAGAGAAGGTGCTAGCAGGGAATTCTCTGCCTGCCTTTCCCCAGTGCTCTGCAAGCTCTCCAGGACAACATAAAATCTGGGGCTCTGTGCTTTCTTTCGTTCTGAACAAGTGTTACTGTTTTCTGCACAAAAGCGATTCTGCGAAGCAATGTGAACAGGCACAGAGAAGGTGCTATCAGGGAATTCTATGCCTGCCTTTCCCCAGTGCTCTGCAAGCTCTCCAGGACAACATAAAATCTGGGGCTCTGTGCTTTCTTTCATTCTGAACAAGTATTACTGTTTTCTGCACAAAAGCGATTCTGCGAAGCAATGTGAACACTTCTGCTTCCCAGGCACAGAGAAGGTGCTAGCAGGGAATTCTCTGCCTGCCTTTCCTCAGTGCTCTGCAAGCTCTCCAGGACAACATAAAATCTGGGGTTCTGTGCTTTCTTTCATTCTGAACAAGTGTTACTGTTTTCTGCACAAAAGCGATTCTGCGAAGCAATGTGAACACTTGTGCTTCCCAGGCACAGAGAAGGTGCTAGCAGGGAATTCTCTGCCTGCCTTTCCCCAGTGCTCTGCAAGCTCTCCAGGACAACAGCAAATCTGGGGCTCTGTGCTTTCTTTCGTTCTGAACAAGTGTTACTGTTTTCTGCACAAAAGCGATTCTGCAAAGCAATGTGAACACTTCCCCTTCCCAGGCACAGAGAAGGTGCTAGCAGGGAATTCTCTGCCTGCCTTTCCCCAGTGCTCTGCAAGCTCTCCAGGACAACATAAAATCTGGGGCTCTGTGCTTTCTTTCGTTCTGAACAAGTGTTACTGTTTTCTGCACAAAAGCGATTCTGCGAAGCAATGTGAACACTTCTGCTTCCCAGGCACAGAGAAGGTGCTAGCAGGGAATTCTCTGCCTGCCTTTCCCCAGTGCTCTGCAAGCTCTCCAGGACAACAGCAAATCTGGGGCTCTGTGCTTTCTTTCGTTCTGAACAAGTGTTACTGTTTTCTGCACAAAAGCGATTCTGCGAAGCAATGTGAACACTTCTGCTTCCCAGGCACAGAGAAGGTGCTAGCAGGGAATTCTCTGCCTGCCTTTCCCCAGTGCTCTGCAAGCTCTCCAGGACAACATAAAATCTGGGGCTCTGTGCTTTCTTTCGTTCTGAACAAGTGTTACTGTTTTCTGCACAAAAGCGATTCTGCGAAGCAATGTGAACACTTGTGCTTCCCAGGCACAGAGAAGGTGCTAGCAGGGAATTCTCTGCCTGCCTTTCCCCAGTGCTCTGCAAGCTCTCCAGGACAACAGCAAATCTGGGGCTCTGTGCTTTCTTTCGTTCTGAACAAGTGTTACTGTTTTCTGCACAACAGAGATTCTGCGAAGCAATGTGAACACTTGTGCTTCCCAGGCACAGAGAAGGTGCTAGCAGGGAATTCTCTGCCTGCCTTTCCCCAGTGCTCTGCAAGCTCTCCAGGACAACATAAAATCTGGGGCTCTGTGCTTTCTTTCGTTCTGAACAAGTGTTACTGTTTTCTGCACAAAAGCGATTCTGCAAAGCAATGTGAACAGGCACAGAGAAGGTGCTAGCAGGGAATTCTCTGCCTGCCTTTCCTTAGTGCTCTGCAAGCTCTCCAGGACAACATAAAATCTGGGGTTCTGTGCTTTCTTTCATTCTGAACAAGTGTTACTGTTTTCTGCACAAAAGCGATTCTGCGAAGCAATGTGAACACTTCTGCTTCCCAGGCACAGAGAAGGTGCTAGCAGGGAATTCTCTGCCTGCCTTTCCCCAGTGCTCTGCAAGCTCTCCAGGACAACAGCAAATCTGGGGCTCTGTGCTTTCTTTCGTTCTGAACAAGTGTTACTGTTTTCTGCACAAAAGCAATTCTGCAAAGCAATGTGAACACTTCTGCTTCCCAGGTACAGAGAAGGTGCTAGCAGGGAATTCTCTGCCTGCCTTTCCCCAGTGCTCTGCAAGCTCTCCAGGACAACATAAAATCTGGGGCTCTGTGCTTTCTTTCGTTCTGAACAAGTGTTACTGTTTTCTGCACAAAAGCGATTCTGCGAAGCAATGTGAACACTTGTGCTTCCCAGGCACAGAGAAGGTGCTAGCAGGGAATTCTCTGCCTGCTTTTCCCCAGTGCTCTGCAAGCTCTCCAGGACAACAGCAAATCTGGGGCTCTGTGCTTTCTTTCGTTCTGAACAAGTGTTACTGTTTTCTGCACAAAAGCGATTCTGCGAAGCAATGTGAACACTTGTGCTTCCCAGGCACAGAGAAGGTGCTAGCAGGGAATTCTCTGCCTGCCTTTCCCCAGTGCTCTGCAAGCTCTCCAGGACAACATAAAATCTGGGGCTCTGTGCTTTCTTTCGTTCTGAACAAGTGTTACTGTTTTCTGCACAAAAGCGATTCTGCGAAGCAATGTGAACACTTCTGCTTCCCAGGCACAGAGAAGGTGCTAGCAGGGAATTCTCTGCCTGCCTTTCCCCAGTGCTCTGCAAGCTCTCCAGGACAACAGCAAATCTGGGGCTCTGTGCTTTCTTTCGTTCTGAACAAGTGTTACTGTTTTCTGCACAAAAGCGATTCTGCGAAGCAAAGTGAACACTTCTGTTTCCCAGGCACAGAGAAGGTGCTAGCAGGGAATTCTCTGCCTGCCTTTCCCCAGTGCTCTGCAAGCTCTCCAGGACAACATAAAATCTGGGGCTCTGTGCTTTCTTTCGTTCTGAACAAGTGTTACTGTTTTCTGCACAAAAGCGATTCTGCGAAGCAATGTGAACACTTGTGCTTCCCAGGCACAGAGAAGGTGCTAGCAGGGAATTCTCTGCCTGCCTTTCCCCAGTGCTCTGCAAGCTCTCCAGGACAACATAAAATCTGGGGCTCTGTGCTTTCTTTCGTTCTGAACAAGTGTTACTGTTTTCTGCACAAAAGCGATTCTGCGAAGCAATGTGAACAGGCACAGAGAAGGTGCTATCAGGGAATTCTATGCCTGCCTTTCCCCAGTGCTCTGCAAGCTCTCCAGGACAACATAAAATCTGGGGCTCTGTGCTTTCTTTCATTCTGAACAAGTATTACTGTTTTCTGCACAAAAGCGATTCTGCGAAGCAATGTGAACACTTCTGCTTCCCAGGCACAGAGAAGGTGCTAGCAGGGAATTCTCTGCCTGCCTTTCCTCAGTGCTCTGCAAGCTCTCCAGGACAACATAAAATCTGGGGTTCTGTGCTTTCTTTCATTCTGAACAAGTGTTACTGTTTTCTGCACAAAAGCGATTCTGCGAAGCAATGTGAACACTTGTGCTTCCCAGGCACAGAGAAGGTGCTAGCAGGGAATTCTCTGCCTGCCTTTCCCCAGTGCTCTGCAAGCTCTCCAGGACAACAGCAAATCTGGGGCTCTGTGCTTTCTTTCGTTCTGAACAAGTGTTACTGTTTTCTGCACAAAAGCGATTCTGCAAAGCAATGTGAACACTTCCCCTTCCCAGGCACAGAGAAGGTGCTAGCAGGGAATTCTCTGCCTGCCTTTCCCCAGTGCTCTGCAAGCTCTCCAGGACAACATAAAATCTGGGGCTCTGTGCTTTCTTTCGTTCTGAACAAGTGTTACTGTTTTCTGCACAAAAGCGATTCTGCGAAGCAATGTGAACACTTCTGCTTCCCAGGCACAGAGAAGGTGCTAGCAGGGAATTCTCTGCCTGCCTTTCCCCAGTGCTCTGCAAGCTCTCCAGGACAACAGCAAATCTGGGGCTCTGTGCTTTCTTTCGTTCTGAACAAGTGTTACTGTTTTCTGCACAAAAGCGATTCTGCGAAGCAATGTGAACACTTCTGCTTCCCAGGCACAGAGAAGGTGCTAGCAGGGAATTCTCTGCCTGCCTTTCCCCAGTGCTCTGCAAGCTCTCCAGGACAACATAAAATCTGGGGCTCTGTGCTTTCTTTCGTTCTGAACAAGTGTTACTGTTTTCTGCACAAAAGCGATTCTGCGAAGCAATGTGAACACTTGTGCTTCCCAGGCACAGAGAAGGTGCTAGCAGGGAATTCTCTGCCTGCCTTTCCCCAGTGCTCTGCAAGCTCTCCAGGACAACAGCAAATCTGGGGCTCTGTGCTTTCTTTCGTTCTGAACAAGTGTTACTGTTTTCTGCACAACAGAGATTCTGCGAAGCAATGTGAACACTTGTGCTTCCCAGGCACAGAGAAGGTGCTAGCAGGGAATTCTCTGCCTGCCTTTCCCCAGTGCTCTGCAAGCTCTCCAGGACAACATAAAATCTGGGGCTCTGTGCTTTCTTTCGTTCTGAACAAGTGTTACTGTTTTCTGCACAAAAGCGATTCTGCAAAGCAATGTGAACAGGCACAGAGAAGGTGCTAGCAGGGAATTCTCTGCCTGCCTTTCCTTAGTGCTCTGCAAGCTCTCCAGGACAACATAAAATCTGGGGTTCTGTGCTTTCTTTCGTTCTGAACAAGTGTTACTGTTTTCTGCACAAAAGCGATTCTGCGAAGCAATGTGAACACTTCTGCTTCCCAGGCACAGAGAAGGTGCTAGCAGGGAATTCTCTGCCTGCCTTTCCCCAGTGCTCTGCAAGCTCTCCAGGACAACAGCAAATCTGGGGCTCTGTGCTTTCTTTCGTTCTGAACAAGTGTTACTGTTTTCTGCACAAAAGCAATTCTGCAAAGCAATGTGAACACTTCTGCTTCCCAGGTACAGAGAAGGTGCTAGCAGGGAATTCTCTGCCTGCCTTTCCCCAGTGCTCTGCAAGCTCTCCAGGACAACATAAAATCTGGGGCTCTGTGCTTTCTTTCGTTCTGAACAAGTGTTACTGTTTTCTGCACAAAAGCGATTCTGCAAAGCAATGTGAACACTTCTGCTTCCCAGGCACAGAGAAGGTGCTAGCAGGGAATTCTCTGCCTGCTTTTCCCCAGTGCTCTGCAAGCTCTCCAGGACAACAGCAAATCTGGGGCTCTGTGCTTTCTTTCGTTCTGAACAAGTGTTACTGTTTTCTGCACAAAAGCGATTCTGCGAAGCAATGTGAACACTTGTGCTTCCCAGGCACAGAGAAGGTGCTAGCAGGGAATTCTCTGCCTGCCTTTCCCCAGTGCTCTGCAAGCTCTCCAGGACAACATAAAATCTGGGGCTCTGTGCTTTCTTTCGTTCTGAACAAGTGTTACTGTTTTCTGCACAAAAGCGATTCTGCGAAGCAATGTGAACACTTGTGCTTCCCAGGCACAGAGAAGGTGCTAGCAGGGAATTCTCTGCCTGCCTTTCCCCAGTGCTCTGCAAGCTCTCCAGGACAACATAAAATCTGGGGCTCTGTGCTTTCTTTCGTTCTGAACAAGTGTTACTGTTTTCTGCACAAAAGCGATTCTGCGAAGCAATGTGAACACTTGTGCTTCCCAGGCACAGAGAAGGTGCTAGCAGGGAATTCTCTGCCTGCCTTTCCCCAGTGCTCTGCAAGCTCTCCAGGACAACATAAAATCTGGGGCTCTGTGCTTTCTTTCGTTCTGAACAAGTGTTACTGTTTTCTGCACAAAAGCAATTCTGCAAAGCAATGTGAACACTTCTGCTTCCCAGGCACAGAGAAGGTGCTAGCAGGGAATTCTCTGCCAGCCTTTCCCCAGTGCTCTGCAAGCTCTCCAGGACAACAGCAAATCTGGGGCTCTGTGCTTTCTTTCGTTCTGAACAAGTGTTACTGTTTTCTGCACAAAAGCGATTCTGCGAAGCAATGTGAACACTTCTGCTTCCCAGGCACAGAGAAGGTGCTAGCAGGGAATTCTCTGCCTGCCTTTCCCCAGTGCTCTGCAAGCTCTCCAGGACAACAGCAAATCTGGGGCTCTGTGCTTTCTTTCGTTCTGAACAAGTGTTACTGTTTTCTGCACAAAAGCGATTCTGCGAAGCAATGTGAACACTTCTGCTTCCCAGGCACAGAGAAGGTGCTAGCAGGGAATTCTCTGCCTGCCTTTCCCCAGTGCTCTGCAAGCTCTCCAGGACAACATAAAATCTGGGGCTCTGTGCTTTCTTTCGTTCTGAACAAGTGTTACTGTTTTCTGCACAAAAGCGATTCTGCGAAGCAATGTGAACACTTGTGCTTCCCAGGCACAGAGAAGGTGCTAGCAGGGAATTCTCTGCCTGCCTTTCCCCAGTGCTCTGCAAGCTCTCCAGGACAACAGCAAATCTGGGGCTCTGTGCTTTCTTTCGTTCTGAACAAGTGTTACTGTTTTCTGCACAACAGAGATTCTGCGAAGCAATGTGAACACTTGTGCTTCCCAGGCACAGAGAAGGTGCTAGCAGGGAATTCTCTGCCTGCCTTTCCCCAGTGCTCTGCAAGCTCTCCAGGACAACATAAAATCTGGGGCTCTGTGCTTTCTTTCGTTCTGAACAAGTGTTACTGTTTTCTGCACAAAAGCGATTCTGCAAAGCAATGTGAACAGGCACAGAGAAGGTGCTAGCAGGGAATTCTCTGCCTGCCTTTCCTTAGTGCTCTGCAAGCTCTCCAGGACAACATAAAATCTGGGGTTCTGTGCTTTCTTTCGTTCTGAACAAGTGTTACTGTTTTCTGCACAAAAGCGATTCTGCGAAGCAATGTGAACACTTCTGCTTCCCAGGCACAGAGAAGGTGCTAGCAGGGAATTCTCTGCCTGCCTTTCCCCAGTGCTCTGCAAGCTCTCCAGGACAACAGCAAATCTGGGGCTCTGTGCTTTCTTTCGTTCTGAACAAGTGTTACTGTTTTCTGCACAAAAGCAATTCTGCAAAGCAATGTGAACACTTCTGCTTCCCAGGTACAGAGAAGGTGCTAGCAGGGAATTCTCTGCCTGCCTTTCCCCAGTGCTCTGCAAGCTCTCCAGGACAACATAAAATCTGGGGCTCTGTGCTTTCTTTCGTTCTGAACAAGTGTTACTGTTTTCTGCACAAAAGCGATTCTGCGAAGCAATGTGAACACTTGTGCTTCCCAGGCACAGAGAAGGTGCTAGCAGGGAATTCTCTGCCTGCTTTTCCCCAGTGCTCTGCAAGCTCTCCAGGACAACAGCAAATCTGGGGCTCTGTGCTTTCTTTCGTTCTGAACAAGTGTTACTGTTTTCTGCACAAAAGCGATTCTGCGAAGCAATGTGAACACTTGTGCTTCCCAGGCACAGAGAAGGTGCTAGCAGGGAATTCTCTGCCTGCCTTTCCCCAGTGCTCTGCAAGCTCTCCAGGACAACATAAAATCTGGGGCTCTGTGCTTTCTTTCGTTCTGAACAAGTGTTACTGTTTTCTGCACAAAAGCGATTCTGCGAAGCAATGTGAACACTTGTGCTTCCCAGGCACAGAGAAGGTGCTAGCAGGGAATTCTCTGCCTGCCTTTCCCCAGTGCTCTGCAAGCTCTCCAGGACAACATAAAATCTGGGGCTCTGTGCTTTCTTTCGTTCTGAACAAGTGTTACTGTTTTCTGCACAAAAGCGATTCTGCGAAGCAATGTGAACACTTGTGCTTCCCAGGCACAGAGAAGGTGCTAGCAGGGAATTCTCTGCCTGCCTTTCCCCAGTGCTCTGCAAGCTCTCCAGGACAACATAAAATCTGGGGCTCTGTGCTTTCTTTCGTTCTGAACAAGTGTTACTGTTTTCTGCACAAAAGCAATTCTGCAAAGCAATGTGAACACTTCTGCTTCCCAGGCACAGAGAAGGTGCTAGCAGGGAATTCTCTGCCAGCCTTTCCCCAGTGCTCTGCAAGCTCTCCAGGACAACAGCAAATCTGGGGCTCTGTGCTTTCTTTCGTTCTGAACAAGTGTTACTGTTTCCTGCACAAAAGCGATTCTGCGAAGCAAAGTGAACACTTCTGTTTCCCAGGCACAGAGAAGGTGCTAGCAGGGAATTCTCTGCCTGCCTTTCCCCAGTGCTCTGCAAGCTCTCCAGGACAACATAAAATCTGGGGCTCTGTGCTTTCTTTCGTTCTGAACAAGTGTTACTGTTTTCTGCACAAAAGCGATTCTGCGAAGCAATGTGAACACTTGTGCTTCCCAGGCACAGAGAAGGTGCTAGCAGGGAATTCTCTGCCTGCCTTTCCCCAGTGCTCTGCAAGCTCTCCAGGACAACATAAAATCTGGGGCTCTGTGCTTTCTTTCGTTCTGAACAAGTGTTACTGTTTTCTGCACAAAAGCGATTCTGCGAAGCAATGTGAACAGGCACAGAGAAGGTGCTATCAGGGAATTCTATGCCTGCCTTTCCTTAGTGCTCTGCAAGCTCTCCAGGACAACATAAAATCTGGGGTTCTGTGCTTTCTTTCATTCTGAACAAGTGTTACTGTTTTCTGCACAAAAGCGATTCTGCGAAGCAATGTGAACACTTCTGCTTCCCAGGCACAGAGAAGGTGCTAGCAGGGAATTCTCTGCCTGCCTTTCCTCAGTGCTCTGCAAGCTCTCCAGGACAACATAAAATCTGGGGCTCTGTGCTTTCTTTCATTCTGAACAAGTGTTACTGTTTTCTGCACAAAAGCGATTCTGCGAAGCAATGTGAACACTTGTGCTTCCCAGTCACAGAGAAGGTGCTAGCAGGGAATTCTCTGCCTGCCTTTCCCCAGTGCTCTGCAAGCTCTCCAGGACAACATAAAATCTGGGGCTCTGTGCTTTCTTTCGTTCTGAACAAGTGTTACTGTTTTCTGCACAAAAGCGATTCTGCGAAGCAATGTGAACACTTGTGCTTCCCAGGCACAGAGAAGGTGCTAGCAGGGAATTCTCTGCCTGCCTTTCCCCAGTGCTCTGCAAGCTCTCCAGGACAACATAAAATCTGGGGCTCTGTGCTTTCTTTCGTTCTGAACAAGTGTTACTGTTTTCTGCACAAAAGCGATTCTGCAAAGCAATGTGAACACTTCCCCTTCCCAGGCACAGAGAAGGTGCTAGCAGGGAATTCTCTGCCTGCCTTTCCCCAGTGCTCTGCAAGCTCTCCAGGACAACATAAAATCTGGGGCTCTGTGCTTTCTTTCGTTCTGAACAAGTGTTACTGCTTTCTGCACAAAAGCAATTCTGCAAAGCAATGTGAACACTTCTGCTTCCCAGGCACAGAGAAGGTGCTAGCAGGGAATTCTCTGCCTGCCTTTCCCCAGTGCTCTGCAAGCTCTCCAGGACAACAGCAAATCTGGGGCTCTGTGCTTTCTTTCGTTCTGAACAAGTGTTACTGTTTTCTGCACAAAAGCGATTCTGCGAAGCAAAGTGAACACTTCTGTTTCCCAGGCACAGAGAAGGTGCTAGCAGGGAATTCTCTGCCTGCCTTTCCCCAGTGCTCTGCAAGCTCTCCAGGACAACATAAAATCTGGGGCTCTGTGCTTTCTTTCGTTCTGAACAAGTGTTACTGTTTTCTGCACAAAAGCGATTCTGCGAAGCAATGTGAACACTTGTGCTTCCCAGGCACAGAGAAGGTGCTAGCAGGGAATTCTCTGCCTGCCTTTCCCCAGTGCTCTGCAAGCTCTCCAGGACAACATAAAATCTGGGGCTCTGTGCTTTCTTTCGTTCTGAACAAGTGTTACTGTTTTCTGCACAAAAGCGATTCTGCAAAGCAATGTGAACACTTCCCCTTCCCAGGCACAGAGAAGGTGCTAGCAGGGAATTCTCTGCCTGCCTTTCCCCAGTGCTCTGCAAGCTCTCCAGGACAACAGCAAATCTGGGGCTCTGTGCTTTCTTTCGTTCTGAACAAGTGTTACTGTTTTCTGCACAAAAGCGATTCTGCGAAGCAAAGTGAACACTTCTGTTTCCCAGGCACAGAGAAGGTGCTAGCAGGGAATTCTCTGCCTGCCTTTCCCCAGTGCTCTGCAAGCTCTCCAGGACAACATAAAATCTGGGGTTCTGTGCTTTCTTTCATTCTGAACAAGTGTTACTGTTTTCTGCACAAAAGCGATTCTGCGAAGCAATGTGAACACTTCTGCTTCCCAGGCACAGAGAAGGTGCTAGCAGGGAATTCTCTGCCTGCCTTTCCTCAGTGCTCTGCAAGCTCTCCAGGACAACATAAAATCTGGGGTTCTGTGCTTTCTTTCATTCTGAACAAGTGTTACTGTTTTCTGCACAAAAGCGATTCTGCGAAGCAATGTGAACACTTGTGCTTCCCAGGCACAGAGAAGGTGCTAGCAGGGAATTCTCTGCCTGCCTTTCCCCAGTGCTCTGCAAGCTCTCCAGGACAACATAAAATCTGGGGCTCTGTGCTTTCTTTCGTTCTGAACAAGTGTTACTGTTTTCTGCACAAAAGCGATTCTGCAAAGCAATGTGAACACTTCCCCTTCCCAGGCACAGAGAAGGTGCTAGCAGGGAATTCTCTGCCTGCCTTTCCCCAGTGCTCTGCAAGCTCTCCAGGACAACATAAAATCTGGGGCTCTGTGCTTTCTTTCGTTCTGAACAAGTGTTACTGTTTTCTGCACAAAAGCAATTCTGCAAAGCAATGTGAACACTTCTGCTTCCCAGGCACAGAGAAGGTGCTAGCAGGGAATTCTCTGCCTGCCTTTCCCCAGTGCTCTGCAAGCTCTCCAGGACAACATAAAATCTGGGGCTCTGTGCTTTCTTTCGTTCTGAACAAGTGTTACTGTTTTCTGCACAAAAGCGATTCTGCGAAGCAAAGTGAACACTTCTGTTTCCCAGGCACAGAGAAGGTGCTAGCAGGGAATTCTCTGCCTGCCTTTCCCCAGTGCTCTGCAAGCTCTCCAGGACAACATAAAATCTGGGGCTCTGTGCTTTCTTTCGTTCTGAACAAGTGTTACTGTTTTCTGCACAAAAGCGATTCTGCGAAGCAATGTGAACACTTGTGCTTCCCAGGCACAGAGAAGGTGCTAGCAGGGAATTCTCTGCCTGCCTTTCCCCAGTGCTCTGCAAGCTCTCCAGGACAACATAAAATCTGGGGCTCTGTGCTTTCTTTCGTTCTGAACAAGTGTTACTGTTTTCTGCACAAAAGCGATTCTGCGAAGCAATGTGAACAGGCACAGAGAAGGTGCTATCAGGGAATTCTATGCCTGCCTTTCCTTAGTGCTCTGCAAGCTCTCCAGGACAACATAAAATCTGGGGTTCTGTGCTTTCTTTCATTCTGAACAAGTGTTACTGTTTTCTGCACAAAAGCGATTCTGCGAAGCAATGTGAACACTTCTGCTTCCCAGGCACAGAGAAGGTGCTAGCAGGGAATTCTCTGCCTGCCTTTCCTCAGTGCTCTGCAAGCTCTCCAGGACAACATAAAATCTGGGGTTCTGTGCTTTCTTTCATTCTGAACAAGTGTTACTGTTTTCTGCACAAAAGCGATTCTGCGAAGCAATGTGAACACTTCTGCTTCCCAGGCACAGAGAAGGTGCTAGCAGGGAATTCTCTGCCTGCCTTTCCCCAGTGCTCTGCAAGCTCTCCAGGACAACATAAAATCTGGGGCTCTGTGCTTTCTTTCGTTCTGAACAAGTGTTACTGTTTTCTGCACAAAAGCGATTCTGCAAAGCAATGTGAACACTTCCCCTTCCCAGGCACAGAGAAGGTGCTAGCAGGGAATTCTCTGCCTGCCTTTCCCCAGTGCTCTGCAAGCTCTCCAGGACAACATAAAATCTGGGGCTCTGTGCTTTCTTTCGTTCTGAACAAGTGTTACTGTTTTCTGCACAAAAGTGATTCTGCGAAGCAATGTGAACACTTCTGCTTCCCAGGCACAGAGAAGGTGCTAGCAGGGAATTCTCTGCCTGCCTTTCCCCAGTGCTCTGCAAGCTCTCCAGGACAACAGCAAATCTGGGGCTCTGTGCTTTCTTTCGTTCTGAACAAGTGTTACTGTTTTCTGCACAAAAGCGATTCTGCGAAGCAATGTGAACACTTGTGCTTCCCAGGCACAGAGAAGGTGCTAGCAGGGAATTCTCTGCCTGCCTTTCCCCAGTGCTCTGCAAGCTCTCCAGGACAACATAAAATCTGGGGCTCTGTGCTTTCTTTCGTTCTGAACAAGTGTTATTGTTTTCTGCACAAACGCGATTCTGCGAAGCAATGTGAACAGGCACAGAGAAGGTGCTAGCAGGGAATTCTGTGCCTGCCT